>NC_091450.1:40892304-41238747 GCF_964237555.1 Oryctolagus cuniculus | reverse complement strand
CCAAGCTTAGGCGGTGACGAAGCTTCCCGACCCCCCAGCCCCAACTCCAGGGCTTTGCAGGCCCTCTCTGCGCGGACACCCCTTCTCCCCCCGACCTCCCGCCTGCCCGAGCGCGCCCTCCCCCAGGGCTCTCCCCTTCTCCGTGCGCGTCAGAGGCATCGCTCGCGGCGGCACGGGAGCAGACTCCTCTCGGGACTCGGGACCTCTCAACAGCAGCACGGACGCATGCTGCTCGGTTGCACAGTTCTCGGGCGGACCTGTCTCCCCGCGTGGTCTCGCTCTCACGCTCCGTACCTGACAGGCCACGCGGATGAGGAAGTTCACCACGGTGTCCGTGTGCTGCTTGTCAATGGGCTTGGCCAGGAGACAGTCGGCGCCCGGCAGTGACTGGCTCCGCCCGAATACCTAGGGCAGCACACACTCAGCCCGTGCCCACCACGGAGGCGGCTCGTCTCGCTCCCTGCACACCTGGCAGGTGTGCGGACAACTGACACAGAGTAGCCAGGAGCAAGCGACGGAGCAGCAAGAGGATGGCACTGCACAGCAGCAGCCCTCGAGGGAAGCAAGCAAGGGTGCAGGAGGAGGGGCTAAGAGCCAGCGCCCATGTCCTAGGCAAGCAGAGACCTGGAGGGAGGGGGGTTTGCACAGAGCCGGGGGGGGGGGGGCAGGAGCTCGTGGGACGGTGCTGGGGACAAGAGTCCCAGCTCACCAGGGCCCCAGAAGTCACAATCAAGGGGAGAGAAAGACACGCTGAACTTCTCACTTCCAGTTTTGGAAATGATTACAGTAGGAGTCATGGAAATTACAAACGGCAGAGGGGGCTTCACTGGGAAGTAAGGCTCTGGTCCTGACTGCCTGGTAGAAACCTATAGAGGGGTGCACGCGGACAGAGACAGCAGAGGGGTACACATGGACAGAGATAACGGGGGGGTACACGTGGACAGGGACAACGAAGGGGGTACATGCGGACAGAGACAGCAGAGGGGGTGCACGTGGACAGAGACAACAGAGGGGTACACGTGGACAGGGACAACGGGGACGGTCTCTGAGCTCCATAGAGGGGTACACGTGGACAGGGACAACAGGGACGGTCTCTGAGCTCTATAGAGGGGTACATGTGGACAGAAACAACGGGGCAAGTCCCTGAGATCCATCAGAGGGGTACATGTGGATGCAGAGACAACTGGACAAGTGCCCTAACTGTCGTGACCGCGACGCTGGAGGTGGAGAGGCTAGGATGATGAGGCTTGCTCCCAACCACGCATGTGGGGCGAGGGGAACGCCAAGCACGCACACAGCCAGCTTTCTCAGAGCCCAGGTGGACAAGGGGCTGGGAAGGTAGAGGCACAGTGAGGGTGGGAGAGAAAAACCACAATCCCCAGGTGGGCACACGTGCTGACCCAACTCTGAGGGTGCAGAGAGGGCGCCCGGGAGGACCGCGCGTGGCACAGTGGGGACCCGAGGGCGGGGCTCGCCGCAGAACACCCACTGCCGAGCCCCCGCGGCCTCGGGCGGCCTCGCCACACTCTGCCCACAGTCTGCACAAGCCAGAAGGGGGCGTGCTCCCAGGGATGGCCCGGGTCTTACCGCACTGATGGCGCCGGTGGCTGTCCGGAAGCGCTTCACTTCCTGTGCTGAGTCCACGGACAAGCCCCTCTTGATGGACGACGACACTGACGGGACGCCCTCTCCACTGGAACCGGGGTCCATATCTGAATCCGGCTTAACACGCACACATACACACACGGCTGTCACACACGGCTGGGGAAGCACGGGGCACCGGCCCCACCCCCGGCCCGGCCCGGCCCTGCCCCGGCCCACCTGCTGGTCCTTGATCCTCTGTAGCTCCCACTTGATGACGACCTCAGACAGGTCCACAGCCAGCCGCCTCTGCTCGATGGTGACGCTGGGCGTGAAACCCAGCCGCTGCATGGCGCTCACCATGTGCTGCACCAGGTGGTGGCGCACCGGGTAGTACACCTGCGGCAAGGGCGGCACCGCTCGCTCTCTCGCACCCACAATCCGCCGGGGCCCCACCGGCCCCCAGTCACACGCTCAGGAGCGGCAAGCGTCCACTCCTCCTCAGCCTGCCAGCACCACCCCAGAACTGGCTGACAGACCGAGTTCTCTTTAGGTGGTCACCTGTGTCAGATGTCACACCCGACACCATGCAAGTTTAAGACAGAAGCAAATTTCCAATTTGAAAGAGCTGGCTTTAGAAGAATCCCTTCTCTACTCTCCAAAATCTAAGAGAGACATTTACAGAGAAACAGACCCCACGAGGCGGGTGATTTGGCCATGAAGAGGGGACTGCGACACGAGTCCTCATTAACCACCACACCGCCATCCTGACAGCAGTCACCTGTCCGCGCCCAGGGCAGGGCGAGCCTCACCTCGCACAGGCACGCACAGGCCCACCAGGGGACGGCTTTCCTGACACATGGATGCAGGCAATGTCCACTGCATACCACCCTCTCGGCCTTTCCACGCACCTTAAAATGCTGCACTATCAGATGCAAGATGTGCACGAGCTGCGGGACCGTGTGCCCCTCCTCCACGATGATCTTCCTGGTCCAGTGGGTCAGCATCTGGTGCCCGTCCTCCATCCGGGCAGGCACCGCAGGTGTCAAGATGGCCATTGCCTGTCTGACGATGGCGCGTGCTTCCATGGCGTGCGCCTTGAGCAGGCTGTGGAACACCTAGGAGGAGCAGGAACCTCTTAGGCAGGAGGGGACAGTGGCTTTAAATAGACGAAAGCAGTCACTCGGGACCAAAGTCCGCAGGACTTTCTTATCCTGAACAACTTAATTAAGCTGCCTTCTCGCTCACGGCTTGGCCCAATGAACACGTTCATTCTGCCATCTGTGGAGGACCTGCCACGGACCCAGCCCGAGTAGGACCCTGACCTCAGCAGGAGGTAGGTACAGGAGCTGACCCCTCCCTCTGGCTGCGAGGAGGAGGAAGATAGAGTGGGAGGGGCCGGTGTCAGAGACCTCAGGTCAGAGGTGACGGCCTGCGCGGGGTCACGAGGTCACAGGGACAGGACTGGCACTGAGGGTAGAGGACAGGAAGCGTGCTGGCCGTCGGGACAGGCTATCGTCTATGAGAAGCAGGGGCAACAGAAATGCCCTTGGTGTCTCACTGAGGCAACTGAGGGAGAGCAGTGCCCATCACAGGGGCTGGAGCTGCACCCAGGTGCCTGTGGGGGTGACGGACTACTACCTGGGGTCTGGAGCTCTGCACCCTGCAAGCTCACAAGAGCAAATGCTCTGGGGAAAACAGTCCAAGGCAGCCCCACAGAGCAGAGCAGAATCAAACATATCAGGGATCAAAAGTCTACATGAGGGGCTGGCACTGTGGCGTAGTGGGCTAAGCCTCCACCTGGGGCACCATCATCCCATATGGGCGCCGGTTTGAGTCCCAGCTGCTCCTCTTCGGACCCAGCTCTCTCCTGTGGCCTGGGAAGGCAGTGGAGGATGGCTCGAGTCCTTGGTCCCCTGCACCCGCATGGGAGACCTGGAAGAAGCTCCTGGCTCTTGATCAACCCATCTCCGGCTGCTGCAGCCATTTGGAGGGTGAGCCAGCAGATGGAAGACCTCCCTGTCTTTCCCTCTGTGACTCTGCCTCTCAAATAAATCAAAAAGAAAAAAAAAGAGTCCGCACAAGAATCAAATGAACACACAAGTGTCTCGGTGGACAGCATTTTTGCACTCCACGTGCTGTTTCGTAACCCACTTCCATGACTCCCTGTAGACCCTCTGTTTGGCTTTCAGTTCTCACAGGGTCATCAAGCTGCCCAGGAGCACAGCACTCCCTGACATCAGAGCCTTCACAGCCGAGAGCTCAGGAAGTTCCTGAAGGATCCAAACGTCCTGGCTGGAAGGGGCCGAGTGGGCTGGCACTTGACAGAGACTGTCAGAGGACGGTCAGACCCCAGGGAGAGGGGAGGGAGGGGGACAGGAGGGTGGTAAAACACACCTGCCGTTCACTGCCCTCTGTCTCCCTGCCACCCTCTGCCGCCGCCCCAGCTGGAACTCTGGGCCCGGTGAACACCAGCCCCTGCCCCATCCCAGCTCCCAGTAACGCCACTTTTCCTAGGGGTCCACCACCCTCGCGTATCCTCCCCCATGGAGCCACACAGGACTCGTGTTCCCAGGGCTCACAGGTGGTGGGGGGCAGCTACCTGAAGCACGATCTTCTTGTGTATGGCGAACTTGGCGATGATGTGGGCCAGCAGCAGGTGTCCGCTGTACTTGCAGGCGGGGTCCACGCAGGCCTTGGAGAGCAGGCAGGGCCAGGCGAAGGTCATGAGGCGCCGCAGCTTGCTGTTGCGGCTCTTGTTGTTGTCATGGATGTGGTGGGGGGCGTGCTCCACCAGCAGCGTGGCGTGCTGCAGCAGGTAGATCCTCAGCGAGTCCAGCATGTCGGCCTGCTTCTCGGGGTCCAGGACCTGCCCGCAGGCCAGATGTCAGCCGCGTCACCTCCTAAGGCTCACCCAAGTTCAAGTCTCTCTCTCTCTCTCTCACACACACACACACAGGCTATACTGCACGGAACGTTAAGGCAAGGACAGAATCAGTATCTCGTCACTTCTCCTTCTGTAAGGAAGGACCACAAAGTCACCCTTATAAACCACCCACAGGCTTCGAATTCAGAATGCCAGAGGGGAGAGGGGCTGGGAGGCTTCCTGTCTCACACCAGCAGATGCAGGACCGAGTTCCTTAATTTCCTAGTAGTTGAGATTTTTTTTTCCTTGTCAACTTTTAATGATCTATTCTTTGTTTTTCTGCTTTTGGATGAGAACATGTGACCCGGGGAAAAAAAATCTCTTTTTAACAAACCGTTCCAGCTTCCTATGTGACCAAGTGGCAGGTCGATTTTGGTGTGTGTTTCATGGAGAGAGTAACAAAGGTGCAAGCTGGAGAAGATTCCACCCGCCTCTACTAAATCAAGAATCAAGACTTCCTCCTTCAATTCAACCAGGCGGCTCAGCTGCTTCTGGTCCACCGGACCTGTCAGGTTCTGAAAACAGCCTGGGTCTCCCTCAGAACCGCGTTGCCCACCAGGCTGAGGCATAGCGCCCTCCAGCCAGATCCACTCCTCTGGCTCCCCAGCCTGCCCAGCGCCTCCCCTCCACCTGATGCCCTCAAAATCCCCACCCTTGAGCGGTACCAAGTCAAAGCCCCTGACTCAGAAGATACACAAGGCCAAGGTCAAAGCATGGACCAAGTAATTCTGGGATGGGCTGGGTCAAAAATGGCAGGGAGGAGGAGGACCCTGGCTTATGCAAAGACCAGTAATCTGGCAGCCACAGCGCCCTCTGCTGGACATCTGAGAAGAGCCTCACTACCCAGGGGCAGCCGCCTCCAGAGACTGCCCACCCACACTCCAGTGAGGGACACCACAGTCCACTCGCATCCCTACACACACCACCAACACGAGACACTAGCACACTCAGCCTGACATCTCAAGGCCAGCAACAGCGGGCGCAGAAGCCCACACGACAAGCCTCAGGCAGGAGACGGGAAAACAAACTCCCTGGTGCTGGCCGCAGACATTCCCATGAAGGTGCAGGGACACAGGTGCCTCAATGGGACGCAGCCAGTGCCCGCCCCCCCAGGGTCCGACAACCGGCAGCCACGGGTCACAGCGGAAACAGGACCCAGGGCAGTACTCTCACTGGCAAAGCCCAAGGTGAAAACAAAACATCAAGAATCTGCTATGCAAACAGCTGTCTGGGGTCTGAATTATCACGGAGCTACGTTCTGCTTCTGCCTGGGATCTGCTAATGAGCGAGGGCTCATTCAGGACCGGAAGCCGCCCATCAGAACAGCAACGTCACGTCCTGCCATGAGCAACTGCCAGCAGGAATCAAAGCCTACCCCAGTAAACCCCCAACACACGCCACACGCTGGTCCCTGGCAAGCGCTGCCAGCAACGCTACCTTGGTGATGAACACGCTGGTGATGCTCTCTGGGCTGTCTCCTTCTGGGTTGGGAGGTCCCAAGAGCTGCTCTCCTTCCCCCTTCTCAAAGCTGTACAAGAAAGCAGGATTCAAGATATGCTGCAGGACCTACAAAGGAAGTCAAACCAAGTCAGATGGAAACACAGCCACGCTGCTCACGTCTCCAATACGCTGGGGAGGACAAGCAGCCGGTCCACACGGCACTGTGAGGTCGGAACAAGCCCAGGAGGTGCCCACCGACAGTGACCTCTGTCCATGGGCAGCCTGGAAGGAGACGCCAGCCGGTTCTTGCCCACTCCAAGCAAGCTATTTTCTGCAAACGAGGAAACTAACTAACACACCACTCTCCAGCACCGGCATGCTGCCAGATCGGCCGTACACTGCTTCCAAAGGCCTCTCCTGGTCCAGAGGAGACACGGCCTGACGGGAACCGGGGCCAGCCCCCCCGCCCTAAACCAGCCCCCCCCGCCCAAAACCAGCCCCGACACCCGCCGCCTTCCACTGCCTCACACGGGCTCACCTTGGCTTTCAGCTCATCTCCAAAGTTGGGGTCACTGAAGTCTACAAAGCGGAAAAACAGGGCGCGTTTCTGAGCGATGCTGTAATTTTTGGGAATCTCTTCCTCCATGTACTCTTTCAGGAACGTCATGTTGCAGAGAAAGCGACCCGTGAAGGCTCGGAGCAACTGGAACAGCAGTTCTATATCTCCATAGTTCCTTCTAAAGATCAAAGGGGACAACCAGTTAGCGCGCGCGAGCCCCACGGCTCACTGGCCTTCCAGCAGCTGGGTTGGAGCCCAGCCCCACCGCCGGTCTGACTGCACGCACGCAGCAGAGGCCCCGGAGCAGTCATGGGCGGGGCCTGTGCACGACGCCCTGCGGGCACCCACTTGCAGTAGTTAAGCAGACAATAGGCCAGCAGCTTGGGCTCCTTCCAGTTGGTGGCCGCCATGTTCTCCTTGCGGTGTCTCTCTTGGAAGGCCTCGCTGACCCACACGCGCCGCAGCTGGCTCACCAGGGAGTGCTGATTGGCCAGCCACGAGTCGTCGTTTTTCACAATGATGCTGATGATCTGTCAGAGAAGAGACAGTCAGGGAACGGTGACGCGAGCAGACGCTGGGGCTCCGGGGGCCCTGGCAGAGACGGGCTACCTTGATGGCCTGGAACTGGAGGTCCAGGCGCATGGTGCTGGGCGAGCCGGGGCGCACGGCCGTCTGCGCGCCGCCCGGCAGCAGCAGCGTGATGAACCTGTTGGGGTTGGCCGCCAGCACGTCCCGCAGCGGCTTGGCATCTTTGTGCTTCAAGAAACTCTGGAAACACAACAGTAGGGAAGCTGCTTTAAGACGATTCAACGCACAAAAGGTGAGAGGACGTGAATTCGCAGGATCTTTCTAAATCTCTCTGGACGGGCTAAGAAAGAATTCACTGCAAACATCCCCGGGAGATTTTTTCACAGAATCGCACTTCAGGGTAGTCCCGGCAGCAGGTCCGTTTGTGCCACGGAACCCCTGTGGAGCGCGAGCCTGGGAGCCGAGCTCACGCGGCGGGGCTGCCGGCGCCCCGAGGCCGGGCGTGGGCCGCAGCTCTCACCATGAACATCCTGCTCCACTGGGGGTCGTTGAGCGTGGCCTCCATCATGAACAGCTCCACCGTCTGCGAGGGGTGCCGCGTGAGGAACTTGATGAGGGGCTCCCGGAACGGACTGCCCGCCTGCAACACACAGGGGGCGCTGTGTCCCTGCGCTGCCGCCACCCCCGCCCTCCCAGGCCGCAACTGCCCCGTCACTCATTTCCCATAGCACAGTGAACCCGAGGCTTCGGGCAGCAGAGCGGAAGGGTCAGGAGCGCCCGGGCGGCCCCACCTCAATCAACATGGCGCGCTCTGTCTTCATGACCACCTCCAGCAGAGGCTTGACCAGGGTCTGAGGTGCGGCTGGGATCAGATGGAAAAGGTTTATGATGGCCGAACAAATCTTCATTTCCTACCGAAGAAAACCAGAAATCATACAGAGCCCATCAGCTTTGCTGGTGCGAGAGGCAGCGTCACTAGAGCCTACTACGGTCTCACAGCTCTCAAGGCTGGCCAACGAAGCAGAGGGGACAGGGACAAAGCTGCGACTTACCATCGCACACTACCCTGTGTGGGGCCTGCGGGAGGGCACTGCTGGGGCTGCAGAGCCCGAGCGTCAGTGGGAGGGGCCTGACCGTGCAGCCGTGGCAGAAGGGCGCTGACAGTGTGGCTGCTGTGAGCTGTGTCGCCTGTGCTGCCCCTCACCGAGGGGACGGGCATGCCTGAGAGCATCGGGACTGCCACTCTGAGTGGCACCGCACTCAGTTCTAGCAGAGAAAAGTTCACAAAAAATGCTGAAGCGTCTACCTTGGAAACTACATGTCCATGTAAATAAGGCGATGGTGGCACGAGGCTTTGTCAAGCAGGCCTAAGGTCAAGCTGACCGACGCAGGGGCTGTGCTCTGAGATGCTGCTGGCACTGCGTGGCGCTCACTCCACCTTCGCATTCTGTGGCCGCAGCTTTTGCTCCTGCCAGGCCCCCTCCGTGTGGCCCCTGCACAGCCCTGAGCCAGGGCAGGCGGGTAAAGTGGGGATGATTCGCATTGGTCCCGAGGGCCATGAGCTCAGCAGCCTTGGGGTGCACCTCAGAGGGTCTCCCAAGACCAAACGGAGATGGGGAAGCAACCACAGAGCCAGCTCACCTGAGTTCCCTTCCACAGAACGCTCAAGGCCTCGGCCAGGGACGCACTACGCTGACTCTGCAGGGTTCTCACGTGGTACACGCGCCCCGAGGTTTTCTACTGCTGCAGTGCTGTTATGACCGCACAGCGCTGCAGGGCAGAGGACCAATGGTATCATCCCCATTTTCCCGAGGACGGAGGGCCCAGGAGTCTAAGGCTGCACAGGGATGCGACTACCTGTGTGTGCGTCTGCCTGCACATGTGTGTACATGTGTGCCTCGTATGCGTGTACCTGCTCGTGTGAGTACATGTGTGCACCTGTGTGTTCGTGTGCCTGAGAGATCAAGGGGCTGAGGTGCCGACCCACGGCAGGCAGGCAGGCAGGCAGGGGTGCAGGAGACACGAGGGCGCCCCGCTGTAGCAGGGCTAACACATTCTGTGGGGAGCTTCCTCTCAGCAGGCTGCTGGCTGGCTGAGCAAAGTCCAGTTCCATCTCACACAGGCTCGAGATGGCGACTCTGACAGGGAGCGAACAGAGGAACTTCGGATGTGGCTTCCAAGGCCCTGATGGGAAACATGCTTAGCACCCGGACACGTCACAGCAATGGTACTGTACGACTCTGCCACAGACAGACACACAGGTCACTGCACTCCAAGGCACAACGCACCGTCCAGTACAGAACCACAGCACAGCTAACAAGTCACGGCAGAACCAGTACGACAACAACCCCCTCCTGCACCTCCACTCCAATTCTCACCTCTACCCCTTCCATGGCAGGCTGAACCAAAACAAAAATTACAGCATGAAAAAAGGCAACAGAAAGGTCCAAAGAAAAGAAAAGAAAAGAAAAACTGTTCTTCACATTGCACATCACAAACTGACTTTTAATCGGTTGTTCTCACCTCAAACTGACAGAATGGAGACAAGGAGCACCTCCCGCACTCTGAAATGCTCTCCTGAGGATGGGGAGGAAAATCGGCTTTTCTATCGGTGTTATTTACAGAACTTCCCCGACACTCAAGCACAGCGAGGGTCGTTGGGGTTGACAAGACAGTGCAGACACAACGAGGTCAGAGAGACACAGTAATGAACAGATGGACGACCAAGAGTACGCGGGGGGCGTGGCTGACGGCACGCGCCTTCCCCAGGGGAGAAACTGGGATCCTGCTGTCGGCAGATGACTCTCACAAAACCCCTTGAGTTCACGTGCAATGCTCAGACATTCAATGTGAGGAAGACCCAGTGGCACACCCCTCTTCCCAGCGAAGGCCAGACAGGACAAGGGCGTTTGGCCTCGTGGGTTAGGCCACATGAGGACGCCACACAGAGCTCACGGGCCGTGAGCGGGTCACCTTGTGAAGTGACAGCCTGCATGCCACCAATGTGTTGTGTGTGCGTGTGTGTGTGCACATAGAATTGGCCTGACAGGGTCACGTGTTCTCTTCCGCAACACGGTGACTGTGCAGAGCCCTGATCATCAGGGGTACGCCAGGTCACACTGCGCGTTTACTTTTCTCAGGCACCTATTTAGCATCTCTGCGATCACAGCTTCTCAAATAAGCAGTGGTACCCAGGAGTGTTCTCCACACCAACAAACCCCTGTCTGAGACTCATTCCCCATCCAGAACCAGGAGCAGACTCCAGAGCTCAACGCAGCGCCTGGGTGGTGAGGCCAGGCCTGAATGCAGACGGGTAGCCACGCTCGCGGTGCCCGCGGCTCCCTGGCTGCTCAGGGGCGACGAAAGGATCTGGGGGTGAGGGACGGGGTGGGCAGGGGTGGGGCGGGCAGGGACACCACCAGTCCCGACTCCATCCCCTCTGCAACTGCCCCACCTCCACATCACTTGCTCTCCATGCTTCCAGGATCTCTGATTCAGTGGAAGCCGCCAGCTATCCAGTAGGTTTTTAGAATGGATTATGAGGCGGGCGGAAGGGCGTGGGGGCCCCACGACCACTCCCAGGGGTCTCACTGACGCACTGTGCGTGCCTCCCGCAGGAGTCCCGCGGTTTTCTCCTGCACAAAAAATTCCCAGCCCGCAGAGGGACTGCTGCAGTAACAGTTCTGGCCCCGGCTGGCTTAGCTGGCTGTTCAGACGCAGCAGGCAACGAGGCACACAGCACACCTCGACACAGAATGGTCAAACAAAGCATAACAAAGCCAGAAAGAAAAAAACTCCAGGCTGGGATGGAAAGCGGTGTTCCACGAGCAGGCACAAGACAGACAGGCCGCGTTCATGGCGCCTCTGAGCAGCTAGGAGGGGTTCCCTAGTGGCGACGCCACTGTGTGAGGTCACCGGGCACCATGGAGCTACGGAAAATGCAATTCCACTGACAGGGTACCATCAGGTTAAGGAAAAAAAAAAAAAAAACACTTTTAAAATGGACACAAATAGTGTTAGATTCAGAACAGCAAGGAGTGCACATTTTCAGGAGACAGTCATAACCACCAACATCAGAGAGTCAGGAAAGATTTAACTATGGCGCTTTTCCCTCAGGTATGTTCTGAAGTAGTCGTTCATCGGGGAACTCAGGCCTAGAACACATCCACGCCAGTGTGCCTACGATGTCTCCTTACGTTCTCCTTAGCACTGTAAGTCCTGAAAACGCTCTAGAAGGTTCCTGCAGGCGCGAACAGTTACACACAGACGTTCCCGACCGCCCAGGGATGGAAAGCAATGGACAACAGCTGCGGAGCACGCCCCCACGGCGGCGGCTGCCGACGTCTAGAAGACACACTGCGTGAAGCGGAACTAGTCAAAGGGAAATACTAACGTTCGAGCTTCCCCCAAGTCTCATCCACAGCGATGTCACACGCACACGGACACGTGGGAGACTTTAAAGAAACATGGAATGTTCAGCAACTGAGAGAGACAGAAGCAAAACGCAAGGCTAACGAATGGGGCACGTGGACTGCAACCGCACACGCTGGCTTCTGCCCGGCAGTCCATCAGAAGCACTGCTCCGGCGGGAAGGACCCAGCGGCACGGCCCGGGGCCCTGCCCAGAAACAAGCGAGTCACTCACGTTTCCGTCGCTCCTCTGGCCCCCTTTGTGGGTGATGACCACCACCTCCATCCACTTGCGCAGATGTTGCTGTGGAAAGAGCACATCCTTCGATTAGACAGCACGGCCCCCACGACGGCAGCGGTTCCCTCCGACGTCTGCTCACGGTCACCAGTGTTCCTGTGACTGAAACAGCCCACGCAGCGGGCTCGCGAGGTGAGCGACCGGCACCTGCTTGCGTCCTGACCACAGAAAGGCGCATCCTGACACCTGGCCGGTCCTGCCGCTCCCCCGTGGGAGCTGCTCCCCAGCCGATCTCTGAGCACGCAGGTGCACGGGCTACGGGACAGAGCAGGGATGGAGAAGGGAAGCAATAATGCTCAGCCGCCCACACCCGTCCTGTGAAGCTCCAGGTCCAGCGGAGAGCGGATAAAACCAAAGGGACACCCTGGGCGCACCAGTCATCAGAGTGCTACACAAGAGGGACCGCAACCTGCTTCAGAGGAGGGCTGAGGATGAGGAGAGCCCGCCGAGGCTGTGACATCTGTGCAGGGGCTCAAACAAGGAGGCAGATGCGCGCCAACCAGAAGAGGAATGCTGCTGCAAGCAAGGAGAAGAGCGACAGAGGCCTGGGGCCAGAGAGGGAAGGGTGGCCACTGTGGCTGAGGAGCAGAGAGCAAGGGGACCCTGGGGAAGGAGGATGGTCAGACAAGCATGGCACCCAGCCAGGCAGCAACGCCCCCTGGGCTGACTGCAGGCAGGGAAGCTGCACTGGGAGCAGGTGCATGGGAAGACAGCCCACCCCACTGGTCTAACTGGCAGTCCGTGGCTGGACAAACCAGAAAGACAAGTACTCAGAGCCCAAAGCTCAGACCTCACTTTCATGCGCTGACACTCAGACCACGGGAACAGTCAGCCACGCGGGCGCCCTCACCACCCTGTGCTGATGCTCAGACCACGGGAACAGTCAGCCACACAGGCGCCCTCACCACCCTGCATTGACGCTCAGACCACGGGAACAGCCGGCCACACGGGCGCCCTCACCACCCTGCACTGACGCTCAGACCACGGGAACAGTCAGCCACACGGGCACCCTCACCTCCCTGTGCTAAAGCTCGGACCATGAGTACAGTCAGCCACACGGGTACAGTCAGCCACACGGGCACCCTCACCTCCCTGTGCTGACGCTCAGACCACGGGAACAGTCAGCCACACGGGCGCCCTCACCTCCCTGTGCTGAAGCTCAGACCACAGGAACAGTCAGCCACACGGGCACCCTCACCACCCTGTGCTGACGCTCAGACCACGGGAACAGTCAGCCACACAGGCGCCCTCACCACCCTGCACTGATGCTCAGACCACGGGAACAGTCAGCCACACGGGCACCCTCACCTCCCTGTGCTAAAGCTCGGACCACGGGAACAGTCAGCCACACGGGCGCCCTCACCTCCCTGTGCTGAAGCTCAGACCATGGGAACAGTCAGCCACGCGGGTGCCCTCACCACCCTATGCTGACGCTCAGACCACGGGAACAGTCAGCCGCACGGGCACCCTCACCTCCCTGTGCTGAAGCTCGGACCATGAGTACAGTCAGCCACACGGGTACAGTCAGCCACACGGGCACCCTCACCTCCCTGTGCTGACGCTCAGACCACGGGAACAGTCAGCCGCACGGGCACCCTCACCTCCCTGTGCTGAGGCTCAGACCACGGGAACAGTCAGCCGCACGGGCACCCTCACTGCCCTGTGCTGACGCTCAGACCACGGGAACAGTCAGCCACACGGGTACAGTCAGCCACACGGGCGCCCTCACCACCCTGTGCTGACGCTCAGACCACAGGTACAGTCAGCCACACGGGCGCCCTCACCTCCCTGCGCTGTACACATGACCTTCAGGACACTGACGTCTGATGGAAGTCAGCATGCCACTGCTGTAAGGATTCCATGGTCAAACAGGCTCAGGGCACGAGGGCACGAGGGCACAAGGACTTACACCATCAAAGCCTGCTTCCCTAGGACAGGTCTTCACCACCTGTACCATCCTTGCCAAACTTCACAAGGCTGTTTTCCAAATTTCCAAATTCACATAGCCCATGAACTGGTGTCCATGGAAGGCCTACCTCTTAAAGGGCCAGTGTTCCAAGGAAGAACACTGAGAAAGACACAAAGCCATACACATTTCTACCAAGTACCGACCTAGCAACATTTGACCAACAAAATCCCTGAAGAACATTCATCACCAGGATGCCAATTCCTTAAACCCACATTCACTGGAACGGCTGCTTAGACAAAGATTTAAATGACAATAACAGAACCAGACGTACAGGCAATGGTCAGATCCATGTCATTCTTTCTGATTCCAGGTTTCTCAAAGGAAATACACAACACTAACTGGCATATAAAATCCACTTTGAGTTTAACAAGCAGTCAGAGCAAGGACCATACAGGAGACTTCAAGTGTCAAGTGGCTCAAACTCCAAACACAGGAACTGGGTGCCACACACGAAACAAGCAGGCTGACTGCTGTCTCCACCACACACAGACAGTAACTCCAGTCATCCACAGAGCTAGATACAAACTCTGCATGGGGGAAGCTTTTCAGAACTGTTAAAACCAAGCTGAAGGCTTGAGCTGGCAACCTCACCACGCACCACGCGAGGGGAAAGCTCCACCACGGGGCGACGTGTTCTTGAGCACAGCCCACTCAGGGTAGGCCAGGGCAGCCCGGCCAGCACGGGGCAGGACCCCACGTGCTAGGTGCCGTGCGAACACCTGGATCACAGCAACCACAGCCATTCTTCTGCCGAGGACACTGGCACTCTGCTTTTGAAGGATTTTACAATCGTGCCAGAGAAAGCAGGGTAAGCCGTCTGATTTTAGGGAAAGAGCCGTGGCCTTCGTCAGAGAGCAGCGTGCAAGGCGGTTCTCTCCACACTGTCCTGGAACCTCTGGACGGCAGTGCAGAAGGAAGGGCAGATTTCTGCTGTCTTGGAAAGAATGACAACGTATTGGAAGACAGCACACACACAAAGCATCTACTAGGAATAAACACATGTGCGAAACTACCAACAACTTGTTCACCACATCAGTGTCCAGTGGCAAAGGGCTAGGAGCAATCCGAGCACAGGGAACAGGTCAGCGGAACGACAGCAGGTCCTTAGGATGAGACGCGAGACTCTCAGCGGAATGAAGCGGTACGCCTTTGGACTAACCTGAACGACGGGGCCGAGCAAGCACGGTGTCAACCACACCTCCTCTGTGGGGCCGCAAGGACGCACCTGGGTGCTACCACAGGTGGGAGGGGACAGCACCTGTCCACAGGTGTGCCACACCTCCTCTGTGGGGCCGGGAGGATGTACCTGGGTGCTACCACAGGTGGGAGGGGATGGCACCTGTCCACAGGTGTGCCACACCTCCTCTGTGGGGCCGGGAGGATGTACCTGGGTGCTACCACAGGTGGGAGGGGATGGCACCTGTCCACAGGTGTGCCACACCTCCTCTGTGAGGCCGGGAGGATGCACCTGGGTGCTACCACAGGTGGGAGGAGACGGCACCTGTCCACAGGTGTGCCACACCTCCTCTGTGGGGCCGCGAGGACGCACCTGGGTGCTACCACAGGTGGGAGGGGATGGCACCTGTCCACAGGTGTCCCTGGCAGAGGAGGAGACGGCAGATCCCCTTCACGCCTTCCCAGTCATAAGCACATCGACACACCACTCACTTCACGAGCAACGTAAGCTAATGTTTTCCCATCTAGCAAACAACGAGTTCTCAAGGCATCTGGCTTACCATCATCTGATCACAAAATTTATCGTTGAAGGAATTTGGGAAGAGCCTGGTGACGGAAGTCAGCCGATTCACCACATTCAGGGTCAAGCTCCGGTAATCTCCCAGCATCATCAACAGAGGGCGCATGTGCGTATGGATCTGATCGACCTCTATCGTCGCGCCTTCTAAAAACTACCAGAAGGGAAAAGTTACAGAGAGACAGATAGCACGGGGTAATCTCTAACAGAACAGAACTCCTGTTCCACCCTGGCACCCAGTGTTTGCTTTCCCATTAGAAAACGCGGTAGTTCAGAAGTGTGTGATGAAATGAGGGGCGTGCCATTGCTTTTAACATTTTAAAAGAGTTAGTATGACTATGTAACAAGTAGAGACATTGCAACCTCTCCTGAGGCGTGCCCAGGTTTGCAGGCCAATTCTCTCTCTCTCTCTCTCTCTCTCTCACACACACACACACACACACACACACCCCTACCTTCCTCATGCAGGCTTCCCCAGCCTCCTGGAGCTCACTGTTGGTGGAATTCAGGGCTTTGAAGAGCGCAGCGATGATCTTCTCTCTGGACTGAGGAAGGTAATTGCAGGCTGCAAGCGCATCTTGAGAGGGAGAAATAACACGGTCTCATTATTCACCTGAAAATACCTGAACAGTTTTCTTCTCTGAAGCTCCTCCCAAAGAACACAAGACCTGACCACTCGCCCTCTCTCCTCTATCTGATCTCGAGAAAGTGAAAGCCGGCATTATCGAGGAGTGATGTCACTGGCCAGCCCCAAGGCCGCGAGGGAGGCAAACGTCTGGCCTAGCAGGTCAGAGCCTGAGCAGGACGCCTGCAGCCCACTCTGGGTTCAGGTCCCAGCTCCACTTCCAACTGCAGCCTCCAGCCCTGGCTTGACCTGGGAGCTGTGGGGAAGGCTCCAGTACCTGGGTTCCTGCCACTCGGGGGAGACCTGGATCGAGCCCCAGGCTCCCAGTTCCAGTCTGGTCCAGCTCTGCCCATTGTGGGGGTTTGGGAAGTGAACCAGCAGATGGGAGACTGAGATTTTTCTGTCTGCCTTTCAAATTACAACAAAAAGCCACAATAAACCTCACACCTCCTGAGAGGGGAGAGGTGGGTGGAGGAGGGGTCCCCGCTGACATCGTTACCCCCAAGTCGTCCTCAGAGGGCAACAGCAGTCACATGTGAGCTACCTGAGGGGTGCAGCCTCTGACACGGCCTGTGACGGGTGATGCGGGGGTCACACGGCCCCCCTTCGTCCCAATGCCCAAGTCTATTCAACTTGGGGATTAATCTCTAAGTCTTTCAAAGTGCAAATGTTCCTTGGAAAGGAGACACACCGCCATCGCTGTTAGTTAAGGGAAGTGAGAGGACAGCACCGACAGGCACTCACCGGTGGGGTATCCCGAAACATCCCCTCGGTGCTCGCCTGCCACGCAGTGTCCCGGCCCCGGCCTTCAGCTCACCTTGCCCTGTCTTACCAACTGCCTGTCATCCCACCTCCCATTCAGAAAGGACTCTGGCCACATCCCATCAGGCGTGAAATAACCAACAAAGCTACAGTCAACCAGGAAAGCTTCTACTAGGCACGTAGTCACACACAGTGAATAATGACAGGGTCAGTCAGTGTGGCTCTCTTCCTAAACTCTGCACACTCCTGTGCACAGGAACTCACGTGCCCAGTGGGGCAGACTTCAGGAATCTCAAATGCTCTGGCTCATGAAGAAGCCCACAGAGGCTTCAATGCACCTTACTGTAGCTAACCTAACAAAACTGGCCCTGTAACCAGAGCACCTGATTCACACAACCACAGAATACAGAATTACTATACAGCAAAATGCACTGAACTACAGGCAACGGAATTCCTAAATACTAACAACACAGGCAATCTCATAACCTCTAAGTACTTCAGTAAACAAATGAGCCTGCTGATCTCACCTTAAGAAGACAGAACACCAGACAGTTCAGACAGTAGCAACAGCAAAGCCACTGTATTTCACTTAAAAAACAAACAAAACAAAGATTTGTTTCTTTGAAAGGCAGAGTCAGAGAGAGAGATTCTATCTACTGGCTCACTCCCCAAATGGCCACCATGACATGGGCTGAGCCAGAACCGGGAAGCCACCTGGGTCTCCCACGCGGGTGCAGGGCCCAAGCATTTGAGCCATCCTCCGCTGCTTTCCCAGGCACAGGAGCAAAGGAGCAGCAGGGACTTGAACCGGTGCCCATGCGGGTTGCTGGCACTGCAGGCAGTGGCTGAACCTGCTGTGCCACAGGGCCAGCCCCTCTTCACTGCTGCTCACCTGGGACCCACGTGAACTTACTCAGGGCTGCGATTCGCAAGGGCACGAGCGAGGGGAGACTTTTGTAGCAGGGCAGCTTCGTTAAAGCGGAGTCTTCGGCCTCACACAAGTTCAACAGCTGGAAGAGACCAGACGACGCAATTTAGCCCATCTTACTGCAGGGACATACAACCTTGCAAGTATCACAGCACAGCCATCCTCCACACACACCGCAACACAACCAGCAACGGACAGACAAGCCCAGTCAAGAACTTTCAGAGCGGAAATGGACAGAGTTCCCTGATTCTCCAGCAGCTCACGCCCTCAGCACTGCCAGCCCCTGACCTCGGCTTAGTGAGCGGACTCCAGAAAGGCCAAGGGACCCTGTCCTCCCAGTTCCCAGAGGCATCCCTGACACAGGGACCCTACAAGGCCTGGACAGTTAGAGCTGGGCCCAGGCCCACAGGACTCAGAGAGACAGAGAGGGAATCCTCCTGACCGGAATTTCAGACAGCGTGGACTAAGAATTCGCTTGCTGGGGGTCAGAGCTGGGCCCAGGCCCATGGACTCAGAGAGACAGAGAGGGAATCCTCCTGACCGGAACTTCAGACAGCGTGGACTAAGAATTCGCTTGCTGGGGGTCAGAGCTGGGCCCAGGCCCATGGACTCAGAGAGACAGAGAGGGAATCCTCCTGACCAGAACTTCAGACAGTGTGGACTAAGAATTCGCTCGCTGGGGGTCAGAGCTGGGCCCAGGCCCATGGACTCAGAGAGACAGAGAGGGAATCCTCCTGACCAGAACTTCAGACAGCGTGGACTAAGAATTCGCTCGCTGGTGGTGCTCGCCTCAGCTCCCTCTGACGCCTACCGAAGTGTGACTCCTGGCCCCTAAATTTCAAATTGGCACTGACCACCAGACCACCGCAGCACCCTGCCTGCGGTAACTCGACTGTCTCCACAGTGTGACGACTGCCCATCACTGACGTCACCTCTTGCTGGAACATTCACGGCGACAAGAATCTGTAAGATGCCATCTGCCAGCACATGGATTTGGGTGGGGGCAAATCAAGACCACAGAAGAGCACCAGGGCCCGGCTGGAGGCCAGAGGACGGTGACGGGGAACCGTGCTCTGAAGGGACCACCTGGGTTCACAGCGCAGCCTTGCGGCTCACCTGCTCTGTGGCTCTGGGTGCACCTTAACATTAGAATCAACAGTGCCTGCACTCACAGAGCCCAGTGTGAACAGTGTGGGAGCACCTGCTCTTCACCAGCCGTGCCCGGGGCACCTGTGAGCCGGTTGATGAAGGCCACGGGGAACAGCCTACCCTCCAACACACGCCAGGACCCTCAGTCAGAGCCGGGCCCTGGAGGGCTGATGTGGCTCTTAGGATCCGAGGACACCGACCCTACGCTGAGCCTCTCCTGCCACGGGGCCTCCCTTCCACCAGGTCCAGGGGCAACACCCCGGCCCAGAGCAGTGCCAGGCCAGGGCTGGTTACCTGCGTCACTTTCCGAGCCTTCTCTGAGTGCAGCCTGACCAGTCTTGGCGCACGCACAAAGACGGGCTAGCAGACACACGGCAGCACCACGCACACGGCCCCGCACCCCCGCCCCTACCTCTGTGTAGAACACCTTATGCTCCACCACGTTCAGGTCCATGGTGAAGAGGCGGGGCTGTAACGTGGTGCAGAACGTGTTCCCCTCCATGAGGCCGATCTGGGCGTTGGCCGGCTGGTGTCGCAGCAAGTGCTTCTTGGGTGGGACCATGTCCTGGAGGACCTGGGGGAGCCGAGGGGGACGCACCGCTCACTGGCGGCCCTCGAAAGCAACACCTCTCAGCACAGCATTCCACAACCATCAGCTTAACAACGATCACAGCTGCCCTTGCACTAGGGAAGGAAGGACGTGACCTGCGCTGGCCTGGCCCTGGGAGGCACAGCAGGCACGACCAGTGGCCACGGGGAACCACCAGTGCCATGCAGCCCAGCAATCTTCCAGCCTCCCAACACCAACAAGCTCCCCACAACCCCAGCGTGCGCTGCTCCAAACCGAGCAGGCTCAGCAGTAGTTTCTGGCGTGGACACAAAAGTATAAAGAGCAGCGTCCACAACCCAGACTTGAAAACCAAAACAAGAATCTCAGAAACCATCCCAATCACCCGCGTCTTGGCGACAGAAATCTCACCTCTTTGTGGGGTTCCATTATCACTGTCACACTTTTTCCAGTGACCTGGGCCAGTACCTGCAGGGAGTGCATAGCCTGTTTTCTCACGGTGGAGTTCGGAGAGGTGACTTCTCGAACCAGGTCATGCGTCACGTGGTGGAAGGACTTCTCCTGAGCAGCCAGGATCTCCTCGGCCCGCTCCTCGTCTTTCAGAGGGGTCGCACACCTCATCAGGAGCTGTTCCAGGGTGGTCTTGGCCATGGCGACAGCCCCATTGGAAACCTGCAAGTCAGAACCTGCTGCCTCAGAACAAGGGCCTGATACCACTCACCACACCCTCTGCCTCCCACCCCTGCCCGCCGTGGCTACTGTCCCAGGGCAGGTGGCAGCTGGAGGAAACCACCCCCCTACACCAGCTACATTAGCAAAACTACATTCTAACTGCTCAGTGCTTCTTCCTGCCAGTAGTTCCTGCTTGTCAACCAAGAAAGAAAACACTGATCGATCGAGCCACGAGAGCCACGACCCCAGCGTTTAGCACATGGCAATGCCTGGTGTAAGTTACGTGTGGACATCAGTCCACAAAGAATGCAACTCGGAGGAACCGTCTCTGCTTTCCTTCAGATGTATGCCGATGAACACTCTGGACGTCCCTTCTCACAGCCAGCAGGTATCCAAATACCCAGAGGGCTGTCGCGAAATCCGAGTGTCCAAGCACCTGCCACGAGGAAGGCACCGGCACGACAGTCTCAGGAAGAATGCCCTCCGGGCAGCCCAGCACCTACCTCTCCGGTCAAGTCCATCATGACGAACAGGAGTGCTTTGAGGAACGTCTGCTGGTTCTGGAGAACCCATGTGAGAGGCAGCCGCTCCATGAGGAACTTGATGGACACCACGCCCCCCAGCTTTGCATACCAAGCCTGCTCGTAACAACACGCGCACAGGCGCTCCACGATGTAGGAGAACAGGGGTAGCTGGCACGCCTGCGGGGAAGAGAACAAACCCCAGTGCCCAGCTGCAGTGGCTGCACGTGCAGACACCCCAGACCGGCACCCCGTGACCGCTCCTCACCCTCTCCTTGGAGCCTAGGATGATACTCGCAACGTCAAATATCACAGCCAAGGCCACCTCCCCGATCTTGCAGAGTTCCTTTTCCTCGTAGGCCATGCAAATAGCTATGGCGTCGATCAGAACCAAGGGATCCATCCCCTTCGACCCGTTTTCTTCACTGTGAAACATGGCTGTGCTGGGCTGGCTGCCCACCTGGTAGCAAGGCAGCAAGAATGGACCTGAGAGGAGAGGGAGGGCAGGAGAAGGTCAAGTTCACTGCCATGGGCCTCATCCCTCACTCTTCTCTTGAAGTCAGCAACTCGATGCAGTGCACACACTTATAAACTAAGTGGCCTGATCCTCACCAAGGCTGATTGCCGAGTGTTTTCCACGACACACCATGTCTCACATTTTCTCTCCCATTACTCAAAAGCACACTGGTTTAAACTGAGAATCCCAGTCGGGTGGGTATCTTTAAACATTATCACGAAACAGACGAAGGTAGGCGACATGGGAATGACCCCGGGTTACACTCCACACAGCCGACACTGGAACACTGCAGCAGCAACCAGCGGTGACGGAAGAACACAGCCGGACAACAGCCGGCTGCGGCCACCGGCAGTCACCACCTCGTGAGTGCCCGGCATCAGGCAAGACGGAATCGCTGAGCAGAGACCGAGGCACCCCGCTCCACAGCGCCAACTCTTCAGGCCGAGAGGTACGGGGCGAGTCCCGTGTGCTCCACAGCGTCCGGAGACACTGCCTGCTGATCGCCAGTGTAAGGGGCTCTGAGGACAGAAACCAGGGCAGGGGTCTGCAGACTCAGAGCCCAGGGTTTTCAGGCACTACACAGCAGCTGGCAGGGACGTGGCCACCGTGTGTCATTTACAAACGCATCATCTGCAACAAACCGGCAATGAGAATGGACGAACTCAATCATCCTTCACACCAGAGAGTCTGGGAGCCATGGCAGCTGGGTGTCCCAGGTGGCTACCCCGGAGCAGAAATGGGCACAGCTGGGCACCCAGTGGAAGGAGGGAGCCCGGCCTCGGGAGAGGCCACCCAGGGGAGGAAGAGCATCACCCAAAAAACCATCCGGGATTCAGAAGTGCAATGTCCACCAGCACTGGGACCCAGTTCTCACAAAGACAATCGGCCACACGACGTTCCGGCGGGCACCGACATTTTACAGCTGAAACTTGGCAACGACCTTCACATCGGCCCAAGGTGCCCACCACGGAAATGACCTTTGCCAGTGCAGTGTGTGGAACGTCTGAACACGGAGGCCCAGATGCCGTGGGGCAAGCTCAGCCTCTCAAAAACAAGGCACCTGACCAAGTTTTTGTGGCGGTTCTGAGAGATGAAGTCACCACTTCCCCCCGCCAACGGAGCCCTCACTCACCACACTGCTGGGCCACGGCCACCATGGTGTAGTGGCGAATCAGGCTGGCCACGAAGGGCAGGGCGCTGGGCCGCAGGTCCTTGATGACGGCCGACATGAAGGCCCCCGTCAGAGCCTGCTCGAATGTCTTCCGGGCCGGCGTGTCCTGCGCCTTGTAGCGGTGGGATATGATGACATTCGGGATGGTCTTCTCCGTGAAGCTGGGCGACACAATGACATCATCAAAGCCCCAGTCTCGCGCTGCTGGTGCCACGGGAGCCCTGCCCGCCCGTTTCCCGCCTGGGTGAGTGCTTTTCTCTGCTTGGAATGCAGCATCATCTGGAGCCAAGGATGCTTCTCATCGTGAACCTCACAGCCAGTGCCAGCAAATACCCACATGTACTTTTTTTTTTTTTTTTTTTAAGATTTATTTTAAAGTCAGAGTTAAACACAGAGAGAAGAAGAGGTCTTCCATTCACTGGTTCATTCCCCAATTGTTAGCAACGGCCAGAGCTGCACCAATCCGAAGCCAGGAGCTTCTTCTGGGTCTCCCACGCCAGTGCAGGGGACCCAAGGACTTGGACCATCCTCCACTGCTTTCCCAGGCCACAGCAGAGAGCTGGATTGGAAGTGGAGCAGCCGGGTCTCAAACCAGCACCCATGTGAGATGCCGGCATGGCAAGCAGTGGCTTAACCCGCTACACCACAGTGCCAGCCCCACCAAATGTATGAGTGTGGGCAATGACTTAGAGGTGGACCACGAAATGTCATCTTCAGTCTTTCAGTCATTATCCTCTATTTTAAGAAAGTCAAAGTTTTTGATCTTTTATAATTAAATAAGCCGAAATTCTAAGTAATTCTGATCAATGATAAACAGGCATGAAAGACACTAAGCCCTAAAGGTACTTAATCAACAGTTAATGCTTGCAAAACCACTCCAAGAACACAGAATTACATGGGCCAACGGACCTAAGCAATAAAGCATTTCCTGCCAGTTCCTGCATGAGATTCACCAAAATTCCTTAAGGCAGTCAGGGAAACACACACCCAACACTGAATGCTTAGTAAAAAAAAAAAAAAAAAAAAAAAAAAAAAAAAGCCACAGTTCTCCATTTTAAAAACAGTATTAGCGGGGCCGGTGCTGTGGCGTAGCAGATAAAGCCACCGCCTGCAGTGCCGGCATGGGTGCAAATTCAAGACCCGGCTGCTCCACTTCCAATCCAACTCTCTGCTATGGCCTTGGAAAGCAGCAGAAGGTGGCCGAGTCCTTGCACCCCTGCACTCTGCGTGGGAAGACCTGGGGGGAGTTCCTGGCTTCAGATCAGTGCAGCTCCAGCCGTTGTGGCCAATTGAGGAGTGAACCAGCTAATGGAAGACCTCTCTCTCTCTGCCTCTCCTTCTTGCTCTGTGTAACTCTGCCTTTCAAATAAATATATCAATCTTAAAACAACAACAAAGTGTCACCTTGAGGCCAGGACCGTAGCATAGCCAGTAAAGCTGCCACCTGTAGTGCCAGCATCCCATACGGGTGCTGGTTCAAGTCCCGGCTGCTCCACTTCCAATCCAGCTCCCTGCTCATGTGCCTGGCAAAGCAACAGAAGCTGGCCCAAGTGCTTGGGTCTTGTACCCACGTGCAAGACCCAGAAGCAGCTCCTGGCTTCAGATTGGCACAGCTCTGGCCACAGTAGCCATTTGGGGAGTGAACTAGCAGATGGAAGACCTCTCTCTCTCTGCTTCTGCCTCTCTGTAACTCTTTCCAATAAATAAATTTTTTCTAAAAAGAAAAAAAACAGCACTAGCTTCTTCCAATCTAGCACAGCTCTGCGAATGGAGCACCTCGCAGAATTTGTCCCAACTGCCTCGTTCTGCTTCTGAAGCCGATGAACCCGTCAAGGCTCTTCATTATCAGACGTCTCCAGAGGTGGAGAGAGGGTGCTCACGCACCCAGCTGGACCTGTGAGGCCGTCCCGGCTACCCTCGTGTTTATGAAGGTGCCCTAAGTGTGCTGCCGCCGTCCTTCCAATCTGCTCTTGCCCAGCGTCCCTGTGGGCTAAGCTGAAACCTGCTGTCAGCCAGGAGAGCAGGATCTTGCGTTCGCCTCCCGTGACAGCGAGCGCACTTGAAGATCCCGGCAGGCACAGTTCAGTTTGGCCCTGCCCAGCTCTCTCCGTCTTACCTACTGCAGGCATGTGGGAAGTGAACCAGATAGGCACTTTCTCCATCAGTCTGTCTCTCCAAAAAATGAATACTGCCACAGTGATAACCTTACAGGGGACAGACCAGACAGGCCTAATAACGCCATCTAGGCGGCATCACTTGCTGGCCTTTCACTCGTCGGAGACGACACACCCACACTGGGCACGGGTGAGCAGTGCACTTGGCTCGTTGCTGAGCAGTCTCCTGTGTCCACCGACCATGCATTTCCTATCTGCCAGACAGTAAGCACTCGGACTGCTCCAGTCCGTGTGACCTTTAAGGTGGAAGCTTCCCTGTAACTGTCACTTTAGCTGTGTCCCACTTTAGCTGAGGCCCATCCATCAGGCCTCAGGATCCACGGGTTTTGCGTCTGTGGATCCAGCCAACAGCACAGGGGAAGGTCTGACTGCACGTGCGCGCTCTTCTCTCGACCCTATTCCCCTCACGATGCAGTGTAGCGCTCCTTTATGTGACATTTAACATGCCAGCCGCGGTTCAGTCTACACGTGACCACAGCAAACACCACCTGCAATGCCGGCATCCCATGTGAGCGCCAAAGTCCTGGCTGCTCTACTTCCAATCCAGCTCCCGGCTAATGTGCAGACACCCTGGGAGAGCAGCAGATGGTCCCAGTGCTTGGACCCCTGCCACCCACACCACAGACCCAGATGGAGTTCCAGGCTCCTGGCTCCAGACCCTGGCCCAGCTCCAGTGCGGTAGCCATTTGGGGAGTGAACCCTCAGTTGAAAGACCACTCTCTTTCTTCCTGTCTTTTAAATAAATCAATCAGTCTTCAAAAAAACAAAAACAAAAACAAAAACAAAAAAAAAACCACACAAGAAGGTACACGTGGGCTCCGTGCGAATACCACAGAGTTCACTCCAGGGACTGGAGCATCCGTGGGTTCTGACATCGGCAGGGTTCCCGGAAGCAGCCGTGACCACAAGGAACAGCCGCACGGCTGCACTGCCGCTGTCTCTACTTTGTTCCTTTGTCGTCTCACAGCTTCCCTGGGGGAGCTTGGCTGTGTCTGCGTCTCCCACCTGGAACGTCTGTTCTGAGTTGAACACACCTCTGTTTCCTGAACGCCCTTCATGGCGTCCTCTCACCTCAGATCTGCTGTCTCCCTCCACATGGAGACCCTCTGCACCCTGGGCTTCACAGCTGCCCACCCACCGCCCACAGGCAGGCAGCCTCGTGGTCACCCAGCCTAGAACACGTCCCCCGTCTTCTGATCCGTGGCTACTTCCCCATCCTGTGTCCACGTGTGGATTCATGTTTCCGTGTCCTGCTCTGGACTCACTGAGCAAGAGCCTGTCTCTCACTTCTCGGCCACCCCCACCCCGTCCCTGGTCCCTGGGGGCCTCCGGCAGCACACGCCTTCCTCTGTCCTTCACTTCCCTCCCTCCCTCTTGGACTTTTCCATCTTCCTCTCTGCACCCATCGCCGGTAAGCACTGCACTTCTTACCTAACAGTTCTCTTCATTCCCAAGTCTAGACAATTTCTGTAGGTCTCTACCTCTGGGAGGGGTTCTGAGGTTCGCCTTTACTTTAAATTTCACAACCCAGGCATGATGACCCAGCCTGTGCAGGTCTGCCCCACCCGCTTCCTGTTGAGCTCTCACTCACATTGCTGTTTCCTCACGGAACGGCTCCCTCCAATGCCCTTTATATATATATGTGTGTGTGTGTGTATGTCATATAGTTATACATTAGACTTTATATGTGTGTATATACACACACACAATCTCCAAAAGACTATGATATATATGAAGGTCATGCACAGCCTTAAGTTGTAATAGGAAAATACACACACCACATGACAGGTGTCTGGACAAAGATCAGTGCCAGGTGCTGGGACAACACAGGAAGCACTGGGGGAATGGGCCAGGAGCCTCGATTCCTTGTGGCATAAAACCAAATGGAGGGGCCAGAGCTGTGGCACAGCAGGTTAAGCAGGTTAGCTGGCATCCCACATGGGTGCCAGCTCGTGTTCCAGCTGCCCCATTTTCAATCCAGCTCCCTGGTAATGACAAGTGTTCGGGCCTCTGCCCGCTGCATGGGAGACCTGGAGGACACCCTGGCTGTTGCGGCCATCTGGGGAGTGAACCAGCAGATAAAGATCGAGCTCTCTGTCTCTCCCTCTAACTCTGTCTTTCAATTAAGGAAAACAAATCTTTAAAAAAAAATGGAAGCAACACGGCAGACAGCAAGCGAGATCACCCCAATCCCCAAGCATCCAGATTCTCCTCTGTTCTCCAAGGCTAAAAGAAGAGCGCATGCAAACACAGAAACCTGGGCAGTCCCCGCCCACATGCCGCAGCGAGGGCCCACACCGGTGGAGGCAAAACACACTTGGGGTGGGCCAGGAGCTGGTAGAGCAGGCACGCCCCACCCACATCCCACAGCGAGGGCCCACACCGCAGGACAGAACGCACTTGGGGTGGGCCTGGAGCTGGTAGAGCGCCCCCCACCCCGCCCACATCCCGCAGCGAGGGCCCACACTGGCTGGGGCAGAAGGCAACTGGAGAGGGCCAGGAGCTGGAAGAGCGCCCCCCACCCCGCCCACATCCCGCAGCAAGGGCCCACACCCACAGGACAGAACGCACTTGGGGTGGGCCTAGAGCTGGTAGAGCGCCCCCCCAACCCGCCCACATCCCACAGCGAGGGCCCACACTGCGGGACAGAACGCACTTGGGGTGGGCCAGGAGCTGGTAGAGCGCGTGCTTGTTGTCCTCCAGGCTCATCATGGCCACCAGGAAGCACCTGATCACCTCCCACGCCTGCCGCCGGTAGTAGGGCTCCGTGTTGGCGCTCTTCAGGCAGTCCAGAGCCGTTTCGATGGCCTGCAACACGAAACACAAAACCACGGCGTGTACGGACATCTCGATCTGGAAAAGTCTCCCTGAAAGCACGGGCGGCACACACAGACCCCAACAAGCGCTCCTCCAACGGGCCCTCGGCCAGTCCCCAGACGGGACTGCACGGCGCCAACTAAAACCTGAGGCCGAGTTCAACACTCAGGGGAAGATGCGTGGAAGTCTCCGGGGACACATCTGCTGGCCTGAACCTGCACCTGGGAGCATGCGCACATGCGCACACACACACACACTGATCCTGACTGTGTCATCCACACTCAGACTGATCCCGATTCTGTATCATCCACACACACAGAGTCTTTAGTTTGCTGTCACACAAACACACATGTGCCTGCGCGCCCACGTCGAAGTTCTAATAACAAGAAAGATGAGCTGGGGCCAGCGCTGTGGCACAGAGGTTAAAGTTGCCGCCTGCAGAGCTGGCATCCCTTAAGCGCACTGCTGCTTCGAGTCTCAGTTGCTCCATTTCCCATCCAGCTCTCTGCTGTGTCCTGGGAAAGCAGTGGAAGATGGCCCAAGTCCTTGGGCTCCTACAACCGCGTGAGAGACCCAGAGAAGGCTCCTGGCTCCAGAGCCAGCTAGCAGCTCTAGCAGTTGCGGCCAATTGGGGAGTGAACCAGTGGATGGAATACCTCTCTCTCTCTCTCTCTTTCCCTCTCCTTCTCTCTCTCCTCCCCCCACATACCTCTGCCTCTCCTTCTCTGTGTAACTCTTTCAAATAAATAAATCTTTAAAAAGAAAGAAGGGGGGGAGGGAGGAGAGTTTCTTGAGGCCACAGACTCTGAGATCAACCTAAGAGATGGCCGTGTAAGCTTTTTTAAAATTGTCTCTTCAAAAGAGAATAAGGTTTACATCATTTTTCCCCCAGAAAACCTACACAGACAGCTACACACACACACATTTTTATCATGTTCATTTCAATTAGCTCCATCAGGAACATGGGGTGGCACAATCACACACAAAATTAACTTGAAGCCTTCATGGTAATCATACACAACTCAAGGAACAGGTCAGTGTTAACAGTTAACACCTCTCTCTCTGCCTCTGCCTCTGCCTCTGCCTCTCTAATTCTGCCTTTCAAATACAAAAGATTTATTCATTTATTTGAAAGGCAAAGTTACACACAGAGAGAAGAGAGAGAGAGGTCTTCCATCCACTGGTTCACTCAACAGATGGCAACAGCTGGAGCTGCGCTGGTCTGAAGCCAGGAGCCAGGAGCTTCTTCTGGGGCTTTCACATGGGTGCAGGGGCCCAAGGACTTGGGCCATCTTCCATTACTTTCCCAGGCCATAGCAGAGAGCTGGATGGGAAGTGGAGCAGCCGGGACTTGAACCCGGCACCCATATGGGATGCTGGCACTGCAGGCGGCGGCTTTACCTGCTACACCACAGTACCAGCTTCAATGAATTAATCAATGACCTGCGAGGAAGAGTCAAGGGTTGCTCACTGTGCCAAATGCAAAGCTGCCTCACGCAGTCATGGCACTTGGCCTGACCAGGGCCCACGGGCTGTGTTGCAGCCCACTGGGACAACGCCTGCTCGCCCAGAGGCCTCTGCAGTACCTCCTCCTGTCCGTGCAACCCAGCGGAGCTGTTAGCAGCCAGCTGCAAAACCTCACCTCTCCCATGCATCAGCTGCTTTGGGCCAAAGCCACTTCTAAAGGGATCTTTTTGCTCTGCTCAGTCTATACAGAAGGCAAGCAAAATCAGATGCCTTAGTCTCCACTGTGTCCACCAACCCTGCCACTGCCAGGGTGAAGCACGGGGACACTGACCTGAGAGAGTCACCCAAGACGCAGCCAAGTGCTGCTAGCAGAGAGACGTTTGCTGGGTGGTTTCAACACAGACAGAGAATCCTGGCCGCCAGTGCTCTCTGGGGAGCAGTGTGCTCGCCTGGAAAACACCCTGAAGAAGGGCTGCACGATGGGCTGGGGTGGGCAGCCCTGCTCCGGGGGAGCCCGCGAGAAGAGACAGGCCTGAGAAGTCGAGGGGCAGGCAGAAGGAGATGGCCACAGACAACCAGTGCAGAGTGACACTCAGCCCTCCTCCCCACCTAGCATTTGGGGAAGTCTGGTATTTAAAAAAAAAACCCGCTGTGTGGGGGAGCCTCTCACACGGGAGAGCCAGCCGGGCACACTGCAGGCTGAGCCTGGCCCAGGGAGCGAGGAACGCGGCTGCAGGCCGCACAACACTGGTCGGCAAGGGGCATGGGAGTCCGGCTGCGTCACTCCACAGCACCGCACCCACAAGGCTACCGCAACGTCCTCTCAACAGCAGCCGACGTACAGGAGCCAGCTAAGAGTCCCGGACCACAAGGCAGAACGCCAGGATATGAGCAGGAAAGGAGCGGCCAGGACTGTGGGCTGGCCCACAGTTGGCAACAAATGCAAGCGTGAGGCAGTAAAGGGGCGAACAACACGCAAGTGCCGAGACCCAGGACGGCATCTGGTAAGATGCCAGGAACCCAGAGAGCAGCCCAGGAGCCGAGAGCCAGGAACAAGAGGACCAGAGCCGTGTCTAGGGGAGGGCAGCGACCAGGCAACCTGGGTTCTAGATGGAGCTAGAGCCTAGGGGACCGGGAGGCCATAGTCCAAGGGCAAGAGGGGCTGGGCATCACCTCCCCGTCACCAGGACAGAGGGAACCGTGCCAGGATCCCAGGGCCCCAGATTCTTGGGGAAACATCCCGCCATGGGCGCCTGCAAAGCCACCTGTGCTGATCGAGGTGATCCTGAGCGGGAAGTTCTCCCAGGAAATCCCACCGTGTGTACAGGCTGTCACACAGACATCCACTCTAACAAGGAGACACAGATCCGCACCAACCCCCTGCCTCCCACTTTACCTTCTCCATGGGGAGCTGAAGAGATGCTTTACAGTCGGCAAACTCCACGGTAATGCTGGGGCCTTGAACTTCCGTCACGACGTAGTGCAGCTTCTGGGACTCCTTTAACATCTTCCTGTTGCTGCCGCCAAACTTGCCCAGGACACGGTAGGCCACGTGAGAGATGCTATCGGCAGGATTGCGTAAAGTGCGCCACAAAGCCTAGAACCCAACGTGCTTCGTGAAGTCATCTCAGGGGAACACGGTCACAACTCCAAATGCCAAGTAAGTCACAGCACAGCGCGACGGCAACAATCCCACCCCCCACACCCCAGAGGCAGCTCCCTCCTCACGCACACATGCCCACCAATGTGCCCACGAACGTGCCCTGTGCTCCCGCGAGACGGACGAGGGAGCGTGCTCCAACCACGCACGGAGCACCACAGGAAGACTGCCAAGCCAGAGCAGTCAGAAAGGCACAAGGCCAGGCGGGAGCTCAGAGTCAGGGAGAGCCGGCGAGTTCCCAGGCTTTGTAACGTGCAGACTGGGTAAGCGAGTGCCACATACACATCAGAGAGGACTGGTCACGGGGAAGGCGCGGGTGCTGGGATCACCTCCATCACAGAACTACAGGAGCAGCGATTCATGCACAGCCCCAACACTCAGCTGCCACCAACACTCAGTCAGCACCTCGTCTCTTCCCTCGGGTCATCCTAAACCCTAGAGGTTCCCACAGTCCACAGCTCCACTACCTCTCCAGCAGGGTCAAGCACCACCACCCAGTCAACGCCTCGTCTCTTCCCCGGGGTCATCCTACACCCTAGAATTCCCACAGTCCACAGTACACTACCTCTCCAGCAGGGTCAAGCACCACCACCTAGCAACACTCAAGCTTAGCACACCGTCTCAGCTCTTTTCTCTAAACCAAGCAAAATCCCAATTCTCTCGTTTCTCCAGGCCCAAAGGTGGGTCTGAGCCCTTCCCCAGCACCGAGCCTCGTGTTCCCCAGGAGCAGGGGCCTCAAGAGACCGCCACTGTGCCACTTGTAAGGACTGTGGGGTTACTGTGCTGTGACCTTGCCCAGGTCAGGCACTGCCGGCCTCAGGGTGTGGCAGGAAGGCCTGGCTCCCGTACACCTGGGTCAGGACCGGGGCCTGCCTGCCTGCCAGAACCAACAGTGCTGCTCCCAACTCTCTAAGTGACTGCAGACCCACGTCCCACCCCCACGCCGCCTCCTCCCAGCCCAGATGCAGCTCAAGGACCAGACGTCAGAACAGGCAGGAAAGCCTCCCAGCCACCTTCTCAGGTCCACACCGCAGAGACCCCCAGCCCCAGGAGTGACCAAGTCTCTGACCCCTCTCCAGATCCAGTCCTGTGTCCTAAAGAGGCAGACGAGAATGTAACAGACGAGCAGCCCAGACCTGCCATGAGTCCCAGCCACATCACCCATCAGCAACGCAGCAAAGCATGAAGGGAAACCCTCAGATGCTGAGCACACCATACCCACGGAACAAGAGCTTCGTCTTCCGAACAACCGCCACCATCAACTGCCCCTCCCCGGGGTGGGGTGGGGCCTGCTGCCCTTTGCTACCTGACCGCCGGTCTTGGGGTTCGTCTGTGGCCACACACTGACAAGTCGCCCTCCTAAGTCACCACCTGAGACCACACCACTTGCAGAAGTGCTCTGACGACAAGGGAACACCGCAAAGCAAGGATCCATTCAACAATCCCAATATCTCTTTCCGTCTTCTAATATATCAGTCAGCAGAGTCCACAGGAGACAGAGGCCAAGAAAAACTAGAAACACCAGCGTCTGGCGCCCCCTGCTGGTGAAGGGAGCGCACACTCACCTGCATGAGCTCTGCTCGCACTGGCTGGATGTGGTCGTACAGGAAGTCAGGCTGCAGGTTGTCCACACACAGCTCCAGAGTCCGCAGGCCCTGGCTGACCAACGTCTGCGAGCCATTGAGCGCAGACACCAGGGGATCCATGAGCATGGGCAGATAGGGCAGCAGAGAGCTCAGCCGCACGGGCACCGTGAGACACAGCTCCACGAAGAGGTCCTTCATGTGCTGCTTGTGCAGGCCGCTCTGCAGCATGTTCAGTCCTGGAAGGCGGAGGCGGTGAGTGCCAGCACCGGCGGGGGCGGTGGGTGCCAGCCCCGGCAGGGGCGGTGAGGGCCAGCCCCGGCGGGGGCGGTGAGGGCCAGCCCCGGCGGGGGGCGGCGGGTGCCAGCACCGGCGGGGGGCGGTGAGGGCCAGCCCCGGCGGGGGCGGTGGGTGCCAGCACCGGCGGGGGCGGTGGGTGCCTGCCCCGGCGGGGGCGGTGAGGGCCTGCCCCGGCGGGGGCGGTGAGGGCCTGCCCCGGCGGGGGTGGTGGGTGCCAGCACTGGCAGCGCTCGCCGAGGGCAGGGTCCCAGGCCTGTGTCCCCTCTGCTCTGTCCCTGCATCTGTGAGCCCTCCTGTGGTAGCCACAACACACTGAAGATCATAAAACTACTAAGCTCCGTACGTAATATTAAATTTAAATATTATGTCCTTAAAATGTAAATAACACGGGCCAGTCCCGTGGCATAGTAATTAAGCCAATGCTGCAGTGCCAGCATCCCATAGAGGTGCCAGTTCAAGTCCCCATTGCTCTATGTCTGATACAACTCCCTGCTGTGGCCTGGGGAAGCAGAAGATGGCCCAAGTGCTTGGATCCCTGCACCCACGTGGGAGACCCAGAAGAAGCTCCTGGCTTTGGTCTGGCCCAGCTCCTGCCATTGTAACCATCTGGAGAGTGAACCAGCAGATGAATGATCTCTCTGTCTCTCCCTCTAAGTCTGCCTCTCAAATAAATCTTTAAAAAAATTCAATGACATTATCAGTCATTTTTCAAAAACCACATTATGCTATTGATAAGCCCTATCTAAAGCACAGATGTCAATGGGATGCGTTCACGTCAAGGCCACAGTTGGCAAACTTCCTTCTTCGGGCCTCCAACAGAACATGGTTAAGGTCCATGCTCTAACAACCATTTCTTTTTCAATTTGAGAGGTAGAGACTGTGGGGAGCAACTCGGACTAGACTAAGTTACTGGAATTAAGACTTATACTATGCATCTGCTCTCCCACAATATGGCGCTGGGAGAGGAGTAAACAGCTTCTACACAGCTGCCTCTCACCAACTTGACAAGCTGCAGGAGCTGCTCCTGATTGGAGGAGAGCAGTGTGCTCGGCGTGTGGGTAGCAGAGTTGGGACTGGTGGAAGAGGACTCTAAAGGAGGAGAGAGACAACATGCACCAGGAACATCTAAGGGGAACATCCGGATAACATCTGAGCAGCCCCCGAGAGAGCCAGCCGGTGGTGTGCCACTCCCCCGCGGAAGTGGGGAAAGTGGCAGGGGGAACCGCCCTTCCACGGAGGCGGAAGGACGGCAGCCAACCCGGGAAGAACCAGCAGCAAACCCGGGAAGGGCCGAGCAGACAAAAGAACAGCCCAGGGTCCTGTGTCGTTCCTCCACGAAGAGGGGGAGCGACAGAGACACAGAGCCTGTGCCATCCACTGATGCACTCCCCCAACATCTCAAAGGTCAAAGCCAGGAGCCAAAACTCCACCTGGCTCTCCCACAGGTGGCAGGGACCCGACCACCTGAGGCATCCTGCTGCCTCCAGAGTCAGTACCAGCAAGGAGCTGAAATCGGGAGCTGGAGCCAGGGCTCAAATCCAAGTGTTTCAGTGTGGAACGTGGGTGTCCGAACCAGGACCTTGACTGCTAGGTCCCCTTTTGTCTGTTACAGAGAGGAGCCTCCTGGGAAAGCCAGCCCAGCCACCGCAGGACGATGAGCCACCGTCCCACTGAGGACCAAGAAACAACAGTGGGCACCGAACAAGGCACATCCGACGTGGCACAGGCCGCAGCAGAATGGCACAGAGCTCACCCGGCGGATATCACAAAGCACGAGGACCACACTCAGAACACAAAGGAGGAGACCGTGAAGGGGGCCAGCACCAAGCTGCCGGGAGAGGATCCCTGTTAACAGCCAGGAGGGGAGAGAGAAGCTGGGGACGTCAGCCAGCCTGGGGGCAGGGACGACTGCACGATGGGTTAGCATGGACACGCAAAACTTCAGTCTCTTCCCAAGGGCTCATCTTAGAAAAATAAAACAAGAACCCTAGGCCAAAATTTCCAATCAGTTCACACCCGTGAATACTCCAGGGACCAAGCTGCCCTCGAACTGTGTGTCACTGAGAGCACTCCTGATCACAGGACTTCCAAGTTTCCAGCTGTACAAACTAGAAAACATAATCAGCTTTCCAGCCCACATTTTCCTTCTTTCTCCTTGTCTAGGCATTCCTGACCTGACCAAGCCCCTTTCTTTCTAGACTTGCTCACCCCACACCACAAAAAGGCAACCGCGCTGTAACTGGGGAAACCCGCATCTCCCAAACCCCATTCCAGTCTGGGGAGGGAACAGAGCGCCCAGCCCACAGCCTTGGAAGAAGGGCAGGGAAGGCACCAGGGATGAACTCCGGCAATCCCCCGGCAGCCCTCGCACACTCACCTTGCAGGAGGTTGGGGAGGAGGGGCAGGAACTCCTGGTACAGGAGGTCGTGGCTGCCCCCGCCGATGGAGCGGAAGAGCGCCCGGAGCAGCAGGAAGTAGTTGTAGGGCTCCTTGGCTGTCTGTGCGAGCTCCATCGAGCTGTTCACAATCTTGTGCAGGTGAGGCTGTGGGGGGAGGAGACCAATCAGTGGGCTCCAGATGAGGGTCCACACACGCACCTGGAGCAATCCACAGCTCCACCGCAACCCAACAGCAAAGAAAACAATAAAGTAAGCCCCTCCCACCGTTTATTTACTCAGATTAACTTCTCCTGAAGGGCGCTGCTGGCTCCCAGCAGCTCGTCTGGGGGAGCAGCAGTGCACGGCCCCTGCCCACAGGAAGGGGTCAGCCGGCTGCACACGTCCAGCGCACACACGATCACTCCTGCAGGGAGCCACACAGGCAAGCCCGGTTCCTGTGACCACCTTCACGTGAGATGTACCTCAAGGAACTGAAATCTCTCTAGCAATCCAACCAAAGATCGTGTTTGCAAGACTCAAAAACAAAGCATTCACAGGGACCCTCCTTTAAAAAACCCACTTGTTAGTTCTTAAGGGGATTTAATCCACACTGTAAAGCGCGTTAGCTTTGCACTTCAAACGCCAGTCTTGGTTTTGACGTGTCGTGGGCTGTTTAGCCTGAAACCTTCCTGCACGCTTCCAAACTGCACTGTGTGTAGCATGATTACAGAATCCAGAGGTCATTCTATTCAACTGAAGTGCTATGACGGGGCCGGCGCTGTGGGACAGCGGCTGAGGGCCCCGACCTGCAGTGCCGGCACCCCATATGGGCGTGCTGGAGTGCTTTTCTGGCACAGTATCCAGCAGGCTCGCCTCTCAGCGCGTCCTGTTTGGGTTTGTTCTGTTTCCTCTGTGCTGTCCTGCAGTGCTGGCGAGAGGCATCCCGTCCTTAACTTCCATGCTGTCACAGACTCCGTGTAAGCTTGCCGGTAACTGAACGAGGGCCGGCCCCGGCACCAACCACCACCTGCACACTGCCCCCAGAAACAGCAGATCCTGCTGCGCCCTCACTCTTCCCAGGGGAAACGTCTCCTCAGACCCCAGTGGGGACAACATCCTGCTTGCTGCAGGAAGTAAAACATCATGCCTTAAGAGGGCGTGAATTTTGGCGAGGTTTTGTTCTGCCACCTGCTGCTCCAGGCAGGTTTTAGACATTTGCTAGATTCAAGTTAACTGGTGAGATCCAACTAGGCGAGATTCGTGATCTCTGGGAATGTGTGGGGAGCAGCCCGGACTGGACTGAGTTACTGGAATTAAGACTTATTCTATGCATCTGCTCTCCCACAATATGGCGCTGGGAGAGAAGTAAACAGCTTCCGCACAGCTGCCTCCAGTTCAACCAATAAACTGTAGGACTTGCTCCTGATTGGAGAGCAGCGTACTCGGCGTGTGGGCAGCCGAGTTGGGATTGGCGGAGGAGGACTATAAAGGAGGAGAGAGACAGCATGCACCAGGAACATCTATGGGGAACATCTAAGGGGAACATCTGAAGGAACGCCTGTGCGGCCCCCGAGAGAGCCGGCCGGCGGTGTGCCGCTCCCCTGCGGAAGTGGGGAATGTGGCCAGGGGGAACTGCCCTTCCACGGAGGTGGAAGGGATAGTAGCCAACCCGGGAAGAACCAGCAGCAAACCCGGGGAGGGCCGAGCAGACGAAAGAACAGCGCAGGGTCCTGTGTCGTTCCTCCACGAAGAGGGGGAGCGACATAATGGTGCCGTGACTCGGATAGGAAACCTAGGACGGATAGGAAACTTAGGAGGGAAGAAACGGGAAGAACTGGGAAAATATCGGAGAGAGAGACTAGCAAACAGCCTAGGGAAAAGCTGATGAAAAAGGTGCCGGAAAAGCTATTGAAAGCCTAGGCATAGACTCAGATACGGACTACGGGGGGAAGCTGGGAGAAATCTCTAAGGTCGAAAGCGAAAGTGAAAGCTAGAACAAACAGACTCGGACGCGGACTGTGGGGAGAGGCCAGGAGAAATGAGGGAGGAATATCGTTGGAGGAAAGTTTGGGGAAATATACCGGGTAGAGAAAAATGTTAGGGAAATTGAAGCCGCGGGGGGCAGGCCGAGGCGGAAACGGAAGCCACTTTGGGATTCTCAAGTTAGCCCGGGAATAGGGGGCGAAAAGTTGAAACCAGAAGCTGAAACGTAAGCCAGATTGGGATCCGTCTGATTAGCCCGGGGAGCAAAGGACGGGAAGCCAAACCGTGGGGCGGAGACGTATGCTGGGTTGAATTCGCCAGGCTAGCCCGGGGAACTTGGATTGAATGCTAGTGGTGGAGACGCAAGTGACGCTGTGTGACTCGCGGAGGCTGCCGTGCGCAGACAGAGCGTGCGGGGCTCAAGTACATAGGGAACGCGGGGCTAGCGCAGAGACCGCGGAGCGTGCGCGCAGAGCCTGGAACCCGCCGGCGGGGCGAGGCGCCGGGAAGCCACGCAGAGCCGTGAAGCTGCCGCGGGGCGAGGTGCCGAGAAGCAGCCTCGGGGCGAGCGCCGCCGGGAAGCCGCAGGGATAAGAGAAATAGAAGTTTAGAAGTAAAGTGAGAGAAATAGGAATGCTGGAAGATAGAAGTAAAATGGGAGAAATAGGAATGCCCGGAGATAGAGAAATAGAGAAATAGAAAGGCCTCCCCTCAACATGGCAATGAGAAAGCTTGGATTCGGCCTGCCTGATTAAGTGAGGCGATGAGCACCTGCGGCGGCTAGCAGCTTATGCGCCGCAGGTCACCGAAGACAGGCACGAATTAACATCAGTAAGGCTTCCCCACAATACAACAATTAGGAGGCTTGGATTCGGTCTGCCTGATTAAGGCGGTAAGCACCAGCAAGCAGCTCGACCAGAGTATGAGCTGCAGGTCACCGAAGATAGGCACGAACCAACACTAATAAGTCTCCCCCACAATACGGCAATGAGAAAGCTTGGATTCGGTCTGCCTGATTAAGGTGGTAAGCGCCAGCAGGCGGCTCGACCAGAGTGTGAGCCGCAGGTCACCGAACACAGGCACGCATCAGCGCCAAAAAACCTCCTCACAACATGGCGAAGAGAGGACCCGGATTCGGTTTGCCTGATTGATAGGACTTGTAAGAACCTGTGGCAACTCTAGCAAGTAGAGCAGAGTGTGTGCCGCGGGACACCGAAGACAGGCGCATATCAACGCCAAAAAATAAAAAGAAAGGGGGATCTGTGGGGAGCAGCCCGGACTGGACTGAGTTACTGGAATTAAGACTTATTCTATGCATCTGCTCTCCCACAATATGGCGCTGGGAGAGAAGTAAACAGCTTCCGCACAGCTGCCTCCAGTTCAACCAATAAACTGTAGGACCTGCTCCTGATTGGAGAGCAGCGTACTCGGCGTGTGGGCAGCCGAGTTAGGATTGGCGGAGGAGGACTATAAAGGAGGAGAGAGACGGCATGCACCAGGAACATCTACGGGGAACATCTAAGGGAACCCGTGCAGCCCCCGAGAAGAGCCGGCCGGCGGTGTGCCGCTCCCCTGCGGAAGTGGGGAATGTGGCCAGGGGGAACTGCCCTTCCACGGAGGTGGAAGGGATAGTAGCCAACCCGGGAAGAACCAGCAGCAAACCCGGGGAGGGCCGAGCAGACGAAAGAACAGCGCAGGGTCCTGTGTCGTTCCTCCACGAAGAGGGGGAGCGACAGGAATGTGTGGCGAGACAGTTCCTCCACGGTGGTGATAAAGGAACACAAGCTGGATCTGACATGGAAGAGCAAGGAAAGGCTCCTGAAACACACTGCTGCTCACGGTCGGAGTGGGCACCAAGACGAGGGCCTCTGCTCCTTCCGTGTCCTTTGCTTCACTTCACTTTAAAACCAGCAAGGACGATCAAGGTGCTCCCGCCTTGGGGGGTCCACAGGAAGAGACTAACGGTGGCACCACCAGTCACAACGCGCCCGCTCACCAAGCGGCCGACCAGACAAACTGGGTACTCGGCCAGTTTCCACTCAAAGTGACAACCCAATCTGACGACAAACCCTGAACACACGGCTCCCGACAGGGAGCCAGCCTTACCTTCAGCATCTGCTCGTTTTCAGCTGCGAAGAGGGAGACGGAGCCAAAGACCAGTTTAAACAGCTTGAGGTACAGGTTGGAGAGCTCCACGTTGGAGCCCATCTCCGGCAGCCGATCCAGGAGATACTCCACCAGAATTGTGGCGAACAGCGCCGAGGTAGTGGGATTGGCCAGGAAGGAATTGGCAACAATCTGTCAAAACAAGAGCTGCGTGGGACTCACGGCATCGGCATCCCTCCCCCAACACGCGACACCGACCCCCAGTCAGGCACCGCTAGGCAATTAATCATCCACCTAGGAGGGAGCAAACACCACCGGTTTGCTGAGCTCTGAGCAGAGCTGCAAGCGCTGGCTGCGATTTCGTCCTGGCCACCGAAGACGAGGAGCCTGCGTTTACGCACGCTTCATTTCTGCACAGGGAGGGGGACACCTCCAAGCGCGTGTCCCGGCCACTTCCCTAGATTCTGCTCTACAGGCACGCTTCCGCAACGCTGTTGTTAACATCTCCAAAATGAAGGCGGCCACGCAGCCAGCAGACAGACGAGGACGGTGCCCGCACCTGCAGAGCGTAGTTCTTCGCGATCCTCTCCACCATGTACGGGACCGTGGTCTGGAAGATCTCCTTGAACGTGAGGGGGTTCATCATGGTGAAGACGCCGGCGAAGTGCTCCAGCACCTCCTTCTCCTCCTTCATGCGCACCGTCTGGCAGTTGGCGACGCGGATGTAGGTCTGGCCGCTGCCTGCGATCTGGACCTGGTGTGGGGGAAGCACCGCGGGTGTCAGAGCGCAGGCCCTGTGCAGACACTGCCACCGCTCACGTCACTCAACACGGCCCTCGAACTTAATAAAGCATCCTCCCATCTTTTCAATTCATTTTTCTCATCGTAATTGTAGAAAAGGATATTTTTTAAAAAGTCTTCACTAGGAAAAAAACTTAGCAGACCTCAATTCTGTTTCTACTGCATTCCACGTCTGCCACCTGCACCACAAAACGCACCAGCTGCGACTGTCCCCGGTCAGAATGCTCAGCACGAACGCAAGGCTAGGCTGCCGGGCGCAGGCACAGGGCCGGCGCCTCTGGTTCCAAGTGGCATCCTCCCACTTCCCGGAGGGCACACGCCCTTACCTGATAAATATCCAAAGCCTGCATGGCGTATTTCACGAGCTTGATGTAGATCTGTGTTTCCTTGGGCTGCAGCTGCTTGTTGGGGATGAACTGAGCTTCTGGAAGAGAGGGAGCACGTGAGCCGTGGGCCAGGCCCCTGCCCGAGAAGCCGCTCCCACGAGGCACGAGGGGGAATTACCACCGGGCGCTTTGCAGGACGTGATGCCCCACGTGATGGTCTTGACGCCACACACCAGCGTCTTCACCAAGCTCCGGCAGTCCGTGACCTGGAACGTCTGCTTGTCTTCCTTATCCTTTTCTCCTTGCTTCTCAAAGGGCGGCACAGGGGCCGGGGTCACTGGGGTCACTGGGGTCGCTGGGGTGGGGGGTGGGGGCGGGGCCGGGGTGGGCACAGGGGCGGGAGAGGGGGTGGGGCCCGGGGCCGCGGGGGCCGTGGGCACCCCAGGCAGGGCTGCTTCCACAGCTCCCAGTTCCGACTGAGGCTTGCACTTCTTGAAAATGGCAGAGAGCTGGTACCGAGCAATGGTGTGGAATTTGAGGACAAAAACCTGATGGGAAGAGAAGAGAAGGTCGAGGAGGGAAGACAGAAATGAGAGGTCACTCCTGTTCTAAGAGGCGGGAAGGCGCACAAGGGGAAGCAGATGAACAGTGCCCTCACCCCGTCCTGTCTCCACCTCTGCCTCGGGGGAGGGGGCGACGGCCAGGTGGGCAGGCGTGGGTTCCACCCAGGCCACAGACCTCGCCCAGGCACCCACCCAGGGTCTCCCTGGAGGTGTCCACAGCCGAGTGAGCGCTTGGCCACGGTGCCTGGAAAGAACTCTTCCAACCAGTCACGGGCGGAAGTGAGCCAGGCGCTTCCACAGGGGACTTTTCCCAGTGCGCCCGGCACTCGGGGGAGCAGACACTGATGACCCATGCGTACGGGCTGCCGCAGCGGCACAGCAGGGCACTCACTGGCTGGGCTGCACGCGGCTGGCTAACCGCGGCCCGGCAAGCTCAGTGCCGGCGAGGAGGGGCGGGGCGCACCTCGAGCATGCGCATCAGCACGTCCCTGCCGTTGCCGCTCTCCTGCTCGCTCTTGGAGCGGATGCAGTCCACCAGGTTCAGCAGGAGCTTGCAGGACATGGTCTGGATGCTGCTGGGCAGGGACTCATCGTCGATGTTCTTGGCAAAGAGCTGGACGGCGAGGGAGAGGTCGCTGAGGGGCAGGTGCTGGCGGACGTGGTGCACGAGGTCAGCCAGCGTGCTGTAGGCGAGCGGCCTGCGGGCAGAGACCCCCCGCACTCAGCCCACCGCAGGGAGGCACAGCCACGGGGGCGCGCTGTACACGGGCACCGTGCCCCCACGTCACCCTCCAGGTCCCCCACTTCCCAGCTTACGAGGCCGACTTCGAGTGTGTCACACAGGCCCTGACCGTCGGCAGCGGGATCGTGCGCTGGACGGGTTTTGGAGCTCACAACAGTCTGTGTCCACAGACTGGTCACTCGGGCGACGCTAACGTGCAGGCTGCTAGTTCTTCCACTAAACAGGTGGACGTGTGCCACGTGCCAGACCCTGGGCTAAACACCAGGCCCCCCAGTGACCACAGTTAACAGAGCCCCTGCCCTCACGAGACTTACTTACGGGAGGGGAGCACGTAAGAAAGAAGTTACGCATGTTGGCAAGAGCCCAAGCAGATGGGACGAGGGCAGGGTGAGCTACACCTGTGGGGTCTCCTTGAGGACAAAAAGGAACCAGGAGGCAAAAACACAGAGAAATTTCCAGATGGGGCAATGGGAGAAGACACAGGCCCTGAGGGAAGCTGCCCGGAACAGCTGAGTAGCGCAGGGCCAGGACGGCTGCGGCAGGTCAGAGAGGGGCAGCAACACTGGCAGATGCAGGACGGGAGGCAGAGCTGACCCACACAGACACTTCTGTGCCGGGGTCGAGTCTGCGTTTTGTCGAAGGGCAATGGGGAGGCACTGAGGGTTTCAAAAGGAGCCACAGGATCTGATGTCTGATTCTAGGCAGGCCCAGCTCCCAGGGCTCACGTGGTCTCACTTGATATTTTCTAGCAATATTTTGATACAGAATACAGTGTGTCCATCCAGAGCGCCCTGTGCATTCTTCAAAAGACCCATCATACCTCCCCACTAGGAGCAAAAGTTGACAAACACTGATGCACTTTACATTTAAAGGCCACGAAATACTAACTCCCTCCTTTAGCAAGGATAACTCGTCACGTTTTCGTAAGTGCAAGCAACAAAAGAAATGCTCTAAAATATCAGCGACGTCGGGTGAGCTCCCTGTGCGACAGCAGAAATACTTCAAAATATCCCCGGCGTCACGTGAGCTCCCTGTGCAGGGCCCACAGGCTTTCCCCCGCTATTTCTTAGCAGATTATCTAATATTCTTTACCCTTTTTTATTGCTGGAAAGGCACAGTTAGAGAAGGAGAGACAGAGAAATAGAGGTCAGCTCTCCACCCACTGGTCCATTCCCCAGACGGCCGCAATGGCCGCGGCTGGGCCAGGTCAAAGCCAACAGCCTGGAAATCAGGGCCTGCACTTTGGCGTAGCAGGTAAAGCCACCGCCTGCAATGCCAGCATCCCATACAGGCACTGGTCTGTGTCCCGACTGCTCCACTGCCAATCTAGCTCTCTGTTAACGGGCTGGGAAAAGCAGGGAGGATGGCCCTAGAGTTTGCGACCCTGACACCCAGGTGGGAGACCTGGAAGAAGCTCCTGGCTCCAACTCTGGTCTGGTCCAGACCAGGCCACTGGGGCTATCTAGGGAGCAAACCGGCAGATAGAAGACCTAACTCTTTCAAATAAAATTTTTTTAAATCTTACAAAAAAAAAAGGCAGAGAGCCCGGAAATCCATCCAGGTCTCCCATGTGGCTGACAGAGATCCAAGCACACGAGCAGGAAGTGGAGCCGCTGAGACCCAAACCGGCATTCCCATGAGCGGACAACTTCACAGCCACAGGCTCAACCTGCTGCACCACACCAACGCCTAGATTATCAAATAGTCTTAAACCAGATCGTCAAATACTCTGACAAAATACAATCTGCTACATGGAAAGCCAAAAAAAAAAAAAGAAAGAAAGAAAAAACTAGTAAAGTTCTTACCTACAATTCAAAACAAAACAGTTATTCTGGCTTCTTCCTTTAAGCTACGACACAAGAAGCAAGCTAAGGCCTTTCCAGACAGCCCGCCATCCTAACTCCACGCTTCTTTGAAGGCTCAGCACGTTACAAGCTGGCGGTCGCCGCCCAGCGCCTGAGCACCCAACGTCCAGCCCAGCCTCGTACCTTAGCGTCTCCCGAGCCGTGTACCCCGAGCCGATGAGAATGGACTCATCAAACAGCTTGTCCATGCAGGGGATGAACTCTGCAAGGCAAAGGTCCACACGCAGGTCACTCACAGCCAAGCACCGGGCCCCGCACAGCAGAGGGGACACCAGGAAGGTCACGTGCTCAGTCTAGGACAGTGGCGAGAACGGGCTGAGAGCTGACACTAACACGCCACCGCTGTGAACGCGTCATTCTGTCTGAAGGGCTGCTCCCACCCACCCACCCTGAGACACGGGGTGCACCTCCGGAAGGCGACCCCTGGCGGTGTCACAGCTTGGCACTCTGAGCAAACAAGGTCTCCCAGGTCCACTACAGAGGTGGAGCAAGCGGCACCGTGTTCTCACAGGCACGGCTCCTGGCCCACTAGCCTGTCACGGGACTCCCTCCTGCTTCAGTTCCGCGGGTGGAGCCATCGCCAAGCTCTGCTGCTCCCTACGTGCCTGACCCTAATCAGAGTCCTGCGCAGTGGCCACCACGTAGGGACGACCCCCATTTCTGAGGCTGTGCGGCAGGGTGGAGACGGTGTTCCCTGAGCCCCGTCCTCACCTCCTCTCAGGGAACTCTAGCCACACACACTCAAAGGGACATTCAGACTCTGGCGCAGGCCTGACCAGTGGGTCAGATGAAGCCTGTTTTCACCAGCAAATGGCCACTGAGGGCCAGACACTGAGAGACCCAGGGCGCACCCTGCTGACCTCTGGAGGAAGGAGCCCAAGGAGAGCAGCCGCCAGCAGCCCCCGCGGTCAGAGGCAGGGGCCCGCCGGGACTGTCCTCAGTGAGGCGCCCAGGGATTGAGAAGAGGCATAGAAGCTACTTAGCAACCACGCCATGCCACGGCACGGGCCGGCACAGAGCCAGGCCCAGGGAGAAAGTACAAGAAACTCTACGGGTTTCTGAACGCCCTCCATGACCCCACAGCAGCAGCCCGGGAAATGTGACCTCTGGCTGGTTTTCTCAGAGCTTGGGCAAACACTTCACCACCTGGCGTCATTTCAGATGCCACAAGGGTGAGGCTAAGAGGCGATGCTGGCATATGTGGGCATTTGAACCAGGACATGCGTTTTATATACTTTACAATGATTATGGCTGATAGTTAACACTGAAGTTTCCTAAGTTCCCTTCAATCAAAACTTGGAGATCTGATGTTTGTTACCTGCTTGAACCCACAAAATACTACGAGCTTCAAAATAGGAGTCCTCCATTAAAGGGACCCCAGTAAGGAAGACTCTGAGAGCGGAAGTCAACAAGTCTGAGGTGCAAGCCTGGGCCCTCCCCAGCACTCCTGGCAAGCAGGTGTCCACCGCCAAAGAAGCCGTCAAAAGGTCCAAGTGCACAATATGGACCGAGGGCAGCCGGGAACAGAGTGTCTGACGTCAGCACGCAGCGGGTGCAAACGCCCAGGGCCGTGGAAGCATCGCCCCTGGCAGGGATCCTGAGAGGTGATCTGAGAACAGCACCCGAGTGCGACTCCCTCACTCCAGTGAGCAGAATAAGAAACGTGCCACTTAGAACCCTTCTGCTTGGCGCCGCTCGGAGGGGAAACCGGCCCAGCACAGGCAGCGCCGCTGAGCCACCCCGGAGCTGCGCAGGGACTGAGGCTCTGGCCCCAGCCTGGCGGGGCTTGAGCAGGGCGGCGCTGGCCTCCTGGATGACATCCTTCTGCGGTGCACTCTGCTCTGGGGCTGCGTTTCTACACAGGGCTTTCAAACTGTTCCTCTGGGATTCCAGCTACAGCACACGGACACTTGAGACAGCTGTACTAGCGCGAGCCTGTATCCTTCCTGCGGAAGGAAGCCCAGTCTCAGTTCTACATTCGCTCCGATTTACAGCCCAGTCCTCGCGTTGCAATGCAACACGTAAATACAGAAACTTACTCCGAAAAATGATTATCATCCATAAACAATTAGATGCAACTCCAACTAACAGTTTGGACATATCAAATAGGCAAGATTATTTAAAATTAGCAATCAATGCTGATTTTAGAAAAAGCCTAAGTATTCTGTTTTTATGCCCAAGGATCAGCCCTGTGCATAAATACAGAACCAGCCCATCACTTCCACAGCATGAAGAATGAACTCACTGCTTCATGCTCACCTTGAGGGGACCGAGCAGAGATTTTTGCAATTTCAAAAGATGTGCAGGTAAAAGGCAGACAAGTGCTAACGCCAGAACTTAAGCTGTACTAAGGAAGCTAGATTAACTGTTTTAATTTCATTATGAGAGTGTTGAGAAGTGAATCCTGGTGCCAGGCAAGAGGAAGCAAGCAAAGGAAGAGGGAGGCCCGGGCAGGGGGCAGGCATAGAGGCTGAGAGGAGAAGGAGGCAGCCCCGGGGGAAGAGCCGGGGAGCCTGCGCCCCACACCCACACCAGCCCCCGACGAGGCCGACGTACGGTTCCTCAGCTCTGTGGTGAGGATGTGCTTGGCGGCAATCAGCAGCTCCTTCCGGAGGTGCGCCGTCTCCGCTGGACAATTGGAAAGCAGCTGCAGCATGCCTTTCACCATCTGCTGCGAGTACTTGGTCACCAGCTCCTGTGAACAGAGTGACAGGTGCAGGTGCAGGGCACAGCTCGCCCCCAGCAGGAGCCTACCAGACGAGAGCCGGCCGCTTGAACCACGCACACACGCACTGCCACGCTGGGAGACGCACGCCACCACAAGCAGCCGTTTCTTTCACACAGCCTGACTGTGTGTGGATGTTTGCACTTCTGTAGTGCATGCAAGTTGTCAGCAATGCCCTTCACGCAGTCACCTCACTGATCTAAGCTGCGGGCGACCCCAGAGACAATGCTAACAGACCGGGTCACGCGAGTCCCCAAGGTAACACAGGCTGGCTAGCATACCAAGGGGAATCTAGACGTTTCAGCATTGGCTTTGAAGGGACCAAGCGAGCACCGTGAGCGCACACCCACACCTCCTGCTGCACTCCCAGCTGCCCTGAACAGCAGGTCTCCCACAGGGAGGCAGGAACTCAGCGGCCTGCACCATTACTGCTGCCTCCCAGTTTGCGCCCCGGCAGGAAGCTGGAGGCAGGAGCCAGAGCTGGGGCTGAACCCAAGAACTGCTGGGGTGCAGGCAGCTTACCCACTGGGCCAAATGCCCACTCCCTAACTGAGACTTTTCTTACCAACGCTCTCGTTTCTCAGTGTGTGTTCGTTACCCTTACCTAAATACATTCAGGGAGGGTCGGGGAGGACGGGTAGGTCAGAGACTTTCAAACAGTTTTGTGGGTTTTGTCCAAACGTGGTTTCTACTTCTAGCGTGTGTAGGTTTTCACTTCTGTTCTATGATATTCTGCATCAGGCACAACAGCTGGGCAGAAAACCAGTCAGCGCTGTGCAGAGACTGGGCAGAGCAGCAGCTGACAGGTGCGTTCAGGGAGGGTGGGCACGCTCTACTGCGAAGGGCCGGTGCTCCCGACGATAAGCACCTGTGAACCCAGACGTCCACACCCGCCACAGGTGAACTTCACCACACAGAAGCTAACTCAGGAAACGTGACACCAAACAAAGTGCACGAACGTACCTGGTAAATTCTGATGATGTAAGCTAAAAACGACAGTGTTTTAATCTGGGCAGCGATGAAGTCAGCATACAGCTCCTTGTTGTAAAGCTTATGCTGCCTGAACGAGAACGGAACAGGGGTCAAGGAGGAGCGCCCACCCTGCAGGCGCCATCAGAGCTCCCAGTCGCCTACACCCACAATGAAATCCCAGGCTCACAGGAGCTCTCGAGACCAGGGCACCACAGCAGCACACCCGTGTGCAGTCCCAAAGAACCTAACGGGTTGAAGAGCCAGAACCGAACAGTTCGCCAAACCATTCCACAGCGGCCACACAGCACGCGCCTGTCCCTGCAGAGCCAGAGCCGCAGGATCCAGGGCGACCCAGGAAGGGCGGACGGCCTGCGGGCGGTCAGAGGGGCCTCCTCCGCAGATCCTGGCCTAAGGGACTCAGTGGGACGGTCTGACACACACCATCGGCCTGCTCAGAAGTCCGGGGGACAGGGAAGGGCACGCATCTAGCCCTCCAGCAGGAAGGGTAGGCAGGAACAAGGCTGTGACCCGAGAGCAGCTGGCGGGCCCAGGGCTAAGAGCGGGCACAGTGATGCCTCGTGAAACGTCTACACTTACACGCTCCACACCCCAACCCGGGACCCCATCTCATCTCCCCAGAGTAAGGAACTCAAGCAACCACAATCACTGACACCGAGCGCCAAAGGGCAGACGTGTGTGATTGTCACAGACGCTAACACCGCTGGTTTTCGTGAGTTAAGAATGGTGACAGCCCGTGTGCTAGTACTTGGAGTCAAAGCGCTGGCAGCCAGCCGTGTTGCTGTCCGCAGAAGTCTCACCTGGCTTGCGCAGATACCTGAATCGCAATGGTATTCATGATCAGAGGCACAAATTCAGCAACAACGTTGTGGATGTTCAGTTTGTAGAGCTGAAAGCAAACACAGCAGATGGCCAGGCTGGTGCACTCCACCAGTCACAGTCCTCGGGGTCAGGGGACTGCAGGGTTCAGGACTTCGGTCAGCCTGCGTCTCACGCACACCCTCCGCCGGGGAGAATTAGAGGGGAACGCTGTCAGAGTCAGCCGCAGAAAGGTTAGGAAACCAACGGGCAACACGCTTACCTGGTACATTAAGACAACAATGATGGGCAACTCGGCCAACACTTTCAGGGACAGCGAGCCTCTGGGAATGATGGAGTGCTGTGGACACAAGCAGAGAGGCCACAGTCAGCGCTGTGCGGACCTCGGGCCCCTGCCGCCCGCCCCAAACTGAGCACAAGGCTAATATGGACGCCTGTACAAGGCCTCAGCTATTCTGAAAACAAAAGTGCACACAGCTCTCACCTGACAGAAGGGTTTTTATATTTTCCAACACAATCACTGACAGTAAACACTTCAGGAAGAATTTAAAAATTATCACCTATTATCCTGCTTAGAAGAACAGCAGAAAAGTACAGTTACCCAGCAGTTTCATTCAAAGACATTTCATGGCTTATCGTAAAACAGGGCCTGCTGATGGCTGGTGGTTACCAGCTACAAGCCACTGTGAATTCACAGGTCCAGTGAGTGAGAAAACTGAATAGCTTTAACGGATAAGGACTCAGGGGCCAGCCCTGGGGCCAAGCGGGTAAAGACGCTGCCTGCAGTGCCGCCATCCCATATGGGCACCAGTTCGAGTCCCGGCTGCTCCACTTGCAATCCAGCTCTCTGCTATAGCCTGGGAAAGGAGAAGATGGCCCAAGTCCTTGGGCCCCTGCACCCACGTGGAAGACCGGAAGAAGCTCTTGGCTCCAGATCAGCGCAGCTCCGACCTTTGTGGCCAATTGGGGAGTGAACCAGCGAATGCAAGACCTCCCTCTCTCTCTCTCTGCCTCTCCTTCTCTGTGTAACTATTTCAAATGAATAAATAAATCTTTAAAAAATAATAAATGAGGCTGATGCCGCAGCTCACTAGGCTAATCCTCCGCCTATGGTGCTGGCACCCCGGGTTCTAGTCCCAGTCGGGGCACCGGATTCTGTCCCGGTTGCTCCTCTTCCAGTCCAGCTCTCTGCTTGGCCTGGGAAGGCAGTGGAGGATGGCCCAAGTGCTTGGGCCCCTGCATCAGCATGGGAGTCCAGGAGAAGCACCTGGCTTCTGGCTTCGGATTGGCACAGCAAGCCGGCCGTAGTGGCCATTTGGGGGATGAACCAACGGGAGGAAGACCTTTCTCTCTGTCTCTCTCTCTCCCACTAACTCTGCCTGTCAAAAAATAAATAAATAAGTAATAGATGAGGACTCCAAAGAAAAACGTCACATTCAAAATACAAATGGGCAATGGCTGTGAACAGGGGAAAAAACAGAAAGGAATGGCTCACAGAAACCAAGTACCTAATTCAAAACCTGCCAGGAGAGCAGAGGAACTGAGGTTCCAACTTCATCCTAGCACAGACACTGCACGTGCAGCCACGCGATCAAACAGCTTTACGTCCGCACAGCGAAGTGGGTCACAGAGAACGGCCAACAGCTGCGGCCCCTCAGGCGCACCTCCCGCGGACAGCAGCAGCGTCCCCTCTGCAAACCCCACCGACGGGCTCCCAGAGCAGGAGGGGAGAATCAAGGCCAGAAGGACGACCGTGGGACTTTCCTCAGCCCGAGAACCCGAGCGCTGAGGCTGGGACGTGCCTGAGCCACTGAGCGCCATGTTATCTGCGGTTCCCAGGGACCTCGTCAACGTCCAGACAGTCCACATTAACGACAGAAGTGCCTAGGGCGCCCACACTGCCATCTCCACATCCTGGCACCAAGGGTGCCGGGAGTGCCGGTCACACAGCAGAGTGCCGCTCGGCCAGACACACACACTGCCTCACTCACCCAACGCCGCAAGCACTCGAAGGAAGAACTCGGGAGGGCTACAGTCTCATTTCCCCCACGGAGGAGGGGGTCCAGCAGAGCCGGACGACCGCACTCACCGTGCGCGTCTCGCTGTCCTCACGCTCGGGGCTGACCTTCACGGCGATTGTTGTGATCATGCCAACCATTTCTGGGGGAGGGACTGTGTTCTCGGGGATCACCTGCGGGTTCTCAAAGTAGCGGTTCTGCGTGGAGAGAGAAGGTCACGCTACAGCTACACGCCACTCCTCACGGAAACCTGCTGACGCCGGGTGGAAGGAACCAAAACGCTCCACCTGCTTCTGCACCTTGGGCTCAAGCCCCCAAGTGCAAGCCGGCGCACACACGGGGCTCCCTCCTTTCTCAAGCCACAAACCCAACTCCTCCGACGCAGGGCAAAGACTCACTTGGTATAGTCCCTACTCCTTCCTCCCTGGCCAGTAAGCTCAAGCACACGCTACAGTCCATTCCTGCCCCAAGGAGGCAGCACGGGACCCACTCCGCCCCGCTGGCAGCACCTCCCACCCTTCAGTCTCCCCAGAGTGGAGCCCACTGCCATCTCCCTCCCAGAATTTGGCATTCACATGAGACAAGACAGCTTCCTAGACAAAGCAGAGCATAGAAACAGCAGGCATGCCAAGCCAAGGTGAAGCAAAGCGGCAAATTTTCAATTTTACCCACTTTGACCAGACTCAAATACTTAAAATATAAAAAGAACCAGGGACTACACTGAGGCGTGAGGGGTTAAGCCGCCACTGCAATGCCAGCATCCCATATGGGCACCAGTTCGAGTCCCGGCTGCTCCCTTTCTGATTCAGCTCCCTGCTATGGCCTGGGAAAGCAGTGGAGAATGGCCCAAGTGCTTGGGCCCCTGTACCCATGTGGGATACCAAAACAAACTCCTGGTTCTTGGCTTCAGCCTGGCCCAGTCCTGGTTGGTAAACCAGCTGATGGAAGATCTCTGTTTCTCCCTCCCTCTCTCCCCATAACTGCCTTTCATGTAAATAAAAATAAACCTTAAAAAGACACATATAGTGGCCGGCGCTGTGGCACTGCAGGTTATCACCCTGCCCTGAAGCACCGGCATCCCATATGGGCACTAGTTCGAGCCCCGGCTATTCCACTTCCGATCCAGCTCTCTGCTGTGGCCTGGGAAATCAGTGGAAGATGGCCCAAGTCCTTGGGCCCCTGCACCCGTGTGGGAGACCCGGAGGAAGCTCCTGGCTCCATGCAGCTCCAGTCATTTCAGCCAATTGGGGCATGAACCATCAGATGGAAGACCCCTCTCTCTTCTCTCTCTCTGCCTCTCCTCTCTCTGTGCAACTCTGACTTTGAAATAAATAAATCTTAAAAATATATATATACATATATACACACAAACACCAAAGAACCAACCTTGTGAACTTAAAAAATTGTTTTAAGTTTAATAAGAAACCTTATTTAAAAGCCAACATAAAAATGGATTTAGGCACAGTAATATTTACCAAAGCATTATTTGTGGTAGTAAAAAAAAAAAAATCAAAAATCAGAATAGCCACTAACAGGCAAACAGTCAAGGGCTATGCATGTGACAGAAAATTCTGTGGCCACTGAAGATCACAGCTGCCAGTCTACGGAGAAGAGGTTCCAAGCTGCGACGCTGGCATCTCCTGAGTGACAGCAAGGGGGAGGGGCTCTCCTCCTCTGCACACACCTGTGTGCTGTGGGCACTGCTTGTGCTGAGTTCTTAGCAACAGCAGAGGATAAGGAATCATGCTGAAAACATACAGCACCTGCCCAGAAGGCCTCAGCACTGTGAGCTGACAACCACCCACCTTCCCAGGAAACACCGCAAAGCCCTCTGGGACACTCCCCCTCCCCCTCCCCCTCCCCGCGGGCACTGCACGGAGCAGGCGTGAGAGAAAAAGCTGTCCCCTGCACCACAGACAGGCACCGCACACCTGAGGGTGTGCGTTCTAGCTGGGACGGACATCCTTGTACACCTGTGCAGACAGGTTGGTTAACTGAAACGTACTTCAGAAAGAGGGAAAGCCTATAAACAAACTGATTTATAAGCTAAAAAAAATAAAATGTACAAAACCAAACCTCAAAGTTAGTGTTCAATTACAAGTAAGGAGTTATGGGTGGTTACTGTTGCCTTTTTTCAAAATTTCTACAATAAGAATATAATGCATTTATGTAAAAAGATTATTTAAACTAACAGGAAACCAAAACTGAATGGCAGGTTTATCAGCAATGTTAACAATCACTAACATTCATCATCCTAAAGGTAACATCCTCTCTAAGTATTTCTACAACCACTGGTCCAAGTTCCCTGGGAAAGCAGGCAAGTGCAACGGACTCAAACTGCAGTAAAACGTACCACAACTTTCGGGAGCTCCTTGTATATCTGCTTCACGAAATCCAAAAAATGATGTATCTGAAGACAAAACAAGACAGACACTTTGATTTCAGAAGCCGGATGCTTACAGACATGAAGATGTTACAAGGCTTAATACCCACATGGGAGACCCAGAAGAAGCTTCTGGGTCCAGAGCAGCCCAGCTCTGGACACTGTGGCCATTTGGGGAGTGACAGCGGACAGAAGACCTCTCTCTCTCTCTCTGTCTCTCTCTCTGTAACTCTACCTCTCAAATAAATAAATAAAATCTTAAAAAAAAAAATTAGCTTTATAAGGAACTTTTTATGCACAAAGAAGAGATTAAGAAATGCAAAGGCTAGCTGCCTGGTTTGATCAGTTTATACCACATATATATATATATATACACACACATATATATGAAAATTACTGCACCACAATCCATAAAAATGAAAATATTATATCAAAAATGGTTTAAAAAATTAAGAAAAAACAAAAAAATTTATGACTGAGAAAATGCTTAGGGGGCCAGCGCTGTGGCACAGTGGGTTAAAGCCCTGGCCAGCAGTGCCAGCACTGCATGTGGAAACCGGTTCAAGTCCTGGCCGCTCCACTTCCAATCCAATTTCCCTGATGTGCCTGGGAAAGCAACGGAAGATGGCCCAAATGCTTGGGCCCCTGCAACCGTAAGGGAGACCCAGAAGAGGCTCCTGTCTCCTGGCTTCAGAATGGCTCAGCTTCAGCCATGGCGGCCATTCAGGGAGTGAACCAGTGGATGGAAGTGGATGGAAGACCTATTTCTAACTCTGTCTTTGAAATAAATAATCCTTTTTTAAAAGAAGTGTATTCATTTAAAAAAAAAAAAAAAAAAGAAAGAAAATGCTCACACACAATGTGAAGGGAAATGATTAGGATATAAAATGTTGAATACTGTACAGTATGAGAATTATGTAAAAAATATTACATATTTTAAAGTGAGAGAAAAGGAGGCAAATCACCAATACACTAAACGTTGTTTTTACGGTGGTAGGAACCCTATTTCATCTCTCTGCTCTTTATGTTCCCAGGGCCTCCAACAGGCCCTTGCTGAAGCTACCACAGAAGACGCGGCAGCACGCTAAGGCTGTGAGCTTGCCGGGCCACGAGGATCCGCCACGATCATCCCCAGGCCGCAGGAAAGGAGCTCACCCCACGTCACAGAGCTGAGACCCAAAGCCAGATGTGACTTCGAGCCGTCTCGCCATGAAACGACAGGTGTCCCCGGGGCACAGCACACGGGTAAACAGAGCAAGCCACACAGGCCCACCCCCCGCTCAGCCCAGGAACACATCTCAGCTTCTGAACAAATCCAGAAAATGCTGAGATACACAATTTAAAAACAAGTCATTGTTAGACCACGAAGAAACGCCCCCAACTCAGGCCGCGTTTTGAACACTGGGAAGCAGTGTGTGCTCAGTCAGGCCTAAAGGAGAGAAAGCCACCCACCCAGCAGGCACAACTCACACAGGCTTTGGGAAAAACAACTTACTTCTTGCGTGATCGGTGGTCGGAACTGTTTATGTAGCTCAATAATTATTCTTAGACAAATAAGAACATTTTCTTCATTTTCCGTCTTAAAGAAAAAAGCATTAAAAAAAGTTACAGCTGAGATCTGGTTTTATCTAAAGAGTAAAGACTGATTTTCTCGGCATCTTCTGCACGCACACTAGTTTCTATTTAACTTGTTGGAAACCCGTGCACCCAGACAACGCCGCTGCCCAAGGCAAGGAGCCTCACAGCTTGGCTGACCACAAGATGGCATCTCACCGGCAAGCCAGGCCCACCTGACACGTCTTATGGCTTGAAAATACAGGTTGAACAAACTTAATCCAAAATCGGAAACTTTCTGTGCACCAACATGAGACCACAAAAGGAAAATCCCACATCTGACCTCCCTGACAGGGTTACAGTCATTACACGGTGCACTGGAGCTGACTCCGTGGCGCAAGCGCAAGCTAATCCTCCGCCTGCGGCACCAGCATTCTATACGGGCGCCAGTTCTAGTCCCAGCTGCTCCTCTTCCAATCCAGCTCTCTGCTATGGCCTGGGATAGCAGTAGAAAATGGCCCAAGTGCTCAGGCCCCTGCACCTGCATGGGAGACCAGGAAGAAGCACCTGGCTCCTGGCTTCGGACTGGCACAGCTCCGGCTGTTGCAGCCATCTGGGGAGTGAACCAACAGAAGGAAGACCTTTCTCTCTGTCTTTCCCTCTCACTGTCTGTAACTCTACCTCTCAAATAAACAAAAAATCTTAAAAAAAAAAAAAAAAAAAAAAAAAAAAAAAAAAAAAAAAAAACAAACAAACAAACAAACAAAAAAACCACGGTGCACTAAAAACATGGTACAAAATTCCTTCAGGCTCTACGTACCAGGGATACGGTGAACATAAATGAAATTAATTTCCTGTCCCCATGGTATCCCAGTATGTACATGCAAATACTCCAAAATCTAAACCATTCCCTTCTGGTCCCAAGCATTTTGGGGAAGGACTACTCAACCAGTATTGCAGAAGACCACAGACTGCGGACCACAGCTGCTGCCAACACTCTGAGCCGCATGTCACGTTTCACTGGCGAAAGTCAGTCCTCAGAAGTTAACACGGCTAACACAGCCCACATCTGAACCCGACTCTGTCCCCCTCCAGAGCACACCCTTCCAGGGGGCCCAGCACAGAACGCTCAGCACACCAAGGTCAAGGACAGAGCAATCGGTCTTAGCAACTGAATTAACAGGCACCAAAGGGGCACTCTTAGGGGCGTGCACGTGGTTCAACAGTATGCTGTTGACGCACACACAGCTAGCACGATGCAGACAAGCCCTATCTCCAAGTTCTTCCACCAATGCCCAATTCATTTCCCACACAGTTTTCATTTATTTCCACTGACTAGCCAATTCTCTGGTTATAGTTTTCAATCATGTCATCTTTCCTAATAATTTAAGTTGGGGACATGGAGGAACAAGGACATTCACACAATTTTTTACTCTGGAGGTCGGCATTGTGGTGTAGCAGGTCCAATGCCAATCTCATAAGGCATCGGTTCAAGTTCCGGCTGCTCCACTTCCGATTCAGCTCCCTGCTAACGGCCTGGATGGAAGACATCTCCCCTGGCCCCCCACTATGTCTCTCCCCTCCCCTCCTCGGCCCCCCTAACTCTGACTTTGAAAGAAATAAATCTTTAAATTTTTTTTAATCTTGTGATTCAAAACTTAAGTGAAAGAGGAATAGTTGTGTAACACTGAATTTTACCCTAAGAAAAACCATCGAAGGCTTTATAAAACAGCTATACATTGAGAAATTTCCAAAAGTTACCTCTAAAAAGCGAAACATCACAGACAAAACATTTTTTGTATGAGGACGAAGATGTTCGTTGGTTGGTATTCGATGAATTATCTCAAGTACTAGTTTCCGAAGTTGCTAAGGAAAAACAATAAAAAAATAAAGATAAAACACTCAAGAGTTTCAATGTCACCGGCTCATAGGCATGAGTGTCACACACCGTCTGCACCCAGCAGTGGCAGCCACCACACTAGAAGATGGATCCAAATTTAACAACAGTCCTGTACAGTATCTAAACAGAATCCAAAGTACATATCGCAAATCACTATTTTCAACAATTCTACAAGGGGTCTTCATGAAAACATGTATTATGAAAAAAACTGGGTGGATTTCAAAACCTTTTCCCACCAAAATAAACTCAAACCAACTTGCTAATACCATGTCTGAACAGGATCTAGTTTGAGGTACCACGTCAGTAAGTTACCAGTTTAAAAAGAGCCCTGGGGCAGGCGCTATGGCACTGCAGGTTAATGCCCTGGCCTGAAGCGCAGGCATGCCATATAGGTGCCGGCTCTAGTCCCAGCTGCTCCACTTCCAATCCAGCTCTCTGCTATGGCCTGGGAAAGCAGTAGAAGATGGCCCAAGTCCTTGGGCCCCTGCACCTGCGTGGGAGACCTGGAAGAAGCTCCTGGCTTCAGATCGGCGTAGATTCGGCCACTGCAGCCATGTGGGGAGTGAACCAGTGGATGGAAGACCAATCTCTCTCTCTACCTAACTCTTTCAAATAAATAAAAAAAAAAAAAAAAAAAAGAGGTTTAAAAAAGAAAAGGAGCCCCCCCCAATCAGAGGGACATGAATTCTGCGGAAACGAAGTGAGACCCAGCAGCAGACTCTGGAGAAGGTGGGTGAGGAATGCTGAGATCACTGAGCATCACCAACAGGCAATCACGGACCACAAGGAAGACGAAGCCCACCGCAGACCACCCGTCAGTGTGGGAGAAAACAGATGACTCGTCTGTGCCCTCAGTGAAGAGGCATGAGGGTAACTACAGGCGCAACAGCAACAGAGGAGACAGCTCCACTGGCGCAGGATGACTTCCCGCGCGCCAGGCTGCCAAGCCGCTGCTCCAAGACCAGTGCACACGCGGCCAGAGCTTCGGCGAGCCCCAGCTCCTGACGCGTTCACGGCTTCACCACTATCATCCTGAAGACAGAGCACGGTCAGAGTAAGGGCTACCAAGAGGGGGTGCGGTCTGATCTAGCAACGGGCACAGCAACAGCTTTTGGGGACGCCCCAGGCACCCTGTTCACGTCTGGAGGCCACAGAACAGAGCATCTATCTATTAGCAGTGTTGTGAGAAGGCCAAAGCCTCCAGAGGAGAACGCTCAGGAAGGCGTCAGGGAGCCCCTCTCCATGCCCACAACCCTCCTGCCGGCTCCTCTGTCAAGCGCTCTGACGGCCAATCCTCAGGCATCCACCTCCCAGGCCCGAGTTGCCTCCTTCTGACCTTGGTTTCCTAGTGTTAAGAAACCTTTGCAGGGCGTCCATTTTTCTTCAGTTGCTAATGTAAGAACACCGCACAGAGAAGGTTAGGGTCCCAGGACCCTCAGGGGACGGACTCAAAGGCTGGTATTGTTGGCTACCACAGTGTCTTGAATTTGATGGAGCTGATGTTGAGAAATAAACTTGGTAATCGCCAGCCTTTCATTTGACTTTTCCCTGAATTTTCTCAAAGTCCCTTGTGCAATTATCAATCAAATAGGCCCATTTCCCTTTTTCACAGTTTATCAGTATTTCCAGCTGAAGGACACTCATGGACAAATATCAAGGAGCATAAAGATGAGAAAGCCAAACATGGACTAAACGTCCTCTGGGATCGGCCTTCCAATCCAAGTTCCGAGCCCACTGTGTCACCTCCAATTACCCGGGGCCCAGGGACTCGTCCCACCATGAACTGTGCTAAGCTTCATGATTCTGTCTGTGGAGCTGACAGCTAAAAGGCAGGACAAACACACAAGAACTTCAACTGGTACAACATAAAAATGGTTTATCTAGCATTTAATTTTCATTGGTATTATGGCGATATTTTAAAGTTCCTTTTAAGAGAGACATATTCAGGGTCAGCACTACAGTTAGCATGGCAGGTAAAGCTGCTACCTGCGATGCCACCACCCCATATGGGCGCTGGTTTAAGTCCTGGCTGCTCCACTTCCGATCCAGCTTCCTGCTAAAGCACCTGGGAAAACAGCAGCCAATGGCCCCTGCACCCATGTGGGAGAGCGGAAGCAGCTCCTGGCTCCTGGCTTCTGAATGGCCCAGCCCTGGCCGTTGTTGCCATTTGGGGAGCGAACCAGCAGATGGAAGATTCTCTCAGTATCTCTCCCCTTCTAACTCAATCTTTCAAATTAATAAAATAAATCCTTTTATTAAGGGAGAGATGTATGGTCAAATATTTTTTTAAAAATGGGTGAGGTGGGACCGGCGCCATGCCTCACTAGGCTAATCCTCCGCCTTGCGGCGCCAGCACTTCGGGTTCTAGTCCCGGTCGGGGCGCCAGATTCTGTCCTGGTTGCCCCTCTTCCAGGCCAGCTCTCTGCTGTGGCCCGGGAAGGCAGTGGAGGATGGCCCAAGTACTTGGGCCCTGCACCCGCATGGGAGACCAGAAGGAAGCACCTGGTTCCTGGCTTCGGATCGATGCAGCATGCCAGCCATAGCAGCCATTTGGGGGGGTGAACCAACGGAAGGAAGACCTTTCTCTCTCTCTCACTGTCTAACTGCCTGTCAAAAAAAAAGGGGGGGGGGGGTGGGCCAGGCGCTGAGGCACGGTGCATTAAGCAGCTGCCGGAACACCCGCACCCCACACTGCAGTGCCTGGCTTCAGTCTCAGCTCCTCCGCATGCCAATCCAGCTTCCGATCTAATGCACATGGGAAGGCAGCGGAGGATGGCCAAGTCCTTGGGTCCGGGCCCCCCACACAGAGACTGAGATGGGGTTCCTGGCTTCCGCTAGCACAGACCTGCTGTTGCACCCATATGGGGAATGAACCACTGGCTAGAAGGTATCTTTTAACTGTTTGTCCCTATCTCTGTCACCCTTTCAAATAAATAAATAAATCCAACAACAACAACAACGGGGAGGGGGTGGGAAGAGGAGAACAGATGAGACCAAACTGGCCCTGCATTATAAGAACTGAAATTAACATGGACAAGAGGTCCAGGGACTGTCATGAACACATTATTCTTTCTTCTGTTCTGTGTTTGAACTTGTATATGTGACACAGCGTGCATACACGTATGATCAGCTGGCAAATGCAGACAGTGCAGAGTCAAAAACACAGCCCTGACAAAACAAAGCCGAGACAGTTAAGTGAGGAGGCAACCGTCTCAGACAGAACCCAGCGATCAGCGATGGAACCTCTTCCATCTTCCACGTGGAAGCCTGGCTCCCCGACTCAATTCATACGTGCTCGCGGCTCCAGAGCAGGCTCACGCTCCCGCGCGGGTTACCTGGGCGGGCTTCTCCTGAAGAAACTGAACTTCTCCGTCCTGAAGAAAGGTAAGAAACCGAGGGATAATGTGTTCCAGGAATGTGGAATACTGAGGCGAGGACGTCACGTTCTGATGGGGAAAAGACAAGAAAGCCCTGTCGTCAGTTCTGTGTTCTTATTTGTACTTCAAATTCACACATGAGCTCCAAGGAACAGAAAGCTTCTGCAGAGTCAGCAGTAATCCAGAATTTCTGCGCTAACACAGTTTCAGACAAATCAGGACGACTGCTGCTTTCGACATCCAATTTGGGGGAGCCGGTACTGCGGCGTAGTAGGCTAAGCCTCCGCCTGCCGTGCCGGCATCCCATATGGCATGAGTTCAAGAGCCAGCTGCTCCCCTTCCAATCCAGCTCCATGTTAATGCACCTGGGAAAGCAGCAGAAGATGGACCAAGTCCTTGGGCCCCTGCACCCACGTGGGGGACCCGGAAGAAGCTGCTGGCTCCTGTCTCCAGCTGGGGTCCTCCCCAGCTGTTGCAGTCATTTGGAGAATGAACCACCAAATAGAAGCTCACTCTCTGTCTCTCTCTAACTCTGCCTTTCAAATAAGTAAAAAATAAATCTTAAAAAAAAAAAAAAAAGGAATCCACCCAGATTGGAAGCGATCTATCACATAAGGTAATCTTCCAAGAAGACTCTAAAAAGAAAGGGACAGAGAAACAAGGCACAAGTCAGAAAAGCAGGCAGTGCCACAGTCAGGGACAGAAACCAGTGCAAGCCCTGGGGCTCTGTGCAAGAGGGGCAGCCCCGGAGCTGTGCGCTATCTCCACCGCTCCTCCTCCTGGAGACCCTGTTTGTCATCTTCCATCCCTGAAGCCTAAGGCCTCTTACGAAACACCACATCCAAGGATGACAGGGCAGCAGTCCTGCCGCCGGATCACTCACTGCAGGCCAGGTTAGCAAGTCACGCGCACCTGCACCACAGCCCATGCGAACCACGGACTACAAAGTCCCACATTCCTCCGATGACAAAGATTCATTCGCGAAGCCACCCTGTTTCCCTGCAAGTGACTGCACGGAGCCACCAGCTTTTGGAGACAATGAATTTTTCATGTCATTTCCAACATCAGGCTTCTTTACCGAACAACCACTTAGCCCAGAATTCTATCCCTAAGCAGTTTAGTGAAATGAATCTGTAATGCTACTAAAATCATCAGGAATTTTTTTTACCCCCATTCACTTCATTTAAAGATTTTTTTGGGGTAAGAATGGAAGAAATTAAAACTGCCTACTTATGGTCAGTTAATTATTTGACGATCTCATTCATCTGAGTTTCAGTTAAGGTAAATGTTGACATCACAGACTTCAAAAGTCATTCTTTGGAAAAGCCCCAAGCATACCACTCACTTCCATTCATATTAATATAATCAATGCATCTGAGAGCAGAGCCAAGAACTGACTTGCTATCTGCCAGAAACTACAATGGAGATTAAGTCTCGGATGCCACTCGGCAGGGGCCACACCCTTGGTCCCGATCGCCCCGGGCCGTGCGCTTGCTCCTGCGGTCACAGGCTGCCCCAGGACCTCAGCCTCTCTGGGTTCTTGCACAGCAGGAGCAGGCGTACCCTCTTACATACTTTCAACAGCTTGCTGTAGCAGCCCGGGCAGAAGAGAAGGCTCTGCAGCAACATCTGTTATCTCAGGATTTTGTTTTTCCAGCTAACCTCAGGACAAGCCCTTGAAAACGTCCATTTGAAAACAACAACAACAAAAACAGGAGTCTGTGTTTTGATGGAAAGGGATAAGCCACCAGTTGCGACACCATTCCCTACTGGAACACTGGTTCACGTCCTGGCTGCTCCACTTCCAATCCAGCTCCCTGCTAATGCGCCTGGGAAAGCAGCAGGTGATGGCCCAAGTACCTGGGCCCCTGCACCCACACGGGAGACCCGAAGAAGCACCTGGCTGCTGGCTTCACCCTGGCCCAGCTCTGGCCATTGCAGCCATTTGGGGAGTGAACCAGCAGATGGAAAGTTCTGTCTCTCCCTCTCTTTGCTTTTCAAATAAATCAGTCAATGTAAAACACAAACAAAACCTGAAACACTGTCTATGAGAGTATCTGACTCAATCTCACTAGCATTGACCTAATGTTTATGAATTCAAAAAACCATGCAGAGGCTAGGAAACATTTTATCGGGTGAACCAATCTTACTCTGTGGGAAAGGTTTTATCTTCCCCATGTTAAAATAAGAAAGGCGGGGCTGCCACTGTGGTGTGGCATCTGCCTGCAGCGCCAGCATCCCATATGAGCACCGGTTCCTGTCCCAGCTGCCCCTCTTCCTTCCAGTACAGCTCTCTGCTGTGGCCTGGGAAAGCAGTGGAGGATGGCCCAAGTGCTTGGGCCCTGCACCCATGGGAGACCCAGAGGAAGCTCCTGGCTTTGTATCAGCTCAGCTCTTGCCATTGCTGACATTTGGCGAGTGAACCAGCGGATGGAAGACCTTTCTGTCTGTCTCTCCCTCCCGTCTCTCACTCTGCCTCTCAAATAGTCTTTAAATAAATAAGAAACGCAACTTCCTCATCTATGAAGCTAACTGGAACCAGAAGAACCTTCAAGGTGTGCCAATTACGAGATATATCTTTTCAGGTGTGGGACAAGGAACCCAACAAGATCCTGATTTCAGATTCCCGCGGGCACGTTCACGGGGTGAGCGAGGGTCACCAGGGCTCTCCGCCTGTGCGGTTTCCTGACAGGCGCGGCAGGCTGGGTGCAAGCAGAGCAGAAGCCTGCTGCTCTGAGGAAACACAACAGAACTCAAGCAGCTGCAGGGGCTGGAAGGGGCAGGGCACAGGGTGCTGGGACATCCTCCTGTGGCTTCCCCAGGCCTTGGCTGGGGGCCAGGCTGCACAGACAGGGGCAACAGCGCAGCCCTCCCTAGAGCCCGCCAGAGAGCGGCAGCTTTAGGATCGCAAGACAACAAAGACAGGAGGAGACAGAGCACCGTGAGCCTGCTGCAGTGCAGAGCCAGGCGGAGTGCAAAGCTCTCCTCCACACCTTGATGACACCCCAGGCACCACGCAACCCGGGGCAAGGACCATGACGCCAGCTCCCAAAGCCCCAACTCGGCGTCTGGCGAGCACGGAGGCTGGATCCCCCAAGTCAGAGGGACGCTTTCCAAAGATCTCCCCACACAAGACATAAAGCCAAGTTCAGTGAGATAAGTTAGCAAATGAAGTGCCTAGGACAACAGATCTATCGACACTCTTCAGAGAGAATGGAAAGAGTCCTGCGGCCTGCACTGTGACACAGCGGGTTAATCTGCTGCCTGCGACACCAGCATCGCATACGGGCACCACTTACTGTCCTGGCAGCTCCACCTCTGATCCAGCTCCCCGCTAATGCACCTGGGAAAGCAGCTGAAGATGGCCCAAGATTGGCACCCACGTAGAAAGGGTGAAGCTCTTGATTTTGACCTGCCCCAGTCCTGGCTGTTGAGACCACCTGGTAGAGAACCAGCCTTTCAAATAAATAAATAAATCTTAAAAAAAAAAAATACACAGAATCTGGGCCAGCACTGTGGTGTAGTAGGTTAAGCATCTGCCTGCAGCATCAGCATCCCATATGGATGCCAGTTCAAGTCCCAGCTGCTCCACTTCCTATCCAGCTCTCTGCTATGGCCTGGGAAAGCAGTAGAAGATGGCCCAAGTCCTTGGGCCCCTGCACCCGTGTGGGAGACCCAGAAAAAGCTCCAGGCTCCCAGTTTCAGATCAGCTCAGCTCTGGCCATTACAGCCATTTGGGGTGTGAACCAGTGGACCCACGACCTCTCTGTCTGTAACTATGCCTTCAGTTAAAAAAAAATATCAACAGAATCCTTCCAACATTTTACACATAACGTCCTCTGCATAATCAAAACTTACTAGATAAGCAGAGCAACAGGATCATGTGACCCACAGCCAACAGAAATGAACTCCCAGACAGTCCAAATGATGTCACGCTCAAAAAGCAACAGAACAGGACTTAATCAGTGAACGCATAGGGATCTGCAGAGAAATGAGATCTATAAAGACTCAAGTGGAAATTCTAGAACTCTGAGTACAATAACCAAAATGTTTAAATACAAAAAATGAAGTGAAAATAAACTGTAAACCCCAGCAGACTGGAAACGACAGAACAGTAGCCAGTGAAGCCGAAGGCTGATGGAGAGAATTATCCAGTCAAAAAGAACAAACGGGAAAAAAGACAAGACAGAACGAGCATTGTCTGAGGGACCTGGGAGAGGACACCAAATCGCAGACTGTGAGGCCCAGAGGTCACACAGGTCCTGGGCAGTAGCAGAGCCAGCCACATCGGCCTTCAGGTTACCCCATGGCAACACAGGACCTGCAACCCTACAGCATGAGCAGGGGCCTGAAGACACCACAGGTTTCAAATAGGGGAAAATGTTACAACCACCACAAATGCAACATTTTCCAACAGGGTTTGGGGTTCGTCCACACTAGCGTGGAAAGGATGGACAACGCGACACACAGATTTTCATGTGTCGGTTCTAAAATACAAAACAGAACGAAATACAATGCAGGAACTTCGCAGTTATTACTGAAAAGACTGACGGAGCAGCAGTAGGCAAACACGTAGGAAAACTGACCTCAAAATGAAAAACATAAAACATAGAGCTCATACCTCAAAATTTTCACTAACTTCTTGCATCATTTTTAGCTTCGTTTCATCAGCTGTAAATGGCAAAGCAAACCATCAGGTAAGTGAAATTAGACGAAGGACGTCCCCGAATGACTGGATTTAACCTTCTGCGAGAAGCAATCAGATCTTATCAGTTTGACTGTCATGGCCCAACAGAAGGCACACAGCTAGTTCCCTATAACCAGACACACACGCATAGCCAGACACACGGGGAGCGCACAGACAAGGACGGCCACGGACAGACACACACACACACACACACACACACACACACACACGTGCCTCTTTGGGGATCCAGCCAGTGTGGCTCATCATTTTGCTCCTCCATCAAGTACAGAACAAACAAGGATAAAACTCCTGCTTGCTACCTCCAACACCGCATCATCTGAACAGAGACGAGTCAGTGACAGGGAGGCATTTCCACTCACGTGTATTTACATCCGTGAGAGCCGCCACAAACTGAAGGTATTTTTTCATCAGAGTGGTTTGGTCAACCACAGTGGCCCCTTGTGTTGCAACGAACGCCATTTTTCCTTTGAGCTGGTTTACGTCTCAGGAGAAAGGTATCGGGCCCATCAGCTCACCCGGCCTGCGAAGAGGAGTGGACGGTTAACACCTAGCAAGGGCACAGACGCACACTCACTGGGCCAATTGTCTCCAACACTGCCACAGGAATCCAGAACGTAACAGTATCCCCTCTGCCTTTTTTTTTTTAATGTAAAATCTATGCAAATCCACTTTGTCTACCAAGATTCCTGAACATGATTCTTAGACACAAATGCTCTTCTTTCCTACTCTTTTTCCTTCCTCCCCTGAGCCAGGGGCTGGCAAACACCTCCCGTAAAAAGCCAGATGGTAAACACTGACGCCTCTGTGTGGCCACGGCGTCTCTGACACAGCCCCTCCACTCCGCCGTAGTCACACAGCAGAGGCAACAAGTGAACGAACTGGCAAAGTTGTGTCCCGGGGAAGCTTGACGAGTGTCATTCTCATCCATCAGAAAACACTGTTCGTCTTGTTTCTTTCCCGCAACCATTAAAAATACACAAACATGTCCATTCACGGGTCGCCTGAAGACAGACAAGGTTGGATTCGGCCTCACTGCACTCTGCGACCTCTGCCCTGGTGATCTGCTCTCAAGCTTCACCGTGCTTGAGAGCACAGCTGGCAGTGTGTGCAGCCGCCGCCTGCAACGCTGGCACCGCACACGGGCGCCCACGTGAGTCCTGGCTGCTCCACTTTTGAACCAGCTCCCGGCTAATGCGCCAAGGAAAGCACAGAGGAGTGCCCAAGTGGTTGGGTCCCTGCCACCCATGTGGGAGCCCAGGACGGAGTTCCAACTCCTGGCTTGGGCCTGGCCCAGCCCTGCCCATTGTGACCAACAGTGGATGGAAGATCTTTCTCTCTGTCTTTCCCTCTGTGTAATTTTATGCCTTTCAAATAAATAAACAAACATTTAAAAAAAAAAAAAAAAAGCAGGTGCCAAAAAGTGGACTTGGAAGCATCACTCTGGAAACTCTGAATGCTGTTTTTTGGGTTTTTTTTTGTTTTTTTTTTTTTTTTTTTTTTTTTTTTACGGCGGGTGCGCTAAACACTCCGCGAGCGAACCCTCGCTTCCTGAAGCACCTCAGTGACCACACTCTGAGGACTGCTGCCCCAAGCCCACACACAGAAGCAGGCTTGGTTTCTGTTTCAAGATCTGTCGGGGCAGAGCTGTGGCACAGCGGCTAAAGCCACCACCTTGGGACACCAGCGTTCGCATCCCGGCTGCTCCACTTCCGATCCACTGCTTTTCCAGCGAACGCACCTGGGAAAGCAGTGGAAGGAGGCCCAAGTGCTCAGGCCCCTGCACCCGTGTGGGAGACGGGGATGCAGCTCCTGGCTCCCACCTGGCCCAGCACTGCGGGTGAACCAGCGGATGGAAGACCTCTGTCTCTCCTCGCTCTTTCAAATAAATAAATAAACCTTAAAAAAAAAAAAAAAAAAAAAAAAAACCAGAACCTTCAATGAAAGTGCATCCAGAGGCCGGCGCCGCGGCTCACTAGGCTAATCCTCCGCCTAGCAGCGCCGGCACACCGGGTTCTAGTCCCGGTCGGGGCGCCGGATTCTGTCCCGGTTGCCCCTCTTCCAGGCCAGCTCTCTGCTGTGGCCCAGGAGTGCAGTGGAGGATGGCCCAGGTGCTTGGGCCCTGCACCCCATGGGAGACCAGGAAAAGCACCTGGCTCCTGGCTCCTGCCATCGGATCAGCGCGGTGCGCCGGCCGCAGCGCGCCGGCCGCGGCGGCCATTGGAGGGTGAACCAACGGCAAAGGAAGACCTTTCTCTCTGTCTCTCTCTCTCACTGTCCACTCTGCCTGTCAAAAAAAAAAAAAAAATTAATTAATTAATTAAAAAAAAAAAAGAAAGTGCATCCAGGAAAGCCAGCCAGCCTCCTTTACGTGATTCCACTGAGCGTAAGAGAAGTGGCTTCCACACCTTTCCCGCACTACAGGACCCGCTCCCCCGCAGCCAACACTGGGGGGGGGAGGGCAGGGAACCTGCGGGCCACTCTTGCAGGGTGCCCACGGCAGTTCTCCACGCCCCGACCCTCTGGCCCCGGGTGTCCCTTCCAGGTTGCGCCCTCCTGCCCAAACACCCCCAAGACCACTCCCCCCTCCCCGGGGCCCCAGGACGCAGGGTCGCACCCTCCACCCAAACACCCCCATGACCACTCCCCATCAGCATCTCCCGGGGGACCCAGGATGCAGGGTCGCGCCCTCCACCCAAACACCCCCCATGACCACTCCCCCATCCGCATCCCCTGGAGGCCCAGGATGCAGGGTCGCGCCCTCCACCCAAACTCCCCCTTGACCACTCCCCCATCCGCATCCCCGGGGCCCCAGGATGCAGGGTCTCGCCCTCCACCCAAACACCCCCCAAGGCCACCCCCCAAGACCACTCCCCCATCCGCATCTCCCAGAGCCCCAGGACGCAGGGTCCTGCCCTCCACCCAAACACCCCCCAAGACCACTCCCCATCCGCATCCCCCGGGGCCCCAGGACGCAGGGTCGCACCCTCCACCCAAACACCCCCCAAGACCACTCCCCCATCCGCATCCCCCGGGGCCCCAGGACGCAGGGTCCTGCCCTCCACCCAAACACCCCCATGACCACTCCCCCATCCGCATCTCCCAGAAGCCCCCGCTTCGGCCCCGCCTCGGCTCTTTAAAGCCCTCCGGAAGCCGCCAACTCTGCCCGGGGGCCCCGCAGGGCCTGGGGGACTGCGGCGGCGGCCTCTAACGAGGGGACTCGTCCCAGGCCGCCCGTCCGTCCGGAACCGGCTCCGAGGGCCGCCGGCGAGCCCGCCAGTCTCGGCCCTGCGGGGAAGGCCGGGGCCGGCACCGGGGGCAAACGGCCCCGCCGCCCTCGATCCGCCGCGCCCGGCCTGAGGCGGCGCCGCCGGGCCAGCGGGGGCGCTGTCGGCGCCGCTACCTGGGTTCCGCGCGCCGGGCCCCTGCGTGGACAACGGGCGGTGCCAGGCTGGCCGGGGTGGCTAGACGCGGCCCCAAGCCCTCGCCCGATCAGTCCGGCCGCAAACGGCCCTCCGGGTCGCTCCTTTTGTCGCCGACTCCGGGCTCTCTGCGACCGCCTCCCGGGCCGCGCTACGGCGAGCGCCGAGGGACAATCCCCGCGCCCGCGCGCTGCCCTGCGCGTCTCCCGCCGCTTCCTCTCAGCCCGGCCCGGGGGCGGGCGGAGGTCCTAGGGCCGCAGCCGACCCCGGCCTCTTCCCGCCCCCACCCTCGAGGCGGGTGGGCTCCAGCGACGGGGCGTGCGGGTACCCGGAGCGCCCGCAGCCCCCTTTTCGCGAAGCCGCGGCGCGGAAGAGCCCTCACCGCCCTGAGATGGACGCGTGCGCCTCCCGGTGCCGTTCGGCCGCCCACCCGCGCTTACCTGGCCCTCCGCAGCCGGACCCCCGCGGCCCCCCCCCCCAGCGAAGCCCGCGCTGCGGCGCGCAGTCCCGCCCCCGCTTAAAGCGGCTGCGCCAGCCGAGCGAGAAATAGGCCCCGGCGCGCCGCCCCCAAGTGGGTGCGGCCTGGGCGGGCGGCGGGAACGGGGAGGGGCGTGTGCGGCCCGCGTGGGCTCGCCCGCACACCTGGGCCGGGGTCCGCAGGTGCTGGGGTTCCTCGGGCGCCTTCTGCCCTCCCGAGGGCCTTCCCGGGCTGGCGGCGGCGGTCAGGCCCGGGGTGGAGGCCTCGGATGGGACTGAGTGGGGCGGGGTCTCTCCCGCCCGCCCGCCCCCTGCCTGGGGTCGAGGAGGAAGGAGCCTTAAGAAGTGTGGAGACCCTGTTGGTGAAGGCAGGCTTGGGCGCTCTGCCTGGAGGTGGAGGCAGGACCGCCTTCCATCCGCTCCTGCTCCTACCTGGCGGGCAGGTGCCGTCCTCTGAGAACAGAACCGACCCAGAGAGGACAGTCCTGTGGGCTGCTCCTGGCAACCTGAGGCCTCGGTGTTAAGTGCACAGAGCGCCGAGCCACGCCTTTGCCTCGCCTTGGTGCACTCCCCTTGCTGTCTGCCCCACCCTGAACCCATCGCCCTTAATCCTCCGGGATCCCGTGCTGTCACGCCCCATAGCTAGGTTTCACGGTGCAGCGAGCAAGGCTGGCCACGCCTGCAGGTACCCCGGAGGGCATTGCCAGCTCCTAACTAGCCCCTCAAAGGTAGGAACGTGAGTGGGCGTCTTCAGCGCCAGCGACTCGCGCCCTGGTTCTTGTCCCGGCTACTCCACTGCCAATCCAGCTTCCTGATAGCGTGCACCTGGGGAGGCAGCACACGGTGGCTCAAGCTACCTGGGTCCCCGTCACCTCCTTGGGAGACCAGGTGATGGGAGTTCCCGGCTCCCCACTTCCACCAGGTTCCCCACTTCCACCAGGCCTGGTCCTGGCTGTTGCAGATGTTTGAGGAGTGAACCAGTGGGTGGAAGATCTCTCTCTCAAATAAACATAAAATGCAAAACCCTCCAAGCGAGGGGGCGTGGACTCCTCCTCAAGTGGCCCTGCTTAGCGCCCCAAATTTCCTGCATTCACCATGTCCGTTGCCCCTCCTGGACCGGGAGCTCTTTTTGTCTTGGTTCACCAACGAGTGCCATCACTGGTTTCAAACACCTCTGTCTGCTGCAGGCCAGACAGCAGAAATGCATTCGGGACACCTCTGAGGGCTGGTGCTCTAATACAGGTGCCAGCCGGAGGAGGCAGCCTTCATTCTGAGGCCTTTGACCCAAGGTGGGGACCAGGCAATGTGAAACAGTTATCTGCAGGGAGCCCTTTGTTGGAGGATATTCCTGGAGGCTGTCTTGCAACATTGTATCCAGAGGAGGCTAGCGGTCTCAGGAAAGGAAAGCTGCAGGAGACCTGGACCGGATCAGACAGTTTTGAAAATACAATGTATGAAGATGGGTGATGTCTGAGCCTGGAGCAGGAGGGCATCTACATGTACCCCCCCACACGCGTACATCTTGTCTGAACCTTGGACTTACCCCTGACCTCCTGGCAAGGGCCGGCACTGTGGCACAGCGGGTAAAGCGGCCATCTGCAGTGCCGGCATCCCATATGGGCACCGGTTTGAGTCCCCAGCTGCTGCTGCTCCACTTCCAATCCAGCTCCCTGCTTATGCCCCCTGGGAAGGCAGCAGAAGATGGCCCAACTGCTTGGCCCCTGCACCCATGTGGGGAGCCCAGAGGAAGCTTCAGTCTGGCCCAGCCCTGGCCATTGCAACCATTTGGGAAGTGAACCAGTGGGTGGAAGATATCTCTCTCTCTCTCTCTCTCTCTCTCTCTCTCTCTCTCTCTCTTTCAAATAAGTAAATAAATCTTTTTTAAAAATTAGGCTGCTGCTTTGGGGAATTGTTCCTTCCCACTGCCTCCTCTACTTGCACAAATCCAGTTTCCTCTGAGCCACACCCACTTGAGGCTGATGAGGTGACATGCAAACCTCCCCCATCCACTGACAGTCCCTTCCCTTAGCTTGCAGGTGGTCACCATCTGGCCTCTTGGTGGTGGGCGCCTGGGGGAGGGAGGGACTTCTGGTCCCTTCCTCTTCTTAACAAGGAGAGCAGTTCTGCAGGCCTGGGTCTACCCTTATGACCTCATTTAACTGACAAATTATCTCTTTAAAGTCTCTCTCTAAATATAGTCCACACTGGAGGGGAGGACTTTAAGTATGAATTTGCTGGGGGTAGGGCAGAAACACAACTCAGTGTGTGACATATTTAATATGCAAATGAACAAATGAGTACTTTGTCTGGAACAGGGCTCTCCACTGGACTAGGGTCAGCTGGAGCAGGAACAGGAGGCTGTTGCTCGGAGGAATGGATAAAGAAAATGTGGTGTACGCACACAATGGGGAGGACACCATGTTGAGTGAAATAAGCCAGACCCACAAAGATAAATACTGCATGATCTCCCTTATACGTGAGAGCTAAAGTTTAAAAAAAAAAAAAAAAACAATCAAAAGGGGCTGGCACTGTAGTGTAGCAGGTAAAGCTGCCACCTGCCTGTGACATCAGCATCCCATATGGACACCAGTTGAGTCCTGGCTGATCCACTTCCAATCCAGCTCCCTGCTCATGCACCTGGGAAGGCAGCAGAAGATGGCCCAAGTGCTTGGACCCCTGCCATCCGGGCTCCTGGCTTCAGCTTGGCCCAGCCCTGGCTGTTGCTGCCATTTGGGAGGTGAACCAACAGATGGAAGAGTTCTCTCTGTCTCTATCTCGCGGCCTTTCAAATAAACTAAAAATACATTTTAAAACATTTTTTTAAATTTACCATCTTGGGGCTGGCACTGTGGCTTAGCAGGTAAGGCTGCTGCCTGCAGTGTCAGTATCCCATATGGGTGCCGGTTCAAGTCCTGGCTGCTCCACTTCCCATCCAGCTCTCTGCTATGGCCTGGGACAGCAGTAGAAGATGGCCCAATGACTTGGGCCCGTGTAGGAGACCTGGAGAAAGCTCCTGGCTCCTGGCTTCAGATAGGCACAGCTCCGGCCATTGCAGTCAACTGGGGAGTGAACCAGCGGCTGGAAGACATTTCTCACTCTGCCTTTCCTCTCTTTCTTTGTAACTCTTTCAAATAAATAAATAATAAATCTTAAAAAAATTACCATCTTAATTGTTTTCTTTAAAAACCCACTCTGATGGGCATGAACAATCTGCAGGGGTTTCCCCACCAAGGGCCAAGGGGGGCACCAGGCCTCTGCCTGATTTTTGCTTGTCATTGTTATTTTTTAAACTACTGCTTTATTTTATATTTTTTCGACTTGGTATTTTATTCATTCATCTTATTTCAAACTTACATTCTAGTCAAAGGCTTAATGGCTCTACTAAATAAAAACTTCAACAAACAAAAAGCAAGAAGACCAGCAGGAAGATAGGCAAGGGCTAGGGACAGTAATACAATGAAGGCTTTGACCTCACTCAGGATAGGATTGACAGCCACCTGGAGGCCAGGCCCCCCTCCACTGCCCCCTGGTGGCCAGGAGTCCTGCTTGCCTTTACCTTACCCTGTCTTCTGCAGGCTGGCTCTGGGAGCTTGCTCCTGCCTAGAGCCTTCCCCAAGCATGATTTTTTTAAAAATATTTATTTATTTATTTGAAAGGCAGAGTTACAGAAAGAGAAGGAGAGACAGAGAGATCGTTCATCCGCTGGTTCACTCCACCAGATGATTGCAACAGCCAGCATTGTGCCAGGCCAAAGCCAGGAGCCAGGAGCTTCATCCAGGTCTCCCAAATGAGTAGCAGGGACCCAAACACTTGGGTCATTTTTCACTGCTCTTTCAAGGCCATTAGCCAGGAGTTGGAGCGAAGGTGGAGCAGCCAGGACTCGAACCTGTGCCCTTATGGGACGGCGGCACTGCAGGAAGGGGCTTTGCCTGCTATGCCACAACACCCCCAAGCATGAGTGAACAGCCCTGCACCTGATGCTCCCACGACGTCTTGTGGAGAGAGGGGAAAGTTCTTACCGATCACTTGCATATTCATCATATGCTGAAATGGAATTTTGAATATCTTGAGCCTACTAGAGCATTATAATTGATCTCACCTGCTTCTTTTTTTCAAATGTGGCCAAAAGGAACTTTAAAAAGTTATATCCATGGCTTGAATTATATTTCTTTTTTTAAATATGGATTTATTAATTTATTTGAAAGGAACAGTTATAGAGGAGAGGAGAAAGAGAGATCTTCCATTCGCGGGTTCACTTCCCAAATGGCAGCAATGGCCAGGATCGGTCCTGGCCAAAGCCAGGAGCCTGGAGCTCCATTAGGGTCTCCCACGTGGGTGGCAGGGGCCCAGGTACTCGGTGCATTAGCAGGGAGCTGGATGGAGAGCAGAGAAGCCGGGACTCCAGCTGCGGCTCCTATGGGATGCCGGCTGTGGAAGGGGGATTAACCCAGTGCACCAACCACTACTAATCGGCCTTCAGATAAAGCACTTGACTATTTGAAACTCTGTAACTGACCCTTTTAATTTCTTCTCGGGCACATTAAACGCCAGACACACAGGCAAAACTCTCCACACCCCACAGAGACAACCAACACAAGCTCACGCCGGCTGCATCCTGAGCACTGTCCCCTGGTGGTCTTTGCCGGAACCTGCTGGGGCTTGGATTCACACATATGAGCCTCATGCTAAAGGAAAAAGGGGAGGTGAGGCAGAGAGAGGAAAGTGGCTTTTCCATGGCCGAGTAACACTCAGAGGGAAACAAAGTGTCCAACTCCTAGGCCTGCTATTCCTCACCACTGTGGTGGAAGATGGGGAGGAGGGGTGACATCTGGCCAGCCCCCTAAGGGGGGCTGTTTCCTCTCCATTGCCACGAGAAAGCAGTGGGGGGCCACCCTCAGGGGAGCCCACCGCTGTCCCAGAGACAGGAGCCATGCCCTTAGCAGGTCAGGTGGACCTGCTTGTGGTCCACTGGTGCCCACCAGGCAGAAGAAGCCCCCCAGACCCTCTGGGCAATGGGACCATCCCTTGCCCAGGAATTCAGCCGTCCAGAGGCCCAGCTGAGACCAGGATACAGGCTAAGGTCGCCTAGGGTTTATCCCGGCCGGGCCAGGCCAGCTAAGAGGCTAGCCTTGGTGGCGCATGCTGACACCAAAGAGCGACAGGTCCCCCTTCATGGTGGTGTCTGACCCTCGTGACAACGAAGTGGCCATGTGTGAGCACAAGCCCCATTTCACAGCAGGTGCAGGGGGTGGGTAAGAGGGGGCAAGACCCCAGACTCCCACGCCTGTGCGCTGGAGGCCCAAGGTCTGCAGGGCTTCCAGGCGTTCGTGGGCCTTTTGCTCAGCGCCTGGCACCCAGGGGCACTCTGAGAGAGGCATCTCCAAGCGTGCAGCGTGCAGACAGTCCCCCACGGGCCCTGCGCGCGCCCCTGGAGACGCTGAGTCAGACCCGGCCTGTGCGGACGTGGGCGGGAACGACGGGGATGCGGAGCCCTGGCAGGAACACGGGGAGGGGGCGCGGCTTGGCGGACAGGCTGACGTGGGCCGGGGTCGCGCGGCAAGGTGCGGACGGCGGCGGCGGCGGCGACGCGCAGCGACACCGCGGCCCCGGGCGAGGACGAGCGCGCTTGGCGCCCGCACCTCCCCGCGCAAGAGCCGCAGCCGCCGCCGCCGCCGCCGCGCTCCTCCGGCTGGCTCTGAGCCCCGCCATGGCCCCAGCCGTGTGGTCGCGCCTCGGCCGCCTGCTCTGGCTCGCCTGCCTCCTGCCCTCGGCGCCGGCGAGGGTGGCCGCAGGTAAGGCGATGTGCGGACCGGGCCTGGGCTGCGCAGCCGGCGCCGAGCGCCCTGCGCGCGCCTCCCGCGTCCCCGGAGGCCGCCGCGACGCCCCCTGCCTCCCTCCCGGCGCTTGAGGGGACTCCCCGGGGGTCCCGTTTCCAGGCCCCGCGGACCCTGCCCCGGGAAGCGCGCGGGGTGGGCGGCGCGCCCCTCCTGATCGCTTGGGGGACATTGGGTCCCTGGGGGAGAGCGTGCCCAGGCCGGCCATGACGCCCCAGCCCACCTCCTCCCCACCCCCGCCCCGGGAAGCGCAGACAGGTTGCCCTGCTGAGTAGTATTTTTGTGCAACAATGTCGTGTTTTTGGAGAGCTTTTGGTCTTAGTCGTGGGGGCCTTTTGGGGGGTGCGCCGTGGGGGGCTGCGAGTGTAAAGCCAGGAGGCCCATCTACCATTTCCTCCCCAAGTGCTTTCCAAAATGGACCCCATTTGCCAGGTTCTTCCGAGCACCCACCTCCCTTCCGGTCTTTTTGCCTGTCTTGGGACCAAGGAAGGGACTCACGTTGGAGCGCGTTCGAGGGTCGGGTCTATGCGCGGACGGCTGCGCGGGTTCTACAGCAACCAGCTACCTTCCCTGGCCACCCGCCCTCCCCATCCCATCAAAGAGAGGTGGAGAGAGGAGGGGATCCTGATGCGTATTTGTGCAAGGCAAGCCCCAGGCACCATAAAAACCTACTTCTGGGAAGGAATGCAATTGGTGAACTGAACCCCTCTGCCCTCCCTGGCTGGCTCGGGCACTTCTGTACAAATGGGAGGGGTCTCTCCTCCATAGGTGTCCAGAAAGTGGTATTGTCCTACTTTGAAAAACTAAATCGGAAAGGCCAAGAGGAAAAGAACAGGGGATTGGTTCTTGGAAAGACCTGGGTTCCCAGGCAGGCAGGTTGCACCGTTGAGTGGAGAAAGCCTCTTCCAGCGCCCCCCACCCGCACCCCAAGAGGGTCTGCATGCATGGCTGCATCGGGCACCAGGGCTTTGCATCCCCAGTCCACACACTGCACCATTGGCTCATTGAGGTGGCTGTGGGCCATCTACATATGGTGCCCAAGAACTGGTACAGCCGTTTTCTAGAACATTCAGCACTCCACAAAAGCTGTATTGTTGGTCAGTGTGGAAGCCCTGGGGACCTGGTAGGCAGGAGTTTCTTCCAGGGCCAGGCTTGGGGGAGTCCTCTTCCTGCCCACCCCCCAACGCACACATCCCCAGGCCTTGCCTTGGCCGCACCAGGGCCCGGGAAGATGGATTTGCTTGGGTGGAGCAGCCAGGCTCAGCACTTGGTTCCTTCAGCCACATTTTAGCAAAACTTTCACAGCCTGGGGCAGCCCTGCTGCCCTGGACACATCCAAGAGCCCTGAGCAGCAATGCCGCCCCGTGCCCATGAAGCACCTGCTTTTTAAGAGCAGCAGGGAGAAAAGCCTCCTGGTAGCTGGGTTTGTAGCAGGCTCCCTGAGCTGCCTGGAGGCTGTGACTGCTGCCCCTCCCCTCCCCTCCCCCAGCCGGCCGCCCTCCTGCTTCCATTCCCTTGGCAACAGGTCTGCCGCGAGCTGACAGGCGCCCATCTCGCTGCGCATGCTGGATGGCCATTAGCCATAGCCACACATCCCTGCCACCTGCCAGCCTCGCTCCTGCCCACGCTCCTTGGCTGGGGGCGGAGGGATGGGAGGGTGCTGGGAGCAGAGAGAGGAGGTGGCCCCTCATCTCTACAGCCTGGCTAGATGCTGCCTACCTGACAAGGGGGAGAGGAAACAGGGCTCTGCCCCAGGGACCGCGGCCAGGCCGGGAGGTTCCTGCTGGCCTCAGGGTCCCGAGGAGAAGCCACCATCGCAGTGCCGGAGAGGTGGCAATGCTTGGGGTTAAGACTCTGTCCCTCACTCCCTGCCTACCTTTTTCTGGAAGTGGCCAGCCCTTGGCACCTTGACTCAAGTGACTATGATTAAATGTCCCTGAAGGAAAGAGATTCTGAACAGGGCACGGGTTACATGGGCAGGAGGAATGGCTGGAGCCTGGGTCCCTAAGGGAACAAGAGATGTTGCTGTGACACCACAGAGGCACAGTTGAGGACAGACTCGCCCACCTCCCAGTCTCAGGGCAGGGATCTGTCCTGGGCTTCTGGCCCTGCCCCTTGCACCTCTGGGGACAGGGCACAGGGGAGGGGCTTGGTCAGTAGCACCTGAGTACGTGGATAAGCTCCTGGCCAGGTGCCTCTGAGCAGTAAGACTGCAGACCTGTTGGCCACAGGGACTGCTGCTCTTAAGGAGGTCTTGGTGCCGTGGGGGAGATGAGGAAATGTTGGCTGTGGGGGAGGGGGAAGGTTACCTGGAAGAGGTGCTACCCAGGGACCAGCAGGTGGAGAAGGGCATGCTGGGACAGCACGTGCAAAGGCCCTGAGGCAGGAAGGGCAGAGCCTATGGTGTTAAAGTGGCCTGAACCTCACCCTAGGCTGGTCCAGATCAGACTGACCATGTAGGAAGGCTGTTGTTGGGGTGCTTAGGAGTGGGCTGCACTAGAGGCCGGGGCCCAGCCTGAGTGTGGAGCAGGAATCCAGACAGGTTGCAGACCGGCCTCCGACAATGTTAGTGGTACCAGGGAAGAGAGAAATTAGTTCTGATGGGAGGCGCTAAATGGCAAAGGCCTGGGGACTGATCCTTAGAGAGAGACAAGGAAGCATCTGGAAAGATTAGACCAGCACTCTCCAGCAGGTCTGGGGGCCATGCGTGTGCCCTGCCTAGCTGTTCACCCTTGACTTGTGGCCCGTGTGACTGAGAAACTGTCATTTAAGCCAACACATTGGAGTAATTTAAGTGCAGTTGCCTGTGAGTGGTATTTTCTATGCTGGGTGGTGCCGGGGCCAGAGCTCAGGAGGAGGATCCGGCCCTGGGTTCCGTCTGCTTTTAAGAGGCACCTGTGGGGCTGGCGCTGTGGTGCAGTGGGTAAAGCCGCCATCTGCAGTGCCGGCATCCCATACGGGCTCCGGCTTGAGTCCAGGCTGCTCCACTTCCTGCTCCCTGCTGTGGCCTGGGAAAGCAGCAGAAGATGACCCAAGTTCTTGGGCTTTTGCTACTCACCTGGGAGACCCAGTTGGAGCGTCAGGCTCTTGGCTTCAGCCTGGCTCAGTCCCAGCTGTTTTAGCCAGTGGATGGAAACCCTCTCTGTCTCTGTAACTCTGACCTTAAAATAAAAGCAAATCAAAAAAATGTGGAGCCAGTACTGTGGTGTAGCGGGTAAAGCCACTGCCTGCAGTGCCAGCATCCTGTATGGGCACCAGTTAGAGACCCGGCTGCTCCCCTTCCGATCCAGCTCTGTGCTATGGCCTGGGAAACCAGTGGAGGATGGCTCAAGTCCTTGGGACCCTGCACCCGTATGAGAGACCAAGAAGAAGCTCCTGGCTCCTGGCTTCGGATTGGCGCAGCCCCAGCCGTGTGACCAACTGGGGAGTAAACCAGGGGATGGGAGACACTCACTCTCTCTCTCTCTCTCTCTCTCTCTCTCTGCTTCTCCTTCTCTGTGTAACTCTGACTTTCAAATAAATGAATAAATCTTAAATAATTGCGTGCAGGGTATGACAATGGCTAAAATGTGAATGATTTGACAACTGTTGCCTTTGGGAGGTGGGTCCATGAGACTGTTCTGATATTCTTTATGCATCTGTCAAAGGAAACTTCAAAAACATTTGTAGGAAAATGAAATTAAAAGATAATTTTGGGGGCCGGTGCTGTAGCACAGTAGGTTAAACATCTGCCTGTGGTGCCAGCATCCCATATGGACGCCGGTTCAAGTCCTGGCTGCTCCACTTCTGATCCAGGTCCCTGCTGATGGACTAGGAAAGCAGAAGGAGGCCAAGTGCTTGGGCCCCTGCACCCTCATGGAAGACCAGGAAGAAGCTCCTGGCTCCTGATCAGCGCAGCTCTGGTCTTTGCAGCCATCTAGGGAGCGAACCAGCAAATGGAAGACCTTTCTCTCTCTCTCTCCCTCTCTCTGCAACTCTTTCAAGTAATAAATAAAAAAAATTTTTTTTAAATAGATAAATTTTGGGCCTGGTATTGTGGTGCAGCAGGTTAGCCGGCCACTGGCAATGCAGGTATCCCATATCAGAGTGCCAGTTCGAGTCCCAACTGCTCTGCTTCTGATCCAGCTCCCTGCTAATGCACCTGGGAAAGTAGCAGAAGATGGCCCAAGTGCTTGGGCCCCTGCCACCCCGTGGGAGACAAGGATGGAGAACCTGGCTCCTGGCTTCAGCCTGGACCAGCCCTGGACATCTGTGGAATGAATCAGCACTCTGGCTTTCAAATAAATAAAAAATAAATCTTTTTAAAAAGATAGGTTTAGAGGCTGACGCTGTGGCATAGTGGGCTAAGCCTCCATCTATGGTACCAGAATCCCATATGGGTGCTGGTTTAAGTCCCTGCTGCTCCACTTCTGATCCAGCTCTCTGCTGTGGCCTGGGAAAGCAGTGGAAGATGGCCCAAGTGCTTGGGCCCCTGCACCCATGTAGGAGACCTGGAAGAAGCTCCTGGCTCCTGGCTTCAACAGACTCAGCTCCATTGAGGCCATCTGGGGAGTGAACCAGCAGGTGGAAGACCTCTCTCTCTCTCTCTGCTTCTGCCTCTCTTGGTAACTCTACCTCTCAAATAAATAAAATATTTTTTAAAAAAAGATTTATTTTTGTGCAAAAATTTGAAGTCCATGCAGTTTTTTTCATAATAAGTATTTCCACAGACTTTTTAAAGACCCTTTGTGTTGCTATTATGATGGAAATAAACTTTTTTTTTTTAAAGAATTATTTGAAAGTCAGAGCTACAGAGAGAGAGGGAGAGACAGAGGTCTTCCCTCCACTGGGTCACTCCTCAAGGCTACAACAGCCAGGGATGTGCCAGGCCAAAGCCAGGAGCTTCATCTGGGTCTCCCACATAGGTGGCAGGGGCCCAGAGAACTGGATTGGAAGTGGAGTAGCTGGGACACAAACCAGTGCCCATTTGGGATGCCAGCGTCTCAGATGGCTTTACCTGCTATGCCACAAAGCCAGTCACAATGAATTTATTTTTAAAATCTTACCTTGTTATATGATAACAACTTTATGCCACTATCTAAGATACTTGAAGAATAAGGACTTGGGAAAGCGCCCATGACACAAAAGTGAAATATGTAATCTTAGATAAAGAGCGTGATTCAAAATATAAACCCATACAGATCTGGCATCAGTATCTGTGGGTGTTTGTTTTGTGTTTTTTTTTTTTTGTTTGTTTGTTTGTTTTTTTTTTTTTTTTACAGGCAGAGTGGACAGTGAGAGAGAGACAGAGAGAAAGGTCTTCCTTTTTTGCTGTTGGTTCACCCTCCAATGGCTGCCGCGGCTGGCGCGCTGCGACCAGCACATCGCGCTGATCCGAAGCCAGGAGCCAGGTGCTTCCTCTGGTCTCCCATGCGGGTGCAGGGCCCAAAGACTTGGGCCATCCTCCACTGCACTCCCGGGTCACAGCAGAGAGCTGGACTGGAAGAGGGGCAACCGGGATAGAATCCGGCGCCCTGACCGGGACTAGAACCCGGTGTGCCAGCACCGCAAGGCGGAGGATTAGCCTATTGAGCCACGGCACCGGCTGCATCTGTGGGTTCTATATCCATGGATTCAACCATGGGTCAAAAATATCCAAAACAGTGGTTCTGTACTGCGCAGGTCCAGGCTGTTCTTTGTTCCCTAAACAGAACAGCGTAACACCTGTTTTTGTAGCATACCGGTGAGCTCCAGGTGACTGTGTAAGGTGTGTGTAAATTAAATGTGAACACTGCATCCCATCCTGTAGGGGACCTAAGTATCCATGGATGCTGAGGGATGCTGAGTACGACAGGAAGTGATGAAGCAGGGTAACCGTGGCTGTTATTGTTATAATTTTTAGTAAAACATTTAAATCTTAGGTTTTTCTTTCTTCAGATTTTTCTGTTCCTCTTCTCTTCCATGTGGTAGGGGATGCTGTTTTATTTATTTGTTTTTAAAAGATTTACTTACTTGAAAGGCAGAGAAATAAGAAAGACAGAGAGAGAGAGAGAGAGAGAGAGAGATCTTCCATCTGCTGGTTCATTCTGCAAATGGCCACAGCAGCCAGGTCTGCACCATACGCAAGCCAGGAGCCAGGCCCTCCACCTGTGAATCCCATGTGGGTGGCGCAGGTACTTGGACCACCATCTGCTGCTTTCCCAGGTGCATTAGCAGGAGCTGGAAAGGAAGCAGAGCAGCCGGGATTTGAACCAGTGCGGCCTCACACCCTGCACCATGACATCGGCCCCAGCACGCGTTTTTTTTTTTTTTTTTTTTAATTTATTTTTATTTGAAAGGCAGAGTTACAGAGAGCGGAGGCAGAGACAGAGACAGACAGAGACTAGATGGCCACAATGGTCAGAACTAGGCTGACCCGAAGCCAGAAACCGGGAGCCAGGAGCTTCTTCCAAGTCTTCCGCGTGGGTGCAGGGGCCCAAGGACTCGGGCCATCTTCTACTGCTATACCAGGCCACAGCAGAGAGCTGGATCGGAAGTGGAGCAGCTGGGACTCGAACTGGCGCCCATATGGGATGCCGGCACAGCAAGTGGTGGCTTTACCCGCTATGCCACAGCGCCAGCCCAATAGGGCATGTTATTTTAAGAACCCCTTACCTGGCCTCCATTCTACATGCCAAGGCCCTGCTGTCTGCCAGCACCCTACAGTACACTGCACAGGCTCCCCGTAAGAGCTGTGGGCTTATCCTAGCTAGAATCCCCTAGTTCCAGGGTTGGCCCTGGCAGGAATCCCAGAGGTGACCAGCACCAGGGTGGCCGTTAGTGCTGCCCTTGACCTCTTGAGATGAGGCTAGTGTGACAGAGAAGCTGGGCTTTCAGTCGTGTTTCACTCTAATGGGAACTCACAGAGCCACATGTGGCTCGTGGCTACCACAGTGACCAGTGCCAACATGCAACCTCTCACTTGAAGGACTTGGGAATGAGACAAGGGAGAAATAGCCGGCCCCTGCACTAGAGAGGGGACACCTTCAGGCCCTAACAGGGTCTGTTTTGAAGGAAGCAAACCTTCGTTTAAGATCTTGTTTAGGGCCTGGCGCTGTGGCATAGTGGGTAAAGCTGCTGCCTTTAACACCAGCATCCCATATGGGCGCTGGTTTGAGACCCGGCTGCTCCACTTCCCATCCAGCTCTCTGCTGTGGCCTGGGAAAGCAGCAGAGGATGGCCCAAGTGCTTGGGCCCCTGTACCCACATGGGAGACCCAGACGAGGTTCCTGGCTCCTGACTTCAGCCTAGCTCAGCTCCAGCCGTTGGAGTGAATCAGCAGGTGGAAGATCTCTTGCTCTCTCTGTAATTCTGCCTTTCAAATAAATAAATCTCAAAAAGATAAATAAAATCTTGTGTATATGATAAAATACCTGCCTGCAGTAGTTGAGGAAGAATTAATGCCATGTCTTCATTCCACTTCATCTCTCAGACTTAGGCTTTGATGTGCATAGCCCAGTGCCACAGAATGAGTTAGTGGTGATGGCAATTTTTTTTTTTACAAGGGTTTTATTTATTTATTTTGAAAGGTGGATTTACAGACAGAGAGAGGAAGAGACAGAGAGAGAGGTCTTCCATCTGCTCTTTCACTCCCCAAATGGCCACAACGGCCAGAGCTGAGCTGATCCGAAGCCAGGAGCCAACAGCTTCTTCCGGGTTGTGGGGAACAATCCGGACTAGACTGAGTTACTGGAATTAAGACTTATTCTATGCATCTGCTCTCCCACAATATGGCGCTGGGAGAGAAGAAAACAGCTTCTGCACAGCTGCCTCCAGTTCAGCTAATAAACTGTAGGACTTGCTCCTGATTGGAGGAGAGCAGCGTACTCGGCGTGTGGGCAGCCGAGTTGGGATTGGCGGAGGAGGACTATAAAGGAGGAGAGAGACGGCATGCACCGGGAACATCTATGGGGAACATCTATGGGGAACATCTAGCTGAAGGAACACCTGTGCAGCCCCCGAGAAGAGCCGGCCGGCGGTGTGCCGCTCCCCTGCGGAAGTGGGGAATGTGGCCAGGGGGAACTGCCCTTCCACGGAGGTGGAAGGGATAGTAGCCAACCCGGGAAGAACCAGCAGCAAACCCGGGGAGAGCCGAGCAGACGAAAGAACAGCGCAGGGTCCTGTGTCGTTCCTCCACGAAGAGGGGGAGCGACACGGGTCTCCCACGCGGGTGCAGGAGCCCAAGGACTTGGGTCATCTTCCGCTGCTTTCCCAGGCCACAGCAGGGAGCTGGATCAGAAATGGAGCAGCTGGGTCTCGAATTGGCACCCGTATAGGATGCAGGCACTGCAGGCGGATGATCAACCTACTGTGCCACAGTGCTGGCCCCTTAGTGGCAATTTCTTAATAGCAGGTGTCCAGCCGGGTGGCCCCTCTAGAGACTAGAAGTCATTTTCCTAGGCTGAGGCATGAGTCTGGTCTGGCCTGAGCCACACACATGGTCTGTAAGTCTTTGCTTGGCTGGTGTCGCAGGAAACACGACTTGGGGACACTGGGAAGGGGCTGTCATTTGGGGGCACGCTTGAATCTCAGTGTGACGGTGAATTAACCTCGTGACCCTTGAGTTGCCTAAGTCTCAGCCTCCCCACCTGTGAAATGGGATCAGAGGTGGCCCTGGGACTCCCTGCCACGCCCCCTCCTAAAACACAGACTTGTGTTTCTGGACTCCTAGGTCCGTATGAACTCAATCTCACCACCGACGGCCCAGCCACCACGGGAGCAGAGGTGACCGTCTCGGCCAGCCTGGTGGCCAAGGACAACGGCAGCCTGGCCATGCCCCCAGACACCCACCTGTACCGCTTCCACTGGATCCACAGCCCGTTGGTGCTCACCAGCAAGACGGAGAAGGAGCTCACCTCCACCATCCGCGTGCTGGGCAACCTGCCTGGCGACTTCCCCGTGTCCGTGTGGGTCACCGCCACCGACTGCTGGATGTGCCCGCCTGTGGCCCGGAGCTTCACCGTCCTCACCATCACAGGTGCCAGCGGGGCGGGGGGGAGGCGGGGAAGGGTCATTTCCTGTTTGCTAATTTGCCCTCAGGGTCCTCCTCTGTGGTCAGCTGAGCTAAGAATCAGGAAATGCAAATTCCCATGGCAACGGGGTTGTGCTGATGTGGACACGATGATGGCAGCCCCACGGAGAGCAGGCGATCCGTGTGCCGTGCCGGTCATGAGTTACGCTGGTCTTTGGTCCAAGCACTCATTCAGCCATCTCCCCGTCTCTTCCCTGGCTACCATCATGTCTTCTTTCTATTGTCTATCTAGGTCTATATGTATCTGTTTTCTGTCTTCTATCCATACCTATCTTCTGTATCTATTACCTGTATCTCCTATCATCTGTGGTCTATGTGTCTTCCATCACATATAGCTATCTTCCACCTACTTATATCCACCTTCTATCATCTATTTTCTATCTCTATCTGTCTTCTATCTTTCTATCTGTCTATCTATCCACCCATCCACCCATCCTCTACCTCTCTGTCTTATTCCAAGGGGACACTCTGTGCTCCTGCTTTTTGGAGCTGACAGCCTAAGGAAGAATTTATTGTCAGGAAGCAAACCTGTATCTGGGTAATGCTTGATGCACGAAGGTGTGCATTGCAATGGTGTTTACAATAGCAAAAGAAAATACAAACGAGCCAAGTATGTAGCCACGAGGCGACTGGTTAACTATATTGAAAGAATCTGTACAACTCGTGATAACAATGACACAGGACTTTGCAATGTCAGGGGTCAATGCGCGTGCTTATTACGTATTAAAAAATCGAAGCACAGACTTGTATCATAAATGCTATCACTGTGTTTAACGTATGTGTGCATTAAACACATGTGAATGCCAGTCCCTCACAGTGCCAGAGGCAGTGTTTGAGTGGTACTAGGGTCTTTTTTTATTACCCTACTTCTGAGCATTGCCATATGAGCTCTGTAGAGCGTGCCTTACTTCCGGCTTTTGTGGGGAAGAAAAAAAAATCAGCATTTAGTGTTTTTGTCTTAGAGACGGAGACACCGGACAGTGGCCTGGCGCGACCCACCGGGCCGGGTGTGGAGATGCAGCCAGTACAGCTGCTTATTTTTGTGGGCTCAGAAACATTTTGAACTGTTTCCCCAAAGTTCCCTCCAACGCCTGTGCATTTCCTTCTGGTCGGAGGTTCAGGGTCCTGGCGGAAGTGGGGGGCAGGAGCAAAAGCCATGCCTGTGACGCCCACTCTGTCCACCTGCATTCCTGTGGCAGGGACCATGAGCTGGACACCGCCCGCCAGGTCCCTGTGCCTCCATGGACTCACCCTTCCCTGTCTCTCCCAGATTCTCTGGTGGGGACCCTCGTGGTGACCCAGAACAGCTCCCTGCCCTGGCCCAGCTCCTACCTCACCAAGATGGTCCTCAAAGTCGCCTTCTTGCTCCACGACCCCAGCGACTTCTTCAAGAACGCCTCGTTCCTCTACAGCTGGGACTTCGGAGATGGGTATGTCCCGGCCCCCGAGGTGCCCCGCTCGGCTCTGGCCTGCCCTCTGTGGCCGGCCCGGGGTCCCTGGGAGCATCCGTCCATCACTGCCCCTGCCTGGGAGGTCGTCATAGCCACGTAAAGGAGGCCACCGGCACCCACAGCAGCCCCTTCAGGAAGGCCACGGTGGGCAGTTTTCCCGTTTGACTTTGAAGGGTGCCCAGCAGCCCACGCAGGTGCAGGTGGAATCCAGGCGCTGGAACAAGCCGGGCTGCAGGAGGCGGCACGGGAGGGGATCGGGCGCCAGGCTGGGCCACGCCACACTGTCCATAGTGAGGCTGCTCAGTCCACGCAGCCGGCAGAGGCTCTGCACCCGTCGTGATGGGCTTGGGAACTGGCCCGCAGGCCTGAGAAACTTCCTGTTGTACCTGCTTCCCTTGTTCTACGGGGAGACGCTGGTCTCCCCTCTTTCAGAGAGCCTCAGCACCCCCCCCCCCGCCCCCCGTCCAGCAGCAGAGTGCACTTCCTGTACATGGACGTTAAACACGCGATGTGGCCTGATCCTCACACTCAGCCTGATAGGTAACGCCATTAACCCCATATTACAGGTAAGCAGGTATGGGTGCACGGCACCTTAGGGAGCCCTTGTCCCATTATGAAAGACGGGTTAATAACATCCGCATGACTCAACAAGTTGGTATAGAATTGTCACTCACAATTAGGGCTGCCATCGCTTTCCGTCAGTGGATGCCAGGGAATCTCTTGGTGTTCTATCCAGTTAGCCAGCCTAGGGCTCTGCAATTTTTTTTGTTGTTGTTGTTACAAAGATTTTATTTATTTATTTGAGAAGTAGAGTTACAGACAGAGAAAGGGAGAGTCAGAGAGAAAGGTCTTGCATCTGCTGGTTCTCTTCCCAAATGGTTGCAACAGCCGGAGCTGTGCTGATCCAAAGCCAGGAGCCAGGAGCTTCTTTTGGGTCTCCCACACTGTTGCAATCTCCCACTGCTTTCCCAGGCCACAGCAGAGCTGGATCGGAAGTGGAGCAACCGAGGCTTGAACCTGCACCCATGTGGGATGCCGGCATTGCAGGTGAAGGCTTAACCCGCTATGCCACAGCACTGGTCCCTGCAAATGTTTCTTTGAATGCCCCAAGGGCCAAAGGAGACATGGAGTCTCAATATGTTGCCATTGTACCTGAAGGCAGCCGTGAACAATAGGTAAAGAAATGAGAATAGCGGTGTGTCGATAAAACTTTATTTACAGTTACAAGTGGTGGGCCAGATTTGGTCTCTGGACCCTTCAACTGTTGTCCCAATCCCTGGGTGGCTAACAAGTTCTTCTCTGATGGGAAGCAGAGTGTTCCCTGTGCCAGATGCAAGCCTGCTCGTTTTACTCCTTACAAAAACCTCTCTGGCTTACATGGTTCTCTGCATAGTGGGCCCATTCTGTGCCGTGGGAATTGAATAATGAGATTTTGTTACTTTTCTCCTGCACTTTCCTTTCATATCTGGTTTCCTCCTTTATATAGAATGGGGAGAAAGCAGGCACATTACTTAAAGTTCTTATTTTACATAAAAGGTTTTCAAAATTTAGAGATGAAAGTTAGGAGCTATTCCAAACTTGGATTTTTGTCTCCTTTGGAAAAAAAAATCTACTGGGCACTGTGGTGTAGCAGGTAAAGCCTCCGCCTGCAGCATCGGCATCCCACATGTGCGCCGGTTCGAGTCCCAGCTGCTCCACTTCCAATCCAGCTCCCTGCTAATGGCCTGGGAAACCAGCAGAGGATGACCCAAGTGCTTGGGCCCCTGCACCTATGTGGAAGATGTAGAAGAATCCCCTGGCTTTGGATTGGTCCAGTTCTGGTCATTGTGGCCTTTTGGGGAAGTGAACCAGCGGATGAAAGAGCTCTTAGTCTCTGTCTCTCCCCCTCTCTGTAACTCTGCCTTTAGAATAAAATAAATATTTTTTAAAAAGTCTGTGGAAAAGGGGAACAAATTTAAGTCAATAGATATTAGCTTGTAAATGTGAAATATAAAGCAAAAAAAAAAAAAAAAAAAGGCAATGGTAACAATGTCCACATCTGAAAAGCAGAATTTGAGATAGAAGTACTACAAAGAGGGTTCCTTTTGATGTAAAAGATACATTTGGGGGCCGGCGCCACAGCTCACTAGGCTAATCCTCCGCCTGCGGTGCCGGCACACTAGGTTCCAGTCCCGGTCGGGGCGCCGGATTCTGTGCCGGTTGCCCCTCTTCCAGGCCAGCTCTCTGCTGTGACCAAGAAGTGCAGTGGAGGATGGCCCAAGTCCTTGGGCCCTGCACCCACATGAGAGACCAGGAGAAGCACCTGGCTCCTGCCATCGGATCAGCACCGTGCGCCGGCCGCAGCGTGCTGGCCGCGGCGGCCATTGGAGGGTGAACCAATGGCAAAGGAAGACCTTTCTCTCTGTCTCTCTCTCTCTCTCACTGTCCACTCTGCCTGTCAAAAAAAAAAAAAAAAGGTACATTTGGAATATTGGCATCAAAACACAGAAAGAGAGCCCGATGGGAAAATTACTCAGAGACATGGGGGAAAAAGAGAAAAATGAAATTAACCATGTGTCATCAGAGATTTTAATATCCATAGACTTTGCTATTTTAAAGAGGATTAACGTAATGACAAGAAGATTTTTCATAAAATAAATATATATGTCATCAAACTCATACATACTCTTAGGCCTAAAAACAAAATATTGCATTGAATTTTTAGAAAAAATAAAGAATGACTGCATTCTGGAACTTAAAACGTCAGAATGTTCCAGAACGGAGAATGTAGGTACTGTCCTTCTCTGTTACGACGTAAACAAGGAAAAATGAAGCTGGAGGGCCCAGCCCCAAGGCCGCCCGACCCTCTGACATCTTCTGAGGTCTGGCCACTTGCTCTGTTAGACGGAGCCCCGCCTTGGACCCCAGCTGCAAGCCCACTAGTGGTGCATTGTCAAGAACACACTGAGGGTCAGCTACTGGCCTGAGAACTTTCTAGAACTCACCAGAAGTTGTTATACTCACAGTTAGGGCTTTTTTTTTTTTTTTTTTTTTTTTTTTTTTGACAGGCAGAGTTAGACAGTGAGAGAGAGAGAGAGACAAAGGTCTTCCTTTTTCCATTGGTTCACCCCCAAACTGGCCGCTACGCCCGGTGCGTTGCAGCCGGCACACTGCGCCGATCTAAAGCCAGGAGCCAGGTGCTTCCTCTTGGTCTCCCATGCAGGTGCAGGGCCCAAGGACCTGGGCCATCCTCCACTTCCTTCCTGGACCACAGCAGAGAGCTGGACTGGAAGAGGAGCAACCAGGACAGAATCCGGTGCCCCAACTGGAACTAGAACCTGGGGTGCCAGTGTTGCAGGTGGAGGATTAGCCTAGTGAGCCGCGGTGCCGGCAAGGGCTTATTTATTTTTAAACAATTTATTTGAGAGGCAGAGAAAGCCTCAGAGACAGGGAGAAAGCTCCTATCTGCTGATTCACACACACACACACACACACACACACACACACACAACTGCCCGCCCGCAGCAATGGCCCCAGGCCAGGGGCCGACGGGAGCCAGGAACTCCATCCAGGTCTCCCATGTGAGTGACAGGAGTCCATTACTGGCAGCCATCACCACTGTCTCCCAGGGGCTGCAATAGCAGGACACGGGAGTTGGGAGCCAGGGCAGGGGATCCAACCCAGGCACTGGGATGTGGACGTGAAGCATCTTAACCGCTGGGGCGAACGTTTAGGACAGTGGAAGGATACAGATACAAAACCCGAAGTCACTCTCCCAGCATCCCCGTGTGACAGCACCACAGACGACGGGCAGCTCAGCGGAGGCTCCGTGTTCAGTGTCTTCGTGGGGCTTGCGGTAGTCTGCTGTCCCACCGTAATGAGACAGCACGAGCCGGGTGGAACAAAGCACGTTGTTTTCTTGTGATTTTGGGAGCTGGAAGTCCAAGCTCTGGGAGCCGCCAGGGTTGTTGTTTGGTGATGGCTCCCTGCGGACTTGTGGCTGGCTGTCCTCTCGTGGTGTCCCTTCAGAGCCTTTCCCCTGTGCCAGGGCAGGGGCAGGGAGAGGGAGAAGGAAGGCGTGGGGGGCGTGGTTGGTGTGTCTTCCTCTTAAAAGGATGCAAATCTGGCAGGCGCCGCGGCTCACTAGGCTAATCCTCCGCCTAGCGGCGCCGGCACACCGGGTTCTAGTCCCGGTCGGGGCGCCGGATTCTGTCCCGGTTGCCCCTCTTCCAGGCCAGCTCTCTGCTGTGGCCAGGGAGTGCAGTGGAGGATGGCCCAGGTGCTTGGGCCCTGCACCCCATGGGAGACCAGGAAAAAAAAAAAAGCACCTGGCTCCTGGCTCCTGCCATCGGATCAGCGCAGTGCGCAGGCCACAGCGAGCCGGCCGCGGCGGCCATTGGAGGGTGAACCAACGGCAAAGGAAGACCTTTCTCTCTGTCTCTCTCTCTCACTGTCCACTCTGCCTGTCAAAAAAAAAAAAAAAAAGGATGCAAATCTGTTGGACTAAGACTCCACCCCACGACTTCACTGATGCCTGAACACCTCTTTAAGGGTCTAACTCCAGACACAGTCATGCTGGGGCTTAGGGCTTCAGGGGGATCCATAAAGCATGATTGAGGGCTGGCCCTGTGGTGTAGTGGGTTAAGCCGCCACCTGCAGTGCCGGCATCCCATATGGGCGCCAGTTCAAGTCCTCACTGCTCCACTTCCAATCCATCTCCCTGCAAATGCACCTGGGAAAGCAGTAGAAGATGGCACAAGCGCTTGGGCCCCTGTACCCATATGGGAGATGTGGAAGAAACTCTTGGCTCCTGCCTTCAGCCTGGTCCAGTTCCAGCCATTGTAGCCATTTGGAGAGTGAACCAGCGGATAGAAGACCTTTCTCTCTGCCTCTTCCTTGCCTTTTGTAACTCTGCCTCTCAAATAAATAAATCTTTAAAAATTAAATAGATGAAGCATAATAGTCTGCCCATGTGGTTAAGCTCAGGCCAAGTGATACCATGTGATTCAAAGCCACCACTATCCAGAATGACCCAAGGCCTCTCAGGCAAACAGTGAAACCCTACCAAAGCAGTATTTTTTTTTTTTTTTTTTGACAGGCAGAGTTAGACAGTAAGAGAGAGAGAGACAGAGAGAAAGGTCTTCCTTTGCTGTTGGTTCACCTCCTAAAGGGCCGCTACGGCCAGCACACTGTGCTGATCTGAAGCCAGGAGCCAGGTGCTTCTCCTGGTCTCCCATGCAGGTGCAGGGCCCAAGCACTTGGGCCATCCTCCACTGCACTCCCAGGCCACAGCAGAGAGCTAGACAGGAAGAGGAGCAACCAGGATAGAATCCGGCGCCCCAACCCGGACTAAAATCTGGGGTGCCAACGCCACAGACAGAGGATTAGCCAAGTGAGCCGTGGGGCTGGCCCACTGTACAGTTTTTAAAAATTATAATGCTTTCTACGGTTTTCAAAAACCACAAATATATTTCAAATACTTTTGAAAATCTCCATGCTTTCCTAGGAAAATGTAAATTAGAATGCACTTGAAAGTAGAACATATTGCAAGATAATTATCTCAACAAAGGGGCTAGAACCAGATGATTTTACTAGAAAGTTATTTTATACTTTTTTTTTTTTTAAATTATCTATCAGAAAGGCAGAGTTACGGGGGAGGGGGGGAGGAGAGAGAGAGAGAGAGAGAGAGAGAGAGAGAATCAGTCTTCCATCCACCTGTTCATTCCCTAAATAGCCACAACGGCCAGTGCTGGGCCAGGCAAAAGCAGAAGCCAGGAGCCAGGAGCTTCTTCCAGGTCTCCCACCTGGGTGCAGGGGCCCAAGCACTTGGGCCATCCTCCGCTGCCTTCCCAGACACCTCTTCTGGGAGCTGCATTGGAAGTGGAACAGCCAGGACTCGAACTCATGTACATGTGGGATGCCAGCTCTGTGCATAGCAGCCCCAGGTGTTTTTTTTTTGTTGTTTTTTTTTTTTTTTTGACAGGCAGAGTGGACAGTGAGAGAGAGACAGACAGAGAGAAAGGTCTTCCTTTGCTGTTGGTTTACCCTCCAACAGCTGCTGAGGCCGGTGCACCATGCTGTTTCGATGGCAGGAGCCAGGTGCTTCTCCTGGTCTCCCATGCGGGTGCAGGGCCCAAGCACTTGGGCCATCCTCCACTGCACTCCCTGGCCACAGCAGAGAGCTGGCCTGGAAGAGGGGCAACCGGCACAGAATCCGGCGCCCCGACCGGGACTAGAACCCGGGGTGCCAGCACCGCAAGGTGGAAGATTAGCCTAGTGAGCCGCGGCGCTGGCCAACAGCCCCAGTTTTAAACTTCCAAAGATCCTGTAAGTTGGGGCAGGCATCTGACAAAGAGGTCAGGACGCTGCTTGGGGTGCTGTGTCAGAGTGCTGGGTTCAGCTCCCACGTCCACTGCCAACTCCAGCTTCGTGCCGACGGTGGCTCAGATATCTACCTGGGTCCCTGCCACCCACGTGGGGGACGTGGGTGGAGCTCCAGTATCCTAGCTTTGGCCTGGCCTCGCCTTGGCTTCTGCAGGCATTTGGGAAGGAAACCAGCAGATGGAAGATCTGTTCCTCTCTCTGCCTCTCAAATAAAATGAAAATTAATAAATGACAAATCATTTTAAAAATCTTGACCGGCGCCGCGGCTCAATAGGCTAATCCTCCGCCTTGTGGCGCCGGCACACCGGGTTCTAGTCCCGGTCGGGGTGCCGGATTCTGTCCTGGTCGCTCCTCTTCCAGTCCAGCTCTCTGCTGTGGCCTGGGAAGGCAGTGGAGGATGGCCCAGGTGCTTGGGCCCTGCACCCATGGGAGACCAGGAGGAAGCACCTGGCTCCTGCCTTCGGATCAGCGCAGCGCCGGCCGCAGTGGCCACTGGAGGGTGAACCAACAGCAAAGGAAGACCTTTCTCTCTGTCTCTCTCTCTCACTGTCCACTCTGCCTGTCAAAAAAAAAATCCTGCAATTCTCCTGGAGTGATAGGATGTCTTGCAGAACACAAACCAAGAAAGCAAGCATCTCAATTATTCTACGCAATGAACATGGCTCAAAAAAGTGTTATTCAAAGGTAGGCATGATTTCAAAAAAATTTTTGCACAAAAATAAACTTATCTTTTAATTCCATTTTCATTTATTTACTTGAGTGACAGAGAGCTGGAGAGATACAGAGAGAGAGAGAGAGCTGCTGTCTGCTGGTTTACTCCCCTAGTGCTAGCGATGCCCTGGGCTGGGGAGGAACAGGGAATTCAAACCAAGTCCCTCACGTGGGCGGCGGGGACCCCACTACGGGAGCCATCACCACTGCTTCCTAGGGTAAGGTCCCGGCGGAGGCCCACGTGCTGGCCTGACTCCCATCCCAGTGTTCACAGCTTGTATACGTAGCAGTAGGAAGTCAGGAGGCAGGACTCCTACTCATAAAGCAAACAGTGTTTCTCAGAAACCTGGGAACACGTGTGCCTGGAGACGCTCTCGATTCTGCGTGAAGCAAAGCACAGAGCCACTGAGAGGTCTCAGCTCGGGCGGTGGGCGGGCGCCCCTTGCCACCTGTCCACTTCCCCTCTCCCCAGTAACTCTGCAAGCCCAGCACAAACCCGCTGACATCCCAGTAGGGGTAACTGAGTAATTTTTTGGAATATGACAAAGATGCTAATGTTCATACAATTAAATCATCTGTTTATCAGGGTACTTTAAAGAGTTCATGGAAAATGGAATTAAAAGGTACATTTAGTTGGTACAAAAAATTTTGAAATACATGGATACGAAAGGTTTCCATTAAATCTGGAAAATACAACTAATGAAAAAACTCTGCCTGAGTTTCCATGTTTTGCACCAACATAAACATTTCTTTAAAAAAATTTATTTATTTATTTCGGGCTGGTGCCGCGGCTCACTAGGCTAATCCTCCGCCTAGCGGCGCCGGCACACCGGGTTCTAGTCCCGGTCGGGGCGCCGGATTCTGTGCCAGTTGCCCCTCTTCCAGGCCAGCTCTCTGCTGTGGCCAGGGAGTGCAGTGGAGGATGGCCCAGGTGCTTGGGCCCTGCACCCCATGGGAGACCAGGAAAAGCACCTGGCTCCTGGCTCCCGCCATCGGATCAGCGTGGTACGCCGGCCGCGGCGGCCATTGGAGGGTGAACCAATGGCAAAGGAAGACCTTTCTCTCTGTCTCTCTCTCTCGCTGTCCACTCTGCCTGTCCAAAAAAAAAATTTTTTTTTATTTATTTATTTGAGAGGTAGAGTTACAGACAGTGAGAGGGAGAGACAGAGAGAAAGGTCTTCCATCCACTGGTTCACTCTCCAAATGGCCACAATAGCCGGAGCTGCACCGAACCTAAGCCAGGAGCTTCTTCTGGGTCTCCCACGCAGGTGCAGGGGCCCAAGTACTCCTGCCACCTTCTACTGCTTTCCCAGACCATAGCAGAGAGCTGGACTGGAAGAGGAGCAGCCAGGACTCGAACCAGTGCCCATATGGGATGCTGGTGCCGCAGGTGGAGGATTAACCTATTGTGCCACAGTGCCGGCCCCCATAAGAACATCTTTAATTCGATTATCCGTAGGCCAGCGCCGCGGTTCAATAGGCTAATCCTCCACCTAGTGGCTCTAGCACACCGGGTTCTAGTCCCGGTCGGGGCGCCGGATTCTGTCCCGGCTGCCCCTCTTCCAGGCCAGCTCTCTGCTGTGGCCCGGGAGTGCAGTGGAGGATGGCCCAAGTGCTTGGGCCCTGCACCCCATGGGAGGCCAGGAGAAGCACCTGGCTCCTGCCTTCGGATCAGTGCGGTGTGCTGGCCGCAGCACGCTGGCCGTGACGGCCATTGGAGGGTGAACCATTGGAGAGAAAGGAAGACCTTTTTCTCTGTCTCTCTCTCTCACTATCCACTCTGCCTGTAAAAAAAAAAAAAAAAAAAATTCCATTATCCGTGAACATTTCGAAGCTTCGAAGCACCCTCGTACATCCGACTATTCAACTTCCTTGGAGAGATTTGGGGACGTGGTGGGAGGAGCTGGCTGTGGTGCACCGGATGTGTTTCTGTCGTCCTCTGTGAGGGAGGGCCAAGAAGTGAGGCCTGAGTCACGGAATCCGGAGCTGAGATCAAGCCCGGGTGTGTCCTCACGCCAACACTGATGCTTCTCGCCTCCTGTATCTCTGCCAGACTCCTGGCTGGGCCCCGCGTACTTCCCGGGCAGCTCTTCCACTGGCAGCCGGCAGCCACTTCACCAGGTTCTCCAGCGGGGGACTGAGGGCCCGGTGGGACCCAGGACGTGCAGGTGCCGGCACAGGTGACAGCATTGGCAGCCGGCACAGCAAAGCCCAGAGAGGGGCAGCCATGAAGACGCCCCTTGGCACATCCACATCCCCATCAGGGTGCCCGGGTTCGAGTCCTGGCTCTGTATCCACTTCCAGCTTCCTGCTAACATGCACCCTGGGGGGCAGCAGGGGATGGCTCAAGTCACTGGGTCCCTGCCACCCACATGGGAGACCTGGATAGAGTTTCAGACTCCTGGCTTCAGTCTAGCCCAGCTTCAGCTGTCGTGGGCATCTCTGCCTGTCTCTCCGCCTTTCACATAAATAACAAATCAGTAAAAATTAACAAACGAACCCCTGGGGGATTCTGACAGTCTGCAATGCTGAGAACTGGGCTGTGCGCTCCTGACTGAGGCCCACGGGCTGTCCCTACTGCCCCTGGGAGAACACAGAACCCATCATCCATATCAGAACCTTCCCTGCCCTCCCTGGCCCCAGTTTTGTCGTCTGTGAAATGGGCCAGCTGTCCTGGGGCCCTGGCTGGCTCTGGGGCTGCTGCTGTGGGGACAGGTGTGCTGACTGCTAGCCCGCGTGTCTGTACAGCCTCCGCTCAGTGGAAGAGGTCCCACAAGTCACCCGAGCCACAGGCAGGGGAAGCAAGTTCCCATCATCTTTCTCCCCTCTTCCCTCTGTCACCGCGCAGGACCCTGATGGTGACTGAAGACGCTGTGGTCTACTACAACTACTCCATCATCGGGACCTTCACGGTGAAGCTCAAGGTGGTGGCCGAGTGGCAGCAAGCCAAGCCGGACGCCACCACGGGCGTCGTGCAGAAGACCGGCGACTTCTCCGCCTCGCTGAAGCTGCAGGGTGGGCCCTGGGCCCCCAGCCCCCGGCCCAGGGAGGGAGTACCCGTGCCCAGTCTTGCTCCAGCTTGGGCACGGGGGCAGCAGAACTTGGGCAGCTATGGAAGGCTTCCTGGTGCTTGCTAACGGGACAGGGGAGAGGGGGAGGTATTCTCCCAGGCACAGCTCATGGCTCGGTGGCAGTGAGCGTGAGTCGGCCTCTGCCTGCTTCTCCAAGCTTCTCCCTCTAAGTTGGCTGCACACCTGCTGCTGACGGGGCAGGGCAGGACCCAGGGGGTGCCCTGGACCCTCCCTTGAGTGGCGGTCATGTGGCCCAGGCCACCAGCCTGGCCTGACGCAGTTCTCTCTGCCTTTTCAGAAACCCTTCGGGGCATCCAAGTGCTGGGGCCCACCCTGATCCAGACCTTCCAAAAGATGACAGTGACCTTGAACTTCCTGGGGAGGTGAGTGAACCGCCCTGTGGCACCTGCTCTCTCTCTAACAGATGCCCTGAGCCTGCTGCCGTATCCCACAATGAGCCCTAAGTCTGGGGGCTCCTGGGACGACAACTGTGCCCTGGGCAGGAGCATGGATATGTTGGGGTGGTGGGCATTGAGGCAGGGGAAGGGATGGCTCCTGTGTAAAGCCGTCCACGGATGGGGTGGGTCTGTTTTCCAGCCCCCTGGCCTTTGCCTATACAGCTCTCTCCCTCTCTCTCTATCCCTCTCCCTTCCCTGCTCATCCTCAGAAAGTCTGTGCTACCCTCCAGCTTATACAGGGCAGCTAGCAGAGGTTGGCGGAGGGGGCTCCGGCCATGCGCCATTCTAGAAGCTGGAGAGACAGGCGTGGACACCACAGAGCCCCTGCTTCCAAGGGCTGTGTGCAGGGTGGGGCGGCCCCCGAAGGCGTGGACACAGGGGCCTGTTGCAGGTGCGCCTGCTTGGCTGGACCAGCCCAGGCTCTGCGTGAGGTTGGCAGCTGGGTTTTTAGTGATCGCGGAACCAGGGGCACCTGTGTAGAGGTCAGTGGTCAGGGACCAGCCTGCATCGGGCTGTGGGCCCCACCCCCGCACACATGAGAGGAAGCAAGGCCACAGAGGAGAGAAAGAGATGGCAATTTGGGGATCAGAGCTCAGGCTGTGGGGCGTGGGAGGCTGTTTAGGTTTGGCAGATGCCGGTTCTGGGCCTGTGCTTGTGCTGCGCTGATACTCTTGAGTGCCAGCATCAAAAGTCTATGCATCTTGCAAATGCCTCCTCCTCCCAGAAGCCTTCCCTGACTTACCTGTCAGGAATGTGTTTGTTGTTCCCCTCGGTTTCCACGGCACAACACGTGAGCACTCATTATGGCAGTCCAGGCATATTCTTGTTGGCCCTGCCAGCCTGGGATCCCCTTGAGGCCTGGGGCTGTCTCTTCCGCATCACTGTGTTGTTCTGTAGTCTGGATGTACTCAGCTGAGCACAGCCCGGTGCCCACCCGGCCTGCCCTGGGCGTGCTCCGAGGTCATCCTCCTTGGAGAGCTGCTTCTGAAATCCTGTCCGCATCGCCCGCAGCCCGCCCCTGACCGTGTGCTGGCGTCTCAAGCCTCAGTGCCTCCCGCTGGAGGAAGGGGAGTGCCACCCTGTGTCCGTGGCCAGCACAGCTTACAACCTGACCCACACCTTCCGGGACCCAGGGGACTACTGCTTCAGCATCCGAGCCGAGAACGTCGTCAGCAGGACGCACCAGTACCACAGAATCCAGGTGTGGCCCTCCAGTAAGTGACACGGGCAGCAAGGAGCTGGCAGTCCTGCTACCACCTCCACCACCAGTGTGCCCCGGTCAACCAGCCCCACCAAAGTCAGCACCAGCCAACCCCAGCGGCAGAGCACCATAGCCTCAACCAGCCCCAACCACCACCACCAGCACTGACCAGCTCAGCCAGGCCAATGCCACACCAGCACCACACAGCAACAACCACTCACTCCCACCATGAACACACACCCATCAACCCTGCCAACACAGCCATACACACCACCACCACACACCAACAACCACTCACTCCCACCGTGACCACACACCCATCAACCCTGCCAACACCATGGACACCAGCACCATTCACCAACAACCACTCACTCCCACTGTGACCACACACCCATCAACCTGCCAACACCATGGACACCAGCACCATTCACCAACAACCACTCACTCCCACTGTGACCACACACCCATCAACCTGCCAACACCATGGACACCAGCACCATTCACCAACAACCACTCACTCCCACTGTGACCACACACCCATCAACCCTGCCAACACCATGGACACCAGCACCACACACCAACAACCACTCACTCCCACCATGACCACACACCCATCAACTCTGCCAACACCACACCAGCACCACACACCAACAACCACTCACTCCCACCATGACCACACACCCATCATCTCTGCCAACATAGCCATACACGCCAGCACAACACAGCAACAACCACTCACTCCCACCGTGACTACACACCCATCAACTCTGCCAACACAGCCATACACACCAGCACCACACACCTACAACCACTCACTCCCACCGTGACCACACACCCATCAACTCTGCCAACAGCACCATGGACACCAGCACCACACACCAACAACCACTCACTCCCACCGTGACCACACACCCGTCAACTCTGCCAACACAGCCATACACACCAGCACCACACACCAACAACCACTCACTCCCACCGTGACCACACACCCGTCAACTCTGCCAACACAGCCATACACACCAGCACCACACACCAACAACCACTCACTCCCACCATGACCACACACCCGTCATCTCTGCCAACACAGCCATACACACCAACAACCACTCACTCCCACCGTGACCACACAACCGTCAACTCTGCCAACACAGCCATACACACCAGCACCACACACCAACAACCACTCACTCCCACCGTGACCACACACCCATCAACTCTGCCAACACTATGGACAGCAGCACCATTCACCAACAACCACTCACTCCCACCATGACCACACACCTGTCAACTCTGCCAACACAGCCATACACGCCAGCACAACACACCAACAACCACTCACTCCCACCATGACCACACACCCATCAACCCTGCCAACACAGCCATACACACCAGCACCACACACCAACAACCACTCACTCCCACCGTGACCACACACCCATCAACTCTGCCAACACAGCCATACACACCAGCACCACACACCAACCACCACTCACTCCCACCGTGACCACACACCCATCAACTCTGCCAACACAGCCATACACACCAGCACCACACACCAACCACCACTCACTCCCACCGTGACCACACACCCATCAACTCTGCCAACACAGCCATACACACCAGCACCACACACCAACCACCACTCACTCCCACCGTGACCACACACCCATCAACTCTGCCAACACAGCCATACACACCAGCACCACACACCAACCACCACTCACTCCCACCGTGACCACACACCCATCAACTCTGCCAACACAGCCATACACACCAGCACAACACACCAACCACCACTCACTCCCACCGTGACCACACACCCGTCAACTCTGCCAACACAGCCATCCACACCAGCACCACACACCAACAACCACTCACTCCCACCGTGACCACACACCCGTCAACTCTGCCAACACAGCCATCCACACCAGCACCACACACCAACAACCACTCACTCCCACCGTGACCACACACCCATCAACTCTGCCAACACCATGGACAGCAGTACCATTCACCAACAACCACTCACGCCTACCATGACCACACACCCATCAACTCTGCCAACAGCACCAACTACATCACCACCACACACCAACAACCACTCCCTCCCTCCTTGACCACATACCCATTAGCTCTGCCAAACCATGGACAGCAGCAGCAAACACCAACAACCACTTATGCCCATTCTCACTGTGACCACACACCTGTCAATTCTGCTAACACCACACCAGCACCACACACCAACAGCCACTCACTCCCACTGTGACCACACACCTGTCAACTCTGCCAACACCATGGACACCAGCACCACACACCAACAACCACTCACTCCCACCGAGGCCACACACCCATCAACTCTGCCAACACCATGGATACCAGTACCACACACCAACAACCACTCACTCCCACCGTGACCACACACCTGTCAATTTTGCCAACACCACCATGCACACCAGCACCACACACCAACAACCACTCACTCCCACCATGACCACACACCCATCAACCCTGCCAACACAGCCATCCACACCAGCACCACACACCAACAACCACTCACTCCCACCGTGACCACACACCCATCAACCCTGCCAACACAGCCATCCACACCAGCACCACACACCAACAACCACTCACTCCCACTGTGACCACACACCCATCAACTCTGCCAACAGCACCATGGACACCAGCACCACACACCAACAACCACTCATGCCCACCATGACCACACACATCGCTGACCACTCTTCCAGTACTGCCGTCACTCCCAATAGCTAGAATTGCCTCAGCTATCCCTGCCCCCTTCTGTAACCCCTCAGCTGTAACAGCAGATCCTGTGACCATTCCACCAGACCACCAGCTCCTGCGCTAACCATCTGGGCAACACCACTGTTGCTGAACTGCTGCCCCCGAGTCACCCTAAGTCCACCTCTCTGTCACCAGCATCGTCTCCTCCATGTATCCCGAGACCACGCACATCCCCCTGAGACAGACACCCTCAATGAGCCCTGATCACACGGTTTCCCCGCCCTGGCCACCATGACAACTGGCATCCCCCATGGCCCAGCTCCCAGCCTGTGGTGTCCTCCAGGGAGCGAGAGGAGCCCAGCCAGCTCCTTTTGGAAGGGCTTCCCCGAGTCCATCATCAGGCCTGGCTGCTGGCTTATGGTTGTTGGGTCAGCTGATGGCAGAATGATGTTCCACTTCCCAGGGGAACTCTAGGACACGGAACACCATGCCCGTACACAGAGGAGGAAGTCAGACCCCAGACCCCTAAGGGTGGCCTTTCTGATACCCAACCTGTTCTTCCTGTCATGTTACAAAAGGGTAAACGGGGTCAGCACTGTGGCTCACTTGGCTAATCCTCCACCTGCGGCGCCAGCATCCCATATGGGCACCAGGTTCTAGTCCCAGTTGCTCCTCTTCCAGTCCAGCTCTCTGCTGTGGCCCGGGAGGGCAGTGGGGGATGGCCCAGGTGATTGGGTGCCTGTACCCACGTGGGAGACCAGGAGGAAGCACCCAGCTCCTGGCTTCGGATTGGCGCAGCGTGCCAGCCATAGCAGCCATTTGGGGAGTGAACCAACGGAAGGAAGACTTTTCTCTGTCTCTCTCACTCACTGTCTAATTCTACCTGTCAAATAAGTTAAAAAAAAAAAAAAAGGTAAACGAAGGCACACGGGGGCAACACGACTGGCTGGCAGCTGGAGCCCAAGTCCAGGCTTCCAGGCTGTTGGCCCAGGGCTCTCCTCTGGGGTCTGAAGTCTTCCTGCAGCTCCTGAACTCATGCTAAACCCTGCCGGCTGCACCTGCCCTCCAGGTTGGCCCTGTAGGTGTGTCCAACACTGTCCTTGTCCCCTCCCACCCTCCACAGTCCCTCTCTGAGCAGACGCCGTGCCCCATTCTGGGCCCTGGGTGGCCGTGTGGGCCTCACAGGGGGCCTTGGGCCCTGATGCCTCCAGCACCCCCTGGCACTGAGCCCCGGGGACCCCCTGAATCCAGCAGGAATGCACATTTCCCCACCGCGCGCCCAGTGCCAGGTACATGCGGGCCCCTCACTGCATCGCATCTCCACGGGCCAGCAGACACATCGCGTGGCCTGGCCAGAACCGGCACTGACCGCAGGACCACCTAACTGCCAGTGCTGGCTTCTCCACCTGTCTGCTTCCTAGCAAGAGTCTGGGGTACAGGGGAGGGAGGCTGAGCTGGGAGCGGGAGCTGCCCTCACGGTGGGGGGGGGGGTGCTCTCACAGTGAGAGCACTCATGGGTAGGAAGCACCTATGAGTGTTATGTGGCCTCAACTTGAGCCTTGAACCTGTCACTCCTGCCACCTGTTCTGCGCTGGGAACTGACCACTGACCGAGTCCAGCCCACACTCCAGGGGTGGGGAGTGCAGCTGCCCCTCTTAGAAGTGACCATCCCACGACTTGTGGACACGCTTCTCTTTTCAAATCCACACACCTCCTCGTTTATTTTGTGTCGAGCCCTGGGCTTGCCTGTTGTGGCTGCCTGGTCAAGATGCACACACATAAGAGAAAAATACCACTGCTAGGGGCTGTTCTGCTCCCCACCACTGTGCCCGAGGACCAGCCTTTCGGCACCAGCTCCCCGCCTCCTTGTTCTAGTTCCCGGGTCTCTCCCTCCCAGGCATCCAGCCGGCCGTCTTTGCTTTTCCGTGCGCCACGCTGATCACCGTGATGCTGGCCTTCATCATGTATATGACTCTTCGCAACGCTACCCAGCAAAAGGACATGGTGGAGGTGGGTGTTCCGTAGGGTGTTTAGGAAGGGTCCCTGGGGGACCAGGCTAGGATGCCTGGAGGGGGGTGGTCTTGACCTTCGAGCACGGCCCTGGGGCTTGGGGAGATGTGGCCCCGAAGGCACCATGACCGATCTCCTCGTGTGCGTGGTGCCCGCAAGGCAGCTGAGCTCTTAAGGCCACCTTCCGCTGACGGCGCTCGTGGTGGGCGGCTCATTGACCCGTGGGGTTTTGTTCACCATAGGTGGCTGATTTTGACTTTTCCCCCATGTCTGACAAGAACCCGGAGCCGCCCTCTGGGGTCAGGTGCTGCTGCCAGATGTGCTGCGGGCCCTTCTTGCTGGAGACCCCGTCCGAGTACCTGGAGATCGTCCGCGAGAACCACGGGCTGCTCCCACCCCTCTACAAGTCCGTCAAAACTTACACCGTGTGAGCGCCACCGACCCAGAGTTTCGGGCGGGGTGCCGCGTGCCCCTGAGTGGTGGGGGTTCACGCGTTGTTTGGGGGGGGGCGTCTGTCTGTACAGGCCAGCGCTTGCCACCCCCTCCAGACCATGTGCCCATCTGTACCACAAGCCCTCTCAGTCACCCTCAGCCCACCGCCTGCCACAGAGGACCCTGCCACTTGGTGTTGTCCCTGTTCCCAGCCCGCTGGGCCCCACTGCGCCTCACCCATCCCTCTCATACTGGCCTGGCTGTCGTCTGCCCGGAGGACCCGGGGCCTGTGAGCAGAGGTCATCGGCTGTTGGGAGTAGATACATAAGGAAAGACTGCTCACCCCATGAGTGCAGACACACACACACACACACATACACACACACAGCAACACGCACGCACACATGTCCCACAGGCGTCTCGCTCTGTATCTGCCAGGACACCTGCTGGTTTGCACCTGAATTGGAACACAATGCAGCTGACCCTGTCCCCTGTCCCCTGCCTCGGGGCCCCCGGCCCAGCTCCTACCCCCACAACCCCCATGTTGTCCCCGCAGCTCCCCGGTTGCCTCTGGAGGCCACCACCTTCCCTGCCTGTTTGCTGGGAGCTAGAGGAGGGCGGGAGGAGACTTTGCGAGTGCAGGGAGCTGTGTGAACATCACCTTGTTTAATTGAGACGCAGTTTCCATTGAGGAAAAGGAGAGGTGGAGTCCCTGGGGGTCTGGATCCCAAGGCAGGGGAGCAGGTGCTGGGGTGCGGCAGCCCTGCCTTCCCAGCTGTCCCAGGGCGGTGGCAGGGGAGTCCAGGGGCATGGGGGAGGCCCTGCAGAGGAGAGAGCAGGTGCTAAGGGCCGTGAGGATTGAGTCCCGGTGTGCAGCCTGCACCTGCGGGGCAGGGATGGGCAAGATGGCGGGGGCAGGGCTCTGTGGCTGTCACCGTTTGCTCTCCGATTTTGTGCTAGAACCCACACTGCCGTGCCGTCACTCTCATGAACCACCGCCATTCCTGCTGGATAAAGCTTGTGTGTTCCAGGCACCACCCGTGTGGCCCCATCCTCTGTCACGTGTGGATGCTGCAGGGTGGAGGGTGCGGACAGAGTGGGATATCCCCGCGTCAGGCGGGGCTGGACCATAACCCCGATAGGGAGCCCGGGCGGAGTCTGGAATCAGAGCGAGGACGTCGGCCGCTCCTGGAAGGCTGTGGGGGAAGGCAAGCGCTGGGGGCCTCCTCCCTGTGGAAGCAGCACCCCGGGGTGGGGGCAGCTGCCCCTGCCACCTGTTCCCATAAGCTCGCTTGCACCCAGCCCGCCTGGAGGCTGTTCCTCCAGGTGGCGCTGTCACAGCCCAAGGGCCTCAGGCTGTCAGGATCTGGCTCTAGGGTTTGGCCCTAGCTTTTCGGCTGGGGGGCGTGTGGGACCCAGCCCACGCAGCAGGCGTGCCACAGCTTCACAGAGCCCTATGCAGGTGCGGGTGGGTGCCAGCCTCACCCACCCCTGCATCACTGTCCTTTTCTCTTTAAATTGATGTTTTATTGCATCCTCCTATGATGGAATCCAGTAGGATCCCATGGCTATTGTTAGGCACAGAAACACAGACCCCTGGGGCCGGCTTCAGGGCGTAGCTGGTAAAGCCGCCGCCTTTGCAGCACCTGCATCCCACAGGGGCACCAGTTTGAGTCCTGGCTGCTCCACCGCCAATGCAGCTCCCTGCTGATGGCCTGGGAAAGCGGCGGAAGATGGCCCAAGTGCTTGGGCCCCTGTACCCACGTGAGAGACCCCGAAGAAGCTCCTGGCTCCTGGCTTTGGCCTGGCCCAGCCCTGACCATTGTAGCCATGTGGGGAGTGAACCAGCAGATGGAACACGTCTCTGCCTCTCCTTCTCTGTAGCACTGACTTTCAAATAAATACATCTTACACACACACACACACAACCCTGCTAAGTCAGGCTTGTATGACTTGAGCACGGCTCTTTTTTTTTTTTTTTTTTTTTTTTTTTTTTTTTTTTTTTTGTAATTTAAAAAAATTTATTAAAGTGGCAGAGCAACGGAGAACTTCCACTGCTGGTTTGCTCCTGAAACTCCCCCAGTGCCCACGGCTGGGCCATGGCCACAATCCGGGTCTCCCACGTGGGTCCTGGGGACGCAGTTACAAGAACCATCACCACTGCCATCCAGGGTGTGCCCGAGCAGGAAGCTGGAGTCAGGAGCAGAACCAGAGACCTGAGCCAGGTCTCGCTGCGACCACCCAGGTCCTCACTGTGACCGCTCCACCCATCCCTCCCAGCACTGCTCTCAGTCCATTGTCCTGCTGGCCTGGGCAGCGGCCCGATCTTGCGGACACACAATCGCACTGTTTCTGTCTTTACTTCAAGTTTGCTTCGTCCAGTGAATACGGTTCGTGGCTCTTTGCCTGACTGCAGCTTGGTACGCGTTTCCAGCATCATGACTCGTTTTAAGTGACATCATCACGTTTTCTTTCCACCTTTTTCTGCTCCGAGTGTTCCATGTTCACCTCCACGACGGCCCTGGCTCTCACGTCACCAACCTGAGACATGACTTGCTTCAGTGTGATCTGCCGTTGTGGCATGGGGGCTACATCCTTGGGGACAACTTCGGTGGTGGCCTCCGGATCTCTTTTTCTAAGATTTGTTTTTTATTTATTTGAAAGGCAAAGTTACAGAGAGAATTTTCCATCCGATGGTTCACTCCCCAGATGGCCGCAATGGCCCAAGCTGCGCTGATCTGAAGCCATGAGCCAAGAGCTTCCTCCAGGTTTCTCACATGGGTGCAGGAGCCCAAGGACTTGGGCCATCTTCTACTGCTTTCCCAGGCCATAGCAGAGAGCTGGATCGGAAGTAGAGTGACCAGGACTTGAACCAGCGCCCATATGGGATGCTGGCGTCACAGGTGGTGGCTTTACCTGCCATAGCACCAGTCCAGATCTTGACCAGAGGTGAACTCTCTGAACCCTGCTGCCAGACTTAGCTCTCTCTTGGGGGATGTACAGGGAGCCACGGGGCCATGGCACAGGTCACAGAGCGAGGCCCAAAGCCTTCTGCACGTACTCCTGTGCCCAGCTGTGGGGAGCAGCGGGTCTGGGGGACGGGCTCTCCCAGCCACAGTGCAGCCACCTCCAGTGCCACCGTTGCTGACCAAAGGCATGGCCCAACCTCAGCATCCCTGGCGTGCAGGCACGTGCTGCCACCCCAGGCAGGCCTTGGGACAGGAAGGAACCTGGACGTGGTCAGGGACCCTCATGCCTGCGGCAGCCTTTTTGAGGGTCAAAGCAAATCGTGCAGAAGTGTGTGTATGGGGGGGTACGTTCTCGCCTTGAGCTACTTGAACGTGGACTTAGTGGCCATGGGCCAAGATTCGTGACAGGTCGTCCCCCTGTGAAACCATACACAGCTCCCTGCACCACTGTTGCTGCCTTCAGGGGGCCAGCCTAAGATGTAGAAATTTCCAGAGGGGGCAGTGCTGTGGCCTAGCAGGTATAGCTACTGCCTGCAGTGCCGGCATCCCATATGGGTGCTGGTTCGAGACCCAGCTGCTCCACTTCCGATTCAGCTATGGCCTGGGGAAGCAGTAGAAGATGGCCCAGGTCCTTGGGCCCCTGAACCCACGTGGGAAGACCCAGAGGAAGCTCCTGGATCCTGGCTTCAGATCAGCGCAGCTCCAGCCATTGTGGCCAATTGGGGAGTGAACCAGTGGATGGAAGACCTCTCTGTCTCTCTCACTCACTCACTCTGCCTCTCCTTCTCTTAGTGTGTAACTCTGACTTTCAAATAAATAAATCTTTAAATAAATTTCCAGGCTGTTCAGACTTGGAGAGGAGCTACAGCTTTGCAAAAAATAGGGGCATTGGGCGTTCATTGTACACAAGGTTTGTTTTAAAGATTTATCTGTATCTATTTATTTGAAGGATAGAGAGAGGGAGGGAAGAAGCGGGGGGAGAGGGAGAGAGAGAAAAGGAGAGAAAGATCAGTCTTCTGCTGGTTCACTCCCCAAATGGCCGCAATGGCCAGGGCTGGGCCAGGCTGAAGCCAGGATCCAGGGTCTCCCACTTGGGTGCAGGGGCCCAGGCACTTGGGCCATCTTCTGCTGCCTTCCCAGGTGCATTAACACAAAGCTGGATTGGAAGTGACGCAACCGGGACTTGAACCGGTGGTCTGCTATGTATTGCTGGCGTTGCAGGCAGTGGCTTCACTCACAATGCCACAGTGCTGGCCCAAGATGAAATCGATGGGGAGGGAATTGGGTGCACGGGGGAAGCTGCTGCGTGGGATGCTGACGCGCCGTGTCAGAGTGCCTGGTCCACGTCCCGACTCCGCTTCCACTTCCGGGTTCCTGCTAACGGGCACCCTGAGAAGCAGCAGGCTCTCTGCCACACACGCGGCAGACCCAGGGTGGGTTCCGAGTTCCTGGCTTTGGCCTGGCCTCGCTCTGGCAGTTGTGGGCACACTGAAACAGGAGAGAGACCTCTCTCTGACTCTCAGAACAACAGAAAAGTAAACAAATAATTGTTTTAGAAAGAAGAGAGACATTCTTTTGGGTATAGCCACAAACACAGGGCGGCTGGCAGCCCCTAGACCATGCACTGCTGCACCTCACTGTGACACGCGCTGTGAACACCTGCTCTCCCCGGCTGTGACAGTGTGCCGAGGTTAGAGTGCGGGCAGGCAGGGCGGCTACAGCCCTGAGTGGTAGCCTGGAGGAAGCTGATCGCCACTGCCTAGGGGGTCTCCCATCACGAGGGGTGTCCTTACTGAGTGACTTCCACATCACCAGGTGCCCAGGTGACCGCCACAGGGAGCCGGGAGCGGGGAGGGGGGATGCTCCTTCAGGTGTGTGCTATGACCTCATGATGTGTGCTATTTAGGAAAGAGAAGACGGCAGTAGGGAAAGGAGTCTCTCAATATCTGTCTCTGAGTCAGAAGCCCCAGGGTTTGGTGCCATCTGGGCATCAGGGTACACCTGTGCCTTGGAGGGAGGCACCCCGTCTGCCTGCTGGAGGGGCTCTCTAGGCATGGCTTTCTGTCCCTGTCAGTAGAGCGGAGCACAGTGGGCTAGGTCCAACCAGAGGCCTCCTTCTGTGTCGGGGGCAGGGCTGGAAAAAAGACCACCTAGGGGCTGTAAGGGACACAGGTGCCAGGTTCCACGGGCATCTGCCTGCAGTGCCCAGTGCTTCCAGCAGGTGGCAGCATCTTCCCAACCATGCTCCTTGTAGGTTCCCTCCCAGCCTTGGCCAGGTGCACCTAGCCCACAGCCATGGCACCTGCAGACATGCACAGGTGTGAACACCCACGCACACGCATGTGCACTCATACAGGTGTAGCAGCCAATCTTGGGAGTCAGCTTCCAGAATGTTTGGCCCCTTCAAGGACAGAAGGCAACCCCAGGTGCACTGGTTCTTTTCAGGAGAGGAGGCTCCCGCTATTCTGCCTCTTCTTGTTCTTACTGTGTCACTGTTCCGAGGCCCCTACAGGGCAGCCCAAGCCAGCAGCTCCAGGCACAAAGCAGTCTTAGTGGTGCCTGAGTGAGTAGGTGGAGGGCCGAGTCGCAGCCTGGCTCCGTGATCTCGGGCACAAACCATATGCCTGAGCTTCCGTTTTGTCACATTGCACGGTGAGTACAAAGAGTGGAGCCACCAGTCAGCAACCCACAGCGAGCCAAGGGGCAGAAAGGGAATGCCATGATAGTCTTAGAATTGTACCTATGAACTATACTGAATCTGTAAAAAATGGATTCAAAATTAAAATATGTACAAATAAATAAATATGTACAAAAAAGAAAAGAAAAAAACAAAAAACAGCCAGGGGCCAGTGCTGTAGTGCAGTGGGTTAAGCCACTGCCCTCAATGCCAGCATCCCAAATAAAAGCGCTGGTTCGAGTCCCAGCTGCCCCACTTCCCATCCAGCTCCCTGCTAATGCTCCTGGGAAAGCAGCAGAAGATGGCCCAAGTGCTTGGGTCCCTGCACCCATGTGGGAGACCCAGATGGAGTTCCCAGCTCCTAGCTTTGGCCTGGCCCAGCACGGGCTGTTGCAGCCATTTGGGGAGTGAATCGGGGATGGAAAATCTCCCTCACTCCTCTCCCACCCTGTCACTCTGCCTTTCAAACAAATAATAAGATAAATCTTCAAAACATAAGCACAGGATTTGAATAGACTTTTCTCCAAAGAGGATAAACTATTGACCCCAAAGCACAGGGAACAATGCTCCACACCATCGGTCACCAAGGCAACACAAACCAAAACCACACCGTGGGACCACTTCACACGGCTACAATGAAATGACAGAAGCTCACACAGCAAGCGCTGGTGAGGGTGTCGCGAAGGAGGAACCCGCGGCCGTGGCAGGTAGGGAGGAGAAATGGTGCAGCCACTGTGAAAGCTGGCCGGGTGGTTCTGCACACGGTCACACAGAATCTGGCCCCGCGCCTCCGCTCCCAGGCACACACACTCAAGAGCCGGACACGGCGATGTCCAAGGCTGCACTGCTCCCAACGGCCAACATGCAGAAATGACCCCATTACCATCAGCGGACGAATGCATGTGGCAATCCCCCTATGACAAAATACTACTCAGCTAGCAAGAGAGGGGCCGGCCCTGTGGCCTAGCAGGTAAAGCTGCCGCCTAAGACGCCAGCATCCCACATGGGCGCCAGTGTGAGTCCCGGCTGCTCCCCTTCCGATCCAGCTCCCTGCCGATGCACCTGGGAAAGCAGCCAAAGATGGCTCAAGTGTCCGGGCCCCTGCACCCATGTGGGAGGCCTGGATGAAGTTCCAGACTCTTGGCTTGGGCCTGGCCCAGCCCTGGCTGTTGCGGTCATTTGAGGAGTGAACCAGCAGATGGAAGATCTCTCTCTCCTTCTCTCTGTGTGTAATTCTTGCAAATAAATCAATCTTTAAAAAATTATGAGAGAGAATGTTTCATCTGCTGGTTCATTGCCTAAATGCCCCCAATAGCCAGGGCTGGGCAGATCAAGCCAGGAGCCTAGAGATCCACATGGGTCTCCCATGTGGGTGCAGGGGCCCAGGCACTTGGGCCATCTTCCTCTGCTTTCCCAGGTGCATTAGCAGGGAGCCGGATCTGAAGTGGAGCAGCCAGGACTTGAACCGGCGCTTACATGGGATATTGGTTGGGGCTTTAACCCTCTGCGCCAGAGTGCCAGCCCCTGATACTGGCTTCTTGACCCTCCTGCAATTCCAGATCCATTCGCATTAGTCTCTGCCAGCAACGTTCCTCCCTCCCTGAACAGCTGTGGGGCCACTGCCTCCTGGTCTCCCTGCCCCTCTGACAGCCCCCCATCTCCCCCCTCCTCACAGAGCATCCGGGACCCTTGAGGAGGAAAGCCTGGTCCCGCCCATGTCTGTGCGGTAGTCTCCGCCCCCTCAACCCTCCGCCCTGCAGGGTTCACTCTCTAACAAGCAGGGGGCAGGCAGGGGCCTGCGCTGGGCGGCTCCCCAGCGTTGGGCAGCAGCCACCGCCCTGGGCATTCATTGCAGTTTCTGCCTTCTCCTCCTCTCTTTCAGACACCAGCCACCAGCTCTGGCACTTGGCACAGCAGTCAGGAGCCTGCTCGGCCGCCCACGTGGCCTAGCAGAGCGCCTGGCTTGAGACTGGGTTCTTGGCTTGAGCTGCCAGCTCCAGTGCGTGGGTCCCGCCACCCGCGTGGGAGACCTGGATGGAGTTCTGGGCTCCTGCTTCGGCTTGGCCCAGCCTTAGCTGTTGAGGGTATTTGTCCAGGGGACCAGTGGATCGGAGACCTCTGTCTCTTCAAATAAAAAAATTTTTTTTAAAAAAAGGAGGAAAAAGAAAAGACTCCAGCCGTCGGCCCACCCCAAGTCCGCGACGACCTCACCTCAGAACTCTGGACTCAGCTACATCTGCAGAGACCCCATTTCTAAACAAGGCCACACCCCAAGATTCTGGGTGGACACGGCCTTGTGGGGGGACAAACCTGGAGCTGTCCGGGACATGATGAGAGGTGTGTGGGTCCCCTTCAGAATCACGTTTGCCCTGAGAGCCAGTGACAGGGCCCTGTCCAGTCAGTTTGGAACTGTGGTCAGCAGAGGGCTCTGAGAGCGGAGGCCCCACCCAGCTGGGTGTGCGCAGAAGCCCCCAAAGAGCTCAGCCCCTCTCAGGTTCCCAGCGAGTGTTTGGCCAGAAACAAGGACCCCACTAGCCTTGCCAGAGAGGGGGCTGGAGGCTTCCTCTTCTCTCAAGCAGCAACCACAGCCCCCGGCCGCCGGCTCAGCCCCAGGAGCTGTGCCCACAGCCGGGGCAGGATCACTGCCCTTCCCCGCCCCCCACCACCCCAGGTCTTCCCACTGCCAACTCCTGGAGTTCCAGCGACTCCTGTTCACGCCCCCAACCGCCCCGCCTCGCAGACTGCAGCGTTCCCCCCTCACCGCCACCCACAGGGTCTGCGTCAGCCCCTCTCTGGCGCCGGGTCTCGTTCCTCGCCATTCACCAAAGCAAGCGCTGGCGATGCAGACACGACCCAGCCTGGGCCGGCCCAGGAGCTCCCTATGCTGTGGGCGATCGGCACCAAGGCCAGAACCACACAGGCAGCTGTGAACTCCTCCTCCCCTCCCCCTTCTCCTCCTTCCCCCTCCTCCCCCTCCCCCTCCTCCCCCTCCTCCCCCTTCTCCCTCTTCTCCTTCTCCCTCCCCCCTCCTCCCCGGGGCAGCACGTCTGAAGTTTGGCCGGTTCCCAGCACTGCTTTTGGCTCACAAGAAGTTGCATATCTTGACTGTGGCCCAGGCCACGGTGAGGAGCACCTGGTGGCCACGTGTGGCTCCACAGGCAGAAAATCCCCGCCCCCTGAGGCTGGCTGTGGGGACGCACAGGCTGAGTCCTTCCCCGGCTCAGACATGGAAACAGGACCAAATAACCAAGGACAGGGCACCTGGCTACTCTGAGTGTGCTGGGCGGAGGTCACAGAAGGTGCAGGTGCAAGGAGGCCTCCCAGGGCCCCCTTTCCTTGTGTGTCACACTCAGGGGTCTCAGGAAGGAGGGCAGAGGGGCAGCAGCGATGTCCCCCCCGCCCCCTGCACCTGCCCCGCTGGCCCCAGCATCTGCTGACTTTCCTGGCTGTTAGAAACACGGCGAGTGCCCGGGACCTGCTGATGCCTGTCGTTCACCATCCACACAACAGTCTCCTATCTTCGGACTGAACCCATTCATGAGGGCAGGTCCTTGGTCACATCGGGTTGCACTTGAGGCTGGCTCCTGGCAACAGCCAAGGTTAAAGGCATTTATTTGCCTGTGTCCCAGAAAACAGCTTATTGCAAAACACCTCCTTCCCTGGGGGAACTCAGAGATACAGTTTGTCCAGGCTAAGACAAGTTCAAACAGACCCTCAAAACACCCTTTTTTCTTTCTTTTGCCTCCTAAACGATTGACTGACCTGCTCATCTCTTATTAATCCATCAGAACGGAAAGGGGCAGTTGAGGGGGTGATCCCTCTCCTGCCCGACATAGATCATCATAGCCACCATCTCCATAGCAACAGGCAGGTGCACGAGAGACGAGCCCGGCAAACTTACCTGGTCGTGGTGCACGTCTCCCGGGAGCCTTCAGAGCAGACGCCAAGACGTGCGTGAATTGTGCAGGTTGAGGTTGGGGTTCCACAAAGCTGGGGCAGCTGTGTGGGCACAGAGGGTCTGAGCGAGGGCCATAGGCTCGGCGTGAACCCAGCCCGGATGCGTGTCCGGCCTCTCCACAGCGCCTCTTCTTCTTCTTCTTCTTCTTCTTCTTCTTTTTTTTTTTTTTTGACAGGCAGAGTGGACAGTGAGAGAGAGAGAGACAGAGAGAAAGGTCTTCCTTTGCCGTTGGTTCACCCTCCAATGGCCGCCACGGCCGGCGTGCTGCGGCCGGCGCACCGCGCTGATCCAATGGCAGGAGCCAGGTACTTATCCTGGTCTCCCATGGGGTGCAGGGCCCAGGGACTTGGGCCATCCTCTACTGCACTCCCTGGCCACAGCAGAGAGCTGGCCTGGAAGAGGGGCAACCGGGACAGAATCTGGTGCCTAGAACCCGGTATGCCGGCGCCACAAGGTGGAGGATTAGCCTAGTGAGCCGTGGCGCCGGCCAACACAGCGCCTCTTCTTCCCACGTGTGGGGCTTTGTTGTATTTGAGATTCCTGGGAGCGCCTCCTGTGAGGGCTGCGGATAGCCACTTTCATCAGGTCCAGCTGGTGACGGGGAAGCCGGACGCCGGCCCTCCCTTCCCCCTCCTCCACCCCGGATACACAGGCACTGCCTGCTGCCCTAAACAGGTCCCATGGGTGTCCAAGTACGACGGGAACCCGCAAAACCTCCACACTCTGTCCTGACAAACAGACTGGGCTTCCCACCCAGCAACCTTCTCAAAACCCCTCCTGGCCCAGGGCAAATGTACTTCAGGGTTCCAGGTAGAAGCCAGAAACAGTGATCCTGAGATTTAGAGACCTGGAGGCAAAGGGACCCCGAGGCTCCCTCTCTTCCTCGGACCAGGAAGCCAACCTGCATGGAGAGCAGAACCCGACTTCATCCTACCTGAGCACCTCCGTCGGTTCCCAGAGCTAGGGGTGGCACAACTGCATGCAAGGTCCTGGCCTTGGGGGCCCGGCGCCGCGGCTCACTGGGTTAATCCTCCACCTGTGGCGCCGGCATCCCATATGGGCACCGAGTTCTAGTCCTGGCTGCTCCTCTTTCAGTCCAGCTCTCTGCTGTGGCCCGGGAAGGCAGTGGAGGATGGCCCCAGTGCTTGGGCCCTGCACCCCAGAGGAGACCAGGAGAAGCACCTGGCTTCAGATCGGCATAGCGGCCATTTGGGGGGTGAACCAACGGAAGGAAGACCTTTCTCTCTGTCTCTCTCTCTCACTGTCTAACTCTGTCAAATTAAAAAAAAAAGTTCCTGGCCTTGGCCTGCATGGATCCCTCGCCATTCTCGTAGATTTCCCAGGTGCTTGCTCCTGGAGCCTTCCTGCCCAAGGCCCACCTGGCCCAGTCCCACGCCCACCTGGACTGGGGGTGAACAGGTGGAAGCTGGACCAGGAAGATGGAGGCTGAACTGCAGAGGCTGCTCTGACCACCAGGGGGCGCCCAGGCTCCAGCAGTGGGGAGGGCTTAGGGCAGAAATCCGGGTTCCAGTTCCTGTCCCCTACATTCTGAGTCTCCCCCAAAGCCCTCGTGATGTGGCTGCGGGGCTGCCCCGGGCGTTAAGTCCTTGCGAGCCGTGTGACCCTGCACAAGCCGTTTTTGCTCCTCTGGGTCTCACTTCTCTGGTCTCCATTGAGGGAAATAACAGCCCACAGTGAGCACTCAGTGGATGCCAACTGCGACCATCACCATGACGACCCCAGTCTGGAGCCCCTGAAGGGCAGGGGTCAGCATCCGGGAGGGAGGGGAGGGGAGCAGTGGAGAAAGCAGAGGCTTATTTTTATTCATTTCAAAGGCAGCGACAGACAGACCTTTCATCCGCTGGTTCACTCCCCAAATGCTTACAACCTCGGGGGCTGCGCCAGGCCCAAGCCAGGAGCCTGAAACTCAGCCCGGGTCTCCCACATGGGTGGTAGGGGCCTGAGCCATCACCATGGCCTCCCAGGGTGCACATTAGCAGGAAGCTGGATCGGCAGAGCCGGGACTTGAACCTGGGGCCATCTGATACAGGATGCTGGTGGCCCAGGCAGCGTCCTAACTCGGCCTCCTGACAGCCCAGCGCCAGGTTCTCCCTGTGCGCCTGTGACCTTCAGGGATGGCTTCCTGTGATTTTGGCCTGCAGCGCCGGCTTTAAAAATAGGTGCAGAAAAGCCCATTGCTTATTCAATGAGCTCTTTTGTTAAAAAAAAAATGCCCTGCAGCTTCAGTTCATGGAGCTCATAAAAGGGCCCACGGAGGTTCTCCAGGGTGGTGTGGGAAGGAGAGAGGGCAGGCACAGGGGAGGGGTGCATGGGGGTGGAGCCTGCCAGGCCAGGCTCAAATTTCCAGTCCCCTCCTTGGACCTGGGGCAATCAGCCCACCTCTTTGAGCATCAGCTTTCTCAGCTGTGTGTTGGGAACAATAGCAATAATAATAATAATACTAACAGCAGGTGCTTGACGCCCCTCGGGATGCACCCCCACTCACCGTGTCTGAGTGTTAGTTCAAGTCCCAGCTGCTCCACTTCCAAACTGGCTTCCTGCTAAGGTACCTTGGGAGGCAGCAGGTGATGGCTCGAGTACTTGGGTCCCTGCTGCCATGCGGGAGACCTGGAGTGAGCTCTGGGCTCCTGGCTTTGGCCTGGCCCGCATCGTAGTACCTGAGCTCAGTGCCTGGTGCTGGTTCCTGATGCCAGTTTCCTGCCAGCGTGAGCCCTAAGGGGTCCCTGCCACCCACATGGAAGACCTGGGCCAAGATCCCAGCTCCTGGCCGGCGCCGCGGCTCGCTAGGCTAATCCTCCGCCTTGCGGTGCCGGCATACCGGGTTCTAGTCCCGGTTGGGGCGCCGGATTCTGTCCCGGTTGTCCCTCTTCCAGGCCAGCTCTCTGCTGTGGCCAGGGAGTGCAGTGGAGGATGGCCCAAGTGCTTGGGCCCTGCACCCCATGGGAGACCAGGATAAGTACCTGGCTCCTGCCATCAGATCAGCGCGGTGTGCCGGCCGCAGCGCGCTGGCTGCGGCGGCCATTGGAGGGTGAACCAACGGCAAAGGAAGACCTTTCTCTCTGTCTCTCTCACTGTCCACTCTGCCTGTCAAAAAAAAAAAAAAAAAAAAAAAAAAGATCCCAGCTCCTGGCTGTTGTGGGCATTTGGGAAGTGAACCAATAGGTGAAAGATCTGTCTCTTCGTCTCTCTGTTGCTTTGCCTTTCAAATCAATAATAACTAACTAACTAACTAAACAAATAAATAAATCTGACATGATTCTGGGTGCTGGGATCTGGAGCTGCATCACTGTCTCACCCTCTTCCCTCCCAGCCAAACTTCTGGGGAGAATGGCACCCCCTAGCGGTCTCTCCTCTCACAATCGGTGGGTTTGGGTGTCCAGCCCACATCTACTCTGAAGAGGTGGCCACGCCCACCTCGCTCACCTGCTGGGACCCAGGCAGCTTTCAGGCCCCCAGTTGGTCCTGAGCCCCTGCCCTGCCCCCGCCGGCTCCACCTTCCCCCCTTTCCCTCGACTTTGGCAGGAGGCCATCCTGGGACCTGGGCTGTGTCACCTGCTCCCAGTGGTCTCCCCTCCCCTGGGGGTCACCTTCCTCTCTGCCGTAGCAATCCGGGGGACTTGGAACTCGAACCCTGGCATTGATTTCCTCCCTGGCACAATTTCCTAACGATCATGTTAAAAATATAAAAAGCAGCAAGCCAGACTACTTTAATAATACACTTTCTGTGATGCACTACATCCGAAATATCGCATCTCCCTGTGAAATCCACATAAAACTTATTAATGAGGTCTTTTACCTTCATTTTTTGGTGCTCCGTCTTTGCCATCTGTCGTGTGCATTTCCTCTGATGGCGTATTTCAAACTTGCTGTGTATTTAGATTTCGTGACGTGTGCCATTTAAGAGCGAGATATACACGCCTGAGTGGTTCCAAACGCGCTTAAAATATTCCAGTGACAGAATGAAAGATCCTCTTAACATATTTTAAGTTGAAGTAATTACAACGAAAACACAATGCAACATTTAGAATCAATTTAGAACGACTTAAATTGAAACAGCCCCTCTCCCCCCGGCCAGCGGGGATCAGTGTCCCTCCTCCTCTGGACACCCTGGACACGTCCTGGTTCTCTGGCCGCTCCTGCATCGGGATTTCTTTGTGCCACACACCTGCATCTTCCTTTCGGCTGAGTCACAGATACCAATTCATGGTTAGGTTCCTGCCTGGCCTCTGAAACCCCCCTTTGGCTCTCCGGTCCAATGATCATAGTTTTACTATGATACATTGTTGCATTTCTCTCCCTGGTAGAGCGTGAACTCCCTGAGGGCAGAGAGCTTGTCTGTCCGGGTCATTTTCCACGCCCAGTGTCTTGGGACCAGTTCCTAGTGGGTGTCCTCTAACCTTGAATGAACGAGTGACTATTCAAGAGTAAACGCAGTGCCTCCTCGCCTAGAGCTCCATTGCTCTCTTTGTCTGTGAGCACTGCCTTTCTCTTTGCACAACACCCGTGTCCTCCCTTTGCAACCTGGCAGCGCCCAGAGCCAGTGATACGATATACGAGCAGTTGTGATGTGTCAGGAGGCCTATGCTCCCTTCCATCAATCAGCTCACTTCACCCCCCACGGCAGACCCGGGATGGGGCAGGGGCAGACGCTGGATTTTAAAGGCGCGGGAACCACGGCACAGAGATGTTTAACAACTTGCTCAAGGTCACACAGCCAGGAAGTGCACCACCGGAAACGGGCAGCCTGGTTCAGAGGCCACGGCCAAATCAGCTATGAGAAGGGCTTTTACAGCTCACTTGACCGTGACCCACAGTAAGAGGAGTGTTTTATATTCAGTCCCAGGACCACCCTCCCCCCGCCAAGAGTACTGCAGGAAGTTCATGGAAGGGCCAGCACTATGACATAGCGGGTCAAACCGCCACCTGTAACAGCCAGGGCTGGACCAGGCAGAAGCCAGGAGCCTGGCGCTCCATCCGGATCTCCCACGTGAGTGCAGGGGCCCAAGCACTTAGGCCATCCTCCACTGCCTTCCCAGGCACATTAGCAGGGAGCTGGATCAGAAGTGGAGCAGCCGGGACTCGAACCGGTGCCCAGGTGGGATGCTGGCGCTGCGCCCCAACGTCGGTCCTTCGATGTACTCTTCCCATCAGGGTTCTGCTCTGGTTGGATCAGAATTCACCCTGATGACCTCATGTAACTTCATGTCTTCCGTAGAGACCCACATCTCCAAGAACACAGCTTCCCTGGGAGCTGGGGCTGCGACATGTGAATCTGAGGAGGTCCATAACCATCCATCCACGATGTTTGGCCCATAACCATGTGTAGTGGCTTTAGCAAGGGTGCCCTCCCTTGAGGGGGAGGGGGTACTTTGGGGAGGAGTGGGTGTGGAGGGACAGGAAGTCATTAAGTTCTGCCCACCTGGTCGCCTGCACCCATGAACCTGCAGAGACCTGGAGAGAAGGAGACGGAGGTAGGAAAGGCACCCAGGGCCTGCCTAGGACAGATTTTGAGCTGTCTCAGAGGTGGAGGGCTCTGGGGTGCTGAGGACCCGCCCCCACACTCATAGCTCTGGCCCCGAGGACTCTGGTGATGACCCCCAACAGATGGTGACCTGTCAGCTGCTGCTCCCCAGGGCCGCTGACTCACAGTGGGCTCAGGCAGGTGGATTCTCCCTCCCTGCTCGGTTTCCCATCTGTACGTCCAGGGGTTGCAGAGAAGCATGCCCTTCCCTGCCCAGCTCAGGGCTCTTCTGGGTTCTCACTACCCCAGCCGGGGCTGGGAGCTGGGATCGAGGCAAACGCCAGCAGCTCCGGATGCTTCCAGAAGCAGCCAAGGGCCCTTCGGCTCAGAGAGGGCGGAGGAGGGCGCAGCAGGCTGGGAGGAAGCCCAGGCGTCCAGGGTCCTGCAGGTTCCTTTGAGGTAGGGGTCGGGGGTGGACTAACGAGGGGGTCTCAAGGCTGAGTCTGAACACACCGGGGGGAGGGAGGGGGTGGGGCCAGCGCCCAGGGACAGGGCTGAAGAACAGACTTCCAGGGCCAGGGGTGTTTGGTTACCCTTTAGAGACATCTCACACTGTGATGGAGCCTGCCTGCCTGCCACTCCGTAGCTGGGTCGCCTGGCTGAGAAGGGACGGCTGGCACAGGCCACCCTGCGGGCGAGGGCAGATGGAGCATTCAGAGAAAGCCGGAACTTGGTGCCAGACGGGCCTGGAGCTGTGTCAGCCCACAGAGAATCCCCAGGGAGCCGGCAGGGGCCTGGCATCCCTCCCAGGCCCTGGACAGGGACCAAGTTTGATTTTTGTGGCAATGTAACAGGACAAGGTGACCCCCAGACGGCCGGCGGGCTCGTCTGTGCTGTGTCCTTGGCTCCATTCCCACCCCCCCAGCCCCGTGCTGACACACAGCCAGCAGGTGCACACACCTGCACAGGTGTGCCCACAACGTGCACCTGCCCCTCCAGCCCCGCCGCCGCTGTTTCGCATTCCTGGAGGTGTGCTGTCCTGGAAATCCCTCTCTGCTCGAGGATTTCTTTGATGCCGCAGCCAATTTTCATTCCTGCCATGAGCTCTTTGGCAGACCCTGCCAGGAATGCCTCTTCTTCATTTATTTCGGGCACGGGAGAGGCAGTCGGAGGAAACACCCGGCAGACGTCTCTGTGGTATTTTCATCAACGTGACAGCTTCCCCGGGCACGGACACCCTGAGAGCTAGGGCCCGGCCGCAGAACCTGCAGGGGACGGCAGGAACAGAGCCCCCGGCTGGGAGGCAGGTGAGCAGTGTGGAGGGGCAGCCTGGCGCATCTCCCCATCCTTGCCGGCTGATTTCCACATCTGAGGGCAGGGACCAGCCCTGGGGGTCAGCCTTTGGCGTGGTGCCCTGGTCCACCGTGGAATCAGATGCCAGCACAGTATCCATGGAGACATCTGTCCAGGGGGCTGAATAGTGTCCCCCCCCAAACAAAATTCACGTCCATGCATATCTCAGGCTGTAGAAATTGTGTGTGCATAATTTGTTAGGGATTTAAAAAAAATTTTAGGAACTGGCACTGTGGCGCAGTAGGTTAATCCTCTGCCTGTGGTGCCAGCATCCCCAATGGGCACTGGTTCTAGTCCTGGCTGCTCTTCTTCCGGTCCAGCTCTCTGCTATGGCCTGGGAAAGCAGTGGAAGATGGCCCAGGTCCTTGGGCCCCTGCACCCGTGTGGGAGACCTGGAAGAAGCTCCAGGCTCCTGGCTTCAGATTCGCCCAGCTCTGGCCATTGCAGCCATTTGGGGAGTGAACCAGTGGATGGAAGACCTTTCTCTCTGTCTCTCCCTCTCTCTGTCTCTTCTTCTATGTCTCAAATAAATAATAAAATCTTTTAAAAATTAAATAAAAAATTTAAAGATTTTATTTTATTTATTTGAAAGAGTTACAAAGAGAGGTAGAGACAGAGAGAGAGAGAGAAAGATATTCCACCTGTTGGTTCACTCCCCAAATGGCCACAACAGCCAGAGCTGAGCCAATCTGAAGCCAGAAACCTGGAGCTTCTTCTGGGTCTCCCACATGGGTGCAGGGGCCCAAGCACTTGGACCATCCTCCACTACTTTCCTAGGCACATTAGCAAAGAGTTGGATCAGAAGTGAAGCAGCCGGGACTCGAACCGGTGCCCAAAGGGGATGTCAGCACTGCAGGCAGAGACTTAACCTACAATGCCATGATCACTCTGGATTTTGGGGGGGACCCTCAATCCAATGAAGGGTGTCCTGATGAGGAGAGAAGACATACAGACACACAAAACAGAGGATCACACGGCGACAGAGTCCACGATTGGAGCAGCGTGACCACGAGCCCAGGGAACACCAAGGATTTCCTGCAGAAGCTGGGAGAGGGAAGACATAGATTCTCCTGCAGAGACGCCAGAGTGAACCAGCCTTGCTGACACCTTGAACTTGGTCACTGCTAGGCCAAATGCCTGCCCCCAGCCAGGGCCTCTCGAAGTCCTCAAGGAGCTGGTGGCAAAAGCCACGCCTCTCCTTGGACAAGGGTAACTCTTATCGCACAGCAGCTGGGCAGCTCGGCTCACACAGCTGCCTCCCAGTGTTGGTGGGGGGGGGGGGTGAGTCATGGAAGAAGCCATCTGTCCGTGCTTCTATCCCAGTGCCCGGCATGCAGCAGGCTCTCTGCAGATGCAGATTGCATGAATGAATGAGAGAGCGCCCCCAGCCCCGGCCCCAGCCCCGGTCCCCAGGAAGGGGCCGTGCCGGCTCAGCCTGGTGGAACGCCTGAGTCACAGGTGAGCCGCCCCCGTCTCCCGGCAGTGAGATCTGAATGTCCTTGGCGAAGGTGCAGGCTTCTTAAAAGGTAGGCCGGCAGCCGGCTGCAGAGTGAGAGCCGAGCTCATTACGGGTGGCCTTTTTGATGAATTATACAGAGCCCCAGCCTCACGCTGGGAGAGTCGAGGCCACCGGCAGATGTGTGCGTCCTAGTTCTGCAAGAACCAAGACCGAGCAGGCTCAGGGCTGGGGAGGGGGGGTGCTGTGCGGGGTCAGGGGTCAGCTGCGCCTTGACCAGGTCGTCCAGGGTCGGGCTGTTTGCAGCAGGGAGGGGGAGGTGGCACCTGTCTGCTCTCTGAATTCTCAGGCAGTCAAGCTTGGGGGTGGGGTGGGTGGAGATCTTCACTTCCTGTCTCCTGACACGTGTTCCCCAGGGACTCTCAGGGGATCTTCGGGTCTCCCTCCAGCCTTGTCCCCTCCCACCTCCTCGTCCCTGTCTCCGTCGATGGCGACTGCACCTCCCCTGCGTCCCAAAGCTCAGAGCTGCTCCTCCAGCTCTTTCCCCAGGTCCCCTGGCGACCTCTGCAGTTCACCCAGGGCCTGCCTGAGTCTTCCCACTTCTGAGTCAGCCCCGGCCCCTCTACTCTGGTCTCGGCAAGCAGCCTGCAAAGACCCCCGTGGATCAAAACCTCCAAGTCTGCCGGCCCCACCAGGAGTCCCCTGTCTGCCCCCTCAATGCCCAGACGTCACCGTGGCTCGTGTCTCCGTATTTCCTCAGGCTGGGTGCCCGGGGGCCAGGGTGCAGGAGGGGAGACCCAGGCAGATCCTCTCATGCTGGAGATGCTGTGATGGGGCACCAGCACAGGGGCCTGGACTCAGGAGGTGAGCCGGCGCCTCCTCTGCCAGTGTGGACAGTGCCCTGTGGGTACCCAGAGATCTCCCTGCGGGAGACACACTGGCTGCCATTTAGTTTCCTGATGGCAGCCAGAATCCCAGAGAAAATTCTCTCTACATAGGGACACAGACACGTGTGAGACACACACGGATACCCACAGGCACGCAGATGTACACACACTCAGACACAGACCCGCACACAGAAACACACATGGAGAAAGACACACACACAGAGTCATCCCTGGGCCCCCGTCCTCAGTGACTGTCACTGTAGTATCTGCACTGCTGCCCTGGGGTTGCCATGGTTACCTCCAGACGCGCGGGTCCCACTGTGCGCCCCGCACCAGCACTGAGTGTACCGTCCACGACAGCTCGTTCTGCAGGACTTCCTCCTGGGACAGGAGCCCCGAGGCTGCAGGGGTGGAACACAACCCCCTTGCCTGACCAGTGGGGCTCGGTGGCCGCACCTGGGAGTGAACTGCTGCCTGCCCTGCTCATTCCGGTGGTGCAGCGTGGGGCAGGACCCTTGGCCATGCTCCCAGCTGCTGGGACACGCCGGGAATCTCCACGCGGAGAGCTGCCCTGTGTTCTGCACCCGCTATGTGCCAGGCGCCCCACTAAAGCCTGGGTGCGCCAGGGGTTAGTCCTGCCAAGCACCCAGCGTCGCGGGGGCTGTGCGTTCCATTTCCCAGATGGGAGGACTGAGGTGCAGAGAGGCCAGGTCGCTTGCTGCAGGTCGTTCTGTGGCAGAGCTGCAGAGCCAGCCCCTGCTGACTCCCACCGTCTGTCCCCATGAGGGCTTTCTGTCTCTGGCAGAGACGACACCCACATTCAAAGGGGAACTCGGGGATCTCCGGCGCCCCCTCTCTCTTCCTGGCTGGGCGGGCAGTTGCGTCTGTGAAACTCTGGCCAGCCCCTTGTGCCTCCAGGACCACCAGGCTCAGTCTTCCGCATCCCAGCCACTCCTTATCCAGACTCCCCAGGCTCTGTTCAGGGACCCATCTCCAAAAATACACATCGGCTCCAGCACGGGACTGCAGGTCAGGGCATCTGGGAATCGGGGAGGGTTGGGGCTGTGCTAAGAGTCAGCTGGTGCCTCTTCAGGACGGGAACTTTTGCCCAGACTCCCAGACCCAGGACAAGGACCCACTGCAGGCTCTGAGGTGCACATGTGGAGAATGTGTGTGTGTGTCCCAGGCAACGGGTCTCCCAGCGTCTCACCTGCAGCCTCCATGGGACCGGGCACCAGGGAGAAGGCTCTTCCCATTGTAGAGCCAGAGCTGCGTGGGGTAGGAAAGGCATGAAGTCTACTGCATTTGCCAGCGAGGGGACATTTTAATAAGAGCCACCGGGCATCCGCTCCAAGACTGCCTGTCTGATGAATGGCTTGGATGAGCCTAATAAAGTTACAGGTGAATGGAAACGAGGACTTTAAAAGGCCGAGAGACACCAGGGATCGCTCACACCGCCTTTTTATGAGACCGGGAGACTCCCCCTCCTTCATTCCTTCAGTTCCACCTTGGAGCAGAGGTTCTCACAGTGGAGGCCTAGAATGCCCCCCCCCCCACTACCACCATTCCCTAGTTCCCTGATCTTTTATCTTTTTGGCTAAATGGGACCAAGAAGGGTGTAGATGGTGCCGGCTGGAGAGAGCTGTGCCAGGAGGGGAAACGCAAGCCTGGTAGACACAGCGAGGTGAGAGGGCACGGGCGCCACAGCCACCAAAGCACCTCCTGCCCTGCAGGACAGGGTCCCCGCGCCCCGCCCCCACGCCCTCCTCTTCCTCCCGCCACCAAGACCCGGGCACAGTGCTTGCCTTGGTGGAGCTCCCCTGACAGTGCAGGGAGTGATCCTGCCTGGAGTTCCTGGACCCCAGGCAGCCCTGGAGGAGGGTGTGTGTGTGTGTGTGTGTGTGTGTATGTAGGTGTTGCCCCAGGCTGTTGAGCCCGGGAGCTATACAACAGGAGGTATGAGACATCTACTTTTCTGCCCTGCACAGCCCAGCGCGGGGCTGCTTGCCCTGGAATGAGTTTCCTTTGCTGGTGGGAGCTTGAATAATGTAGACACCCACAGATGCTTGACACAGGGTGTGGGCTGCAGGCGGCCCCGGGGGTGTTTGCCCATAAAGCACACTTCGTGTGTATCAGGATGGAGGGAAGTCGAAAGTTTTCTTAAAATAACCAAAAAGAGAGACACACACACACGGGCACGTGCAAACACGGACACACAGACATGTAGACACATGGACGAACACAGACAAACACATATACATGCATGGACACACACAGACGCACGGGCAAATACAGGTGAACACAGAGACACATGGTCACACACACATACACACACGGTTTTCCGAGGGCTGACAATCCCAGGGCTTCGGGGCCCCCTAAGGAGCCACTCGGGGGCACAGGGCGTCAAAGCTTCGGCAGCCAGGACGTAGCCATGACATAAGACAGGCAGGGTGGATGGGAGTCGGGAGAGAAGTCTCCGCATGCCCCACTCGTGTCTCTAGCTCATCTGACTGTGTCTGTGTGACTGTTGTCAGCTCAGATAAACTCAGTACCTGTCCATTGACCAGGAGTGCCATGCCAGGGCCTGGGGACACAAGTTCACAGCCAAGGGTGGGCGGCAGCAGCCAGGACACAGGTACTCAGGGCCCTGGGTGTGAGCAGGTGTTGGCCCAGCCTGGGTGTCCACGCACCAGAAGCTTCTTGCCATTTAATCTGACCTCAGAGCCATCTGGGAAGAGACGGGTTTGCAGGGAGAAAGATGGGAAGAGGTGTATCTGTCTTTCCAGGTTGTAGCTAAAAACATAAATTCTTCTTTTTCCCTTTTTCCCAATGATTATAATTTATTGCATATGAAATCTTCATTCCGTACATTGCATGTGTTGAGAGTAAATGGTTAAATGGTTTAAAGAACAGTTGTTAGGGGCCGGCCCAGAGGGTAAAGTCACTGTTTGTGAGGCTGGCATCCCATATCAGAGCACTGGTTTACATCGCTGCTCCACTTCTGATCCAATGCCCTGCTAATCGCCTGGGAAGGCAGCAGAAGATGGCCACGTGTCACACACGTGGGAGACCCAGATGGAGTCCCTGTCTCCTGGCTTCAGCCTGGTCCAGCCCCAGCTATTGTGGCCAACTGAGGAGTGAACCAATAGATGGATGATTCCTTCCCTCTCTCTCTCGGTCACTCTGCCTTTAGATTGATGTATTTATTTGAAAGGCAGAGTGACAAAGAGGCATAGAGAGAGAAAGAGAGAGAGAGAGAGAGAGAGAGAGAGAGAGATCCTCCATCCACCAGTTCACTCCCCAGATGTCTAAAATAGCCAGAGCTAGGCTGATCTGAAGCCAGTGGCCAGGAGCTTCTTCTGGTCTCCCACGTGGGTGCAGGGGCTCAAATACTTGGGCCATCTTCCACTGCTTTCCCAGGCCACAGCAGAGAGCTGGATCAGAAGTAGAGCAGCCAGCACACGACCCGGTGCCCACGTGGAATCCGGCACTGCAGGCGGCAGCCTCATCCACTACACCACAGCGCTGGCCCACATAAATATTTTTAAAAACCAAGTTGTTAAACCCTGTTGAGAACCTCACAGTTTGTGGATCCAGTAGCCAGGAGCCCGCTGGCAGTGACTGGCCTGGGGGTGGCCAGGTGGAGGGGGAGAGCTCAGAGACCCTAGCTTCCCAGGGAAATCACCTGGATGCTGGCAGAACCCCAATGCCGGGGCCACCACCCCGTCCATGCCACCACCCGACACTGCTTTCACCAGCTGGGGTGTGGGGGTTTAAAACCTCGCTGTGGAGGGCTTTGCTGATCCAAGAGCAGGAGGCTGCTGTGGGCTCTGTGTCCAGCTCTGCCCCTGCCTGGCTGGGTGACATTGAGGCCAGCTGGGTTCTTTTCCAAGCCCTAATTTCTCTCAAATGTCTTGCACCATGGGGGCTGTAGCGTTCGGCCACCCCTGGTCAGCAGAGGTGGGCACTCGGGTCTGCACCAAGGCAGCCCCCCACTACTGTTCTGCGGGGCCCCCTGGCCACCTCCTGCCTCCCATAGTCCCAGACGGGCACCGTGTGGCCACGTGCAGGCTCATCCCACCTCAGCCCCTCCCACAGCCGCTCGTCCTTGCTTGGTTGACCCCAACAACCACTGGGAGGGACAAGGAGGAAATGTAGTGCCCCCCAACACGTCCCCCGCCCCCTCCCCTTCCACTTTCTCAGTTTTAGTAGGATATCAATGGACAATTCCAGACATAAATAATTGAGGGGCAGGTCTCTGGTACAGCAGTTAGGATGCCACTTGGGACTCTCACGTCCCATACCAGAGTGCCCAGGTTTAAGTCCTGGCTCTGCTCTCGACTCCAGCCTCCTGCTAGTGCCCAGGTAAGTAGCTCAAGTGGCTGGGGAGACCCGGATGGAGTCCTTGGCTCCTGGCTTCAGCCTGGCCCAGCCCTGGCTGTTGTAGGCGTGTGAGAACTGAGCTTACAGACTGGAGCTTATCTTCTGTCTCTCTCTGTCTCTGTCTCGCTGCCTTTCAAATAAAATGAATGGATGAGTGAACTAATTCAAGCAACGATTTGTCCACTTTGAGTTCCACACGGTTCGGAGTATCGCGAAGCAGTCTCGCGCTGCCCACTCCCTCCCACCTCGGGCGTGCAGCACCCGTGTCCAGGCTATCGGTGCTGCGTGCTCCACCCGCCCAACAGCCACAGTCTCAGGTACGGGGTCGACTTTGTCACCACGCTCGAGTTCTAATCACCCTCGTCTTATTTTATAGGGTCCCAAAGCGCGGGGGCAGTGAGGGCACCAGACAGGGATGGCAGAGGGACTCTGGGGCTGTGTCCAGTGCCGCCGGGCACACGGGGAACACAGGCTTCCTAGAGGGTCCCGTGCCGTCATGGTGGCGGTCAGGCATCCCAGGGGGGCGGGGTGGCGTCTTGGGTCGTGTCCCTCACAGATAAGGGGGACCACAGTGTGTGCTCCATCGCTGGACTCAGCCCAGCCCCTAAGCAGCTGGCCAGCCGCTGGCACACCCCTGCTGTCTCTGATGTTCCGGTTCCTGGTTGGGAAAACACACACAGCACCTGGCCCCGCAGCCCAGGGAGCGACTGCGGGCCTGCCCTCAGCCTAGGGTTTCCTCCTTCCTTTCTTGTAAAATTTATTACTTATTTATTTGAAAGGCAGAGTGATGGAGAGGAGGGAAGAGAGAGAGATCTTCCATCTGCTGTCCACTCCCTGAGCGGTCTCAACAGCCAGGGCTTTAAAGACTGAGGTCAGGAGTTCCGCCCTTGTGTCTCACACAGGTGACAGGGACCCCACCAGCACCTGGGCCGTCTTCCCCTGCCTTCCCAGGCACATCAGCAGGGTGTTGGGTCAGAAGTGGAGCAGCCGGGACCCAAACCGGATTGGCAGATTCACGCCCGGCGCCCCCAACACCAGTCCAGCCCCGGGTTTCTCTTCTGCCTGGGCAGGGCTCTTTCTTCTCCAAATTCTAAACAGTTAAATGCCGGTGTGGCAGCTCAGGGCCAGGGGCCACATGGACCTGCTCCTGGGACTTGAGGGGGCTGGCAGGGATGGTCCTGGCCCACTTGGTCTCCTCCCGGGGTGAACTCTCCGATCCCAACTCTGGTTTGTGTCTATTGAGGCGTGAACTCACCCTTCCCTGTTCCTCCTGGGGACTTTCCCGGAGGCTGATGTCCATGGTGACACCTGCACCACCGGCCCCACCCCGTGACCTGCCCCCACGACCCTAAGTCCTTCCTGTCTCTTTCAGGAGCACTGGGAGGGAGGTCTCCGCCCACCGGTGCTCATCCCACACTCAGGTGCGCAGCTCGACACCTGCAGACAGGAGCAGACCCTTACTGCTTCCAGGCCCTGCCTCGGTGTGGGGGTACAGGGTGGGGGAGGGGGGACGATGCTGCATCCATCACCCCAGGCACGTCCTCGGGTAGAGGCCCTCACACCTGCTATTCTTGGTCTGACCTGTACCATGTCGCTGGATTCAGGTACAGGGACAAGAACAGGTCCCGTGCCGTTTCTCACGCCCATCAGTAAGGGGTGCAGGCTGGAGCCGCGTGCGGCTTCCCCGCCCGCCAGGGCCTTCTGCACACCCCATCATCACCGACCGGGGCAGTCCCGCGCTCCAGCGGCACTGGCTTCCCCGGGATTGGCCAACTCGGACCCGGCTGGGTTTTTTTCTTAACTTCTGCTGACAGCTGGAGAATTGTGTGATTTATACGATTAATATGAGAAGCAACATCATTATTCTGCTAATATATTATTCATTTCACTGGTGATCTATTCTCTCCACGCCCAGCTCCGTGAGTCAATGTTCCCTCCGCGGGATGTTAATAGAACTGCATTTTAAGCGGCAGGAACGGTACATTAAACATGTATAAGATGTAATCTCGTTGAAGATGCTCCCTTCCAGCCGTCTGCCTCATAAGCAGAAGAACAACAAGGCTGCTGCCCGGTCTTTTTTTTTTTTTTTTTTTTTTTTTTTTTTTTTTTTTGGTGTTGGGGGGTGGGTGACTGAGAACAAAGCGGGCTTCTAATTAAAGCATTGGCAAATGCTTTTATGTGGCGCATTCCCACTGGCAAGGGGAACGAGCCTCTGGTCCCAAGTCCTGGGATGGTGGATGTCCCTCCCACTGTTTTTAAAACAGTGAGCGGGATAGAGGAGAGAGGGATAGAGACAGAGAGAGAAACTCTCATCTACTGGTTCACTCCCCAAACGCCCACAGCAGGGCTGCACCAGGCAGTCCAGGTCTCCCACGGAGGTGGCAGGAGCCCAATTACTTGTAGTAACACTGTTGCCTCCTAGTATCTGCATTGGCAGGAAGCGGGGGTGAGGAGCCGAGCCGGAGCTGTGTATTAAGTCCTGACACTCTGCTAAGGGACCCTGGAATCTTCGCCACTAGGCCAAATGCTCAACCTCATCTCCCATTTTTAAAATGATTTATTGGCCGGCGCCACGGCTCACTAGGCTAATCCTCCGCCTAGTGGCGCCGGCACACCGGGTTCTAGTCCCAATCGGGGCGCCGGATTCTGTCCCGGTTGCCCCTCTTCCAAGCCAGCCCTCTGCTGTGGCCAGGGAGTGCAGTGGAGGATGGCCCAGGTGCTTGGGCCCTGCACCCCATGGGAGACCAGGAAAAGCACCTGGCTCCTGGCTCCTGCCATCTGATCAGCGCGGTGCGCCGGCCGCAGCGCGCTGGCCGCGGCGGCCATTGGAGGGTGAACCAACGGCAAAGGAAGACCTTTCTCTCTGTCTCTCTCTCACTGTCCACTCTGCCTGTCAAAAAAAAAAAAATGATTTATTTATTTGAAATGCAGAGTAACAGAGAGAGGGGAGAGAGGAGAGAGAAGACAGAGACATGGCTTCCATCTGCCAGTTCACTTCTCAAATCCAAATGCCCACAACATCCAGGAGCCTGGAACTCCATCAGGGTTGCCCATGCAGACCCCCGAAGATAAGCCTTCGAGCCACCTCTTGATGCATCCTGGTGCCTGAACTAGCAGGAAGCTGGAGGGTGAAGCGGAGGTGGGACTCGAACCCAGGCACTGCCCTGGGTAAAGTGTGGGGTGGCGGTCTGTTGCAAAGGGGCTTGGGCCTCCCTGGAAGATGTGGAGCCCAGGACCCCAGCATTGGAGCAAGCACGTCCTCCCCCAGACCCACAGCCCGGGGTCACTTCCAAAGCCTTGGGACCAAGGAGTCACCTGGCTCCCGACAGACGAGGTCTTGAACTTGCTAACCCTCACTCCGAGGCCACAGGCCCATGCCACAGGTTAGAACTCCCGCTTGCTCCATTCTCTCTCCAAAGGCCCTTGTCTCTTCTTGCTAGGGTGTGGGAGAGCCAGCCCCTAGGTCCCGCCCCAGGGAGCCTGCACACACAGCTCACGGGCTGTGTATTCCTTCCAATTGCCTGGGTCAGGCTCAGCAGGAGGGGCTGGAGCACCCCCTGCCTTCTTGCAGCCTGCAGTGGGGACACGGACCCCTCCTAGGTCTCACAGCCTCTGTTCCTCCCCAGCTCCGGACATCAGGAGCCACGTGGCACAGAGAAGTGTTGGCCTAGGGTCCCCATGTGTGCATCGGTGCCTCCCGCCTTCTGCAACTCCCTGATGCTCCAGTGGTACCCACGGGTGAGCAGACTCTAGCAGACTCCACGCCAGAGCCACGAGGTGGGCGCTGAGGCTTCCCACGGTGGCTCAGCCCCCCACCCCGGCCTGTGCTCGGTGGCCCCGTGGCCCCGTGGCCCAACACGCTGTTCCACCATCCAAAGCTCTTCTCCCTGCTGCGAGCCATGCAGCACTGACAGGCTGCCTCGTCTCTGAAGGGAGACCTCCTTTTGTACAAAACAGGACCTGTGAAGGTGTGACGCCCACCTGAGGGTGCAGAGAGGGGCCCCGTAAAGATACCAGGTGACAGCACGGACCCCACAGTCCCTCACTGGCCGCTCCGGGCTTGCACTTCTGCAGACAACAGCGAGTGTTTGACGGGGGGGCAGGCAGAAGGGGATGCCATCGGCAGCGGGGATGAAGTCTACGTGGGCTAGCCTGGGAACCTGGGTGTCCACGTGCCCTGACGCCAGCACACCTTGGGCGTCCAGGCAGATGTGGGAGTGGCTTATTCTCTGCCAGGCTCAGGGCCATGCCAGGGGCCTCTGTCTCCCCGTGTCCACCGTCCAGTGGGAAGTAGGAGCTGGGAAGTGGCTTGCAGGTGGAGAGAGGCCGTCCACCTCGTGCCTCCTGCTCCTCCCCCTTTACCCCTGGGGACAAAGTGGCCATGCAGGGCGTAACCTCAGGGTGCAGCCCTCCATCCAGCGGCTTCTGTTCCTGTGTGGTTGTCCACGGGGCTGCACCTGGAGGCCCGGCCCTGGGCTCTGGTCTCCTGGTCCATGTGGTCACTGGGGTTCAGCACATGGCAGGTGTGGGGACAGGCAGGACAGACCCCTTGGGATCCGGGCTGGGCAGCCACCAACCTGTACCCAGAGCCCTGATTACTCACCTTCCTCCCTGCTCCCTCCCCCCTCCCCCACCTTCCCTGTCACCCCTCTCCACTCTGCTAATGAGTCCCAAGCAGATGTAGCCTGGCGGGTGTCGCCTCTCGGGCTGGCAGACACGAGGCCCTAAGAGCCGCCGGCGTGTTTGGCTCCGCTAAGTGTGGCCCCAACTCGGGGTTTCCATGGTGATGGCACTCACAATGAACAGCCTTGGCTTGCTGCCAGGGCGGGTGACAACCGTGACAGTCACTCACAGCGCGTCCGGCTGCGCCCATTGCCGGAGGGGACAGGGATGCTGCCCACCAAGGTCCAGCCTGCAGTGTAGTGGCCTAGGGGACCCTCCTGCTTGCCTGGCAACCTCAGCAGGGACTCTGGGTGCAGGGGGAGTCCCAGGTGGGGACCTAAGGCCTAGCCTGGGCCATTGGCTTGCTGTGCAAACTTGGGCAGGGCTGGGCAGACCACAGGCTGAGGGTCATCAGCTCTCCTGGGAGCAGTGCAGGTGCCAGCATTGTCCCCGCCTGCAACCCTTCCCATCCCATAATTCATGGTGGGGCATGAGTGCCAGCCCTTCCCTTTGCTCCCACAACAGCCTGCATCCAGACACTGGGCTAAGAGGCTTCCATATTTGGCCTCACTGTCCCTGAAACCAAGGGGGCCACATAGATATCATTTCTCTGTAAGGTACCTGCCTCAGGTGTATTGTAATAGCCCCACAAAGCCGATGGAGCCAGGGGCTCAGGGCTCCCAGAAGTGCAGGTTCCGAGAGGGACAGGCGGGGTCTCCCATGACATGCTGTCCTGCTCCCAGGCCCAGTGTCCACACACACACACATGAGGGTGCAGCCAGCAGGAGCCCGGGCTCGGCATGGGCCACCCAGGGGTCTACTCCACCGTTCTGACCCACAGCAGAGAGAATTAGGGTCAGAGCAGTCTCAGGACTTACCACCGGACCCCGTGGCTGCTGTCTGTGTGAAGAGAGGCGAGTAAGAGAGAGACACACACAGGGCCGTGCTGGGCGTGGGCTGCCTCGCGTCCCCTCTGCCTCCTGGGTCTCTTGGAGATTGAAAGTCTTTCACCTAGTGATTTTTAAAAAATATTTTCATTTCATTTGCAGGGCAGACAGAGACAGAGAAAGATCTTCCATCGGCTGGTTCACTCCCCAAATGCCCACAACAGCCAGGGCTGGGCCAGGCTGAAGCCAGGAGCCTGGAACTTAATTCAAGTCTCCCACGTGGGTGGCAGGGACCCAGCACTTGGGCCAGCACCTGCTGCCTCCTGGGGTGTGCAACAGCAGGAAGCGAGACACTCTGACATGTTAACGCAGGCCTCCCAAGTGGCATGTTAGCTGTTGCATCAACCCTCCCCCCACAAGGTTGACATCTCATATTCAAAACCTGGCTCTTCCAGTCAGTGGCATATATCGGGACAAAGTCATGGCACCCTTTCAAGTTTGTCTCCTCATCTGTGAAATGGAGACATGTGGGCCCGGCATTGTGGTGCAGCAGGTTAAGATATCCCATATGGGCGATGGTTCGAGTCCTGGCTGCTCCACTTCCAACCCAGCTTCCTGCTAAAGTGTCTAGGAAAGCAGCGGAAGAGGGCCCAAGTGCTTGGGCACCTGCTACCTACATGGGAGACCCGGATGAAGCTCCTGGCTTTGGTTGTGCAGTCCCAGCTGTTGTGGCTATGTGGGGAGCGAATCAGTGGGTGGAGGATGTCTCTGTCTGTCTCTCCTTCTCTCACCCTGCCTTTCAAATATTTTTTTTTTAAAAATCAAGGCAAATGCATTTCGTGGGGCCACTATAGGAAGTCAGCCCCCGCTGAGCGGCTGACCCGCGGAGCTGCATACTTCCACTGTCCTGGAGGCTGGCTCCAAGGTCAAGGACTTGCAGGGCCGTGATCCCTCCAAAGGCTCTGGGGCAAGGGCCTTGTTTGCCTCTTCCACAGCTTCTAGTGGCTTCCAGCAATCCTCGCTCCTAGGCCTGCGGACGTGTCACTCCAGTCTCTGCCTCCAGAGTACCCATAACCTCTGTGTGCTTCTAAGGACACCGGGTACTGAATCTCGGGTGCACCGAATCCGGAATGACCTCATCCCAACTAACTGTGTCTGCAAAGGCCCCCGTTTCCCAACCAGAGTGCATTCTGAGCGGACACGAGTTCTGGCTCCCAGTCCAGAAGGCGCCCTCCCAGCCTCGCTCGGGGCCGAGACGGAATGCCATCCCAGGCACTGGGCACAGCACCTGCTGCAACATAGGTGCTCGATGAACAGGCCTTACTGCCGCCTGGAACAGAGACGCAGAGATGCCACCAGGCCACATCCCAGCAACCACGGCTGAGCACGGAGACCCCCCGTGGAGTCTCGCGCGTGCTCAGAGCTCCACCCCCACCTTTCTGGCTGCAGGAGTGGGGCCATGATCCCTTGCGTGTGCCAGGCAGAGGCCCCTTGGTAGACACCAGCAAAATCCCTCACATGGCTTCTCCCCCTGAAACCCGTGCTGGAGCTCAACCAAGGAGGCGGTGCTTCGAGGGGCAGCCTATGGGGGGATTAGGGTTAGAGAAGATGATTGGGAACACACTACATTGTATTGCTGGCTTTGTGCAAAGAGAGACCGGAGGAGACACACACACAGGCACGCATGCCCTGTCTCCCGCCACGTGATGCATCTGCACCTCCCTTGAACCCTGCAGCATGGATGCCATCGCCAGAGGTGGCCCCACAACTTCACGCCTCCAGATGTGTGAACCGAAATCAACCCAATCAGCCTGCCTCATGCAGCGTGTGCTGGTGGGACGTGTCGGAACTCACAATCATCTCACGCGTGGCTCTCAGCGTCTTCTTCATCAACTTTCACAAAAAATATTTGCATTTTATTTGAAAGGCACAGAGAGAGAGACATAGACAGAGGTTTACTCCTCAAATGGTTACAACACCCGGGTCTGGGTCAGGCTGAAGCCAGGAGCCTGCAACTCCATCCGGGTCTCCCATGTGGGTGGCAGGAACCCAAGCATGTGAGCCAACACCTGCTAATGCCTCCCAGGTGCCTTAGCAGGAAGCGAATTGGAAACCAGGGGAGCTGGGAGTTGGATCAGGCACTCTGATGTGGAAAGCAGGCCTCTCGAGCAGTAGCTTCACCCTTGTGCCAAATGCCAGCCCCTAAACGTTTAATGCTTTCTCCATGATCATTGCCAAGTCCTCAAATGCAATGGATCATTTCATTCCAGCACCACAAAATCCTCGAGAGACAGGTGCAATCATGACCCTGTAAAAATGGAGAGGAGAGTCGGAGATGAGGGTGTGGAGTGCGGTGAGGTACGGGGGTGAAGCCGCCCCTTGGGAAGCCCACATCCCATATTGGAGTGCAGGTTCAAGTCCTGGCCACTCTGCTTCCAATCCAGCTCCCGGCTAATGCACCTGGGAAAGCAGCAAATGACGGTCCAGGGACTGGGGTCCCTGCCACCCAAGTGGGAGACCCAGAGGGAGCTCGTGTTTCCTGGCTTCAGCATGGCCCAGCCCTCGCTGATGTGGGCATTTGGAGAGTGAACTAATAGGTGCAAGATCTCTATCCATCTCCCCCATCTCTCTGCCAACTAAACCAATCAATCCATCAGCATGTCTTTTAAAAGATGCACACAAGGAAACTGAAGCCCAGAAACATCGAGTGCTGCCCAAGGCCACATGGCCAGTGAGAGGGGAACAGAGACGGAGACATTTGCAGTCCAATCCAGAGCCCTTGACCTTCCCCGGGGCGAGGACAGGTCCCCCTTGCTCTGCCTAGGAAGTAGCATCTGTCTCCAGAGAGGACTGACCCCCCTCTGGTCTCTTGAGCAACTGGAAAGCTCTTGCGGCAAGGTAGTGAGCTCCCCGTCACGAGGGGTGTGCAAGCTGGGACGTCGTAAAGGGGTCTCTGCATAGACTTTTGTGACTCTGGGACTGCTGGTAAATAAAAAATAACGTGACCTCCTGCCGTGGTTAGGGAGGAAGAGAGAAATCAGCCTCTGTGGGTGTGTGTGTGGTCTATAGACAACAAAGCACGGGCAGAAAGGAATGCGTCCATCTTGGAGGTATTGTGTTCTACACTACCAGGTTCTGCCCATGCCTGCCTGGTAACTTTACAGGTGGTCCCAGCATTCCCCCCAAGAGGAAGTTCACACCCAGGAAACCCTTTGTCCCTGAGAAGGGTGAATGGGGGAAGAGGACCTCCCCCGGCTGCCATCTCGGTCTGCTCACTCAGAATCCAGCACATTCTCACGGCGTCTCCTGCACAGCCACAGGCTGGCAGATTGGCGGCTTGCAGGGGGTGTGCGTGGGGGCGGGGGTCTGGGTTACAGAGGAAGCCGGCTGCCTCCCAAACTTCCCAGCGTCTGTTTCCAAACATCTGTCCTCTCCCAGGAGCTCACGACATCCTCTGCCCCTGATTTCCATGCGAATGCTTTCTGTTCCGGGCGCAGTCCCTACTCAGCCCCCAGCCCACAACCCCAGGTCTGGGCAGTGCTGGACAGAGCTGCACGGGGTGGGGGAGGCCAGGGCTGGCCACTGTCCCCTGCCGCTTGCCCCTGGCGAAGGCTGCCAGGGCCCTGGCTCCCCCAGAAGCGCAGGCAGGCGAGAGCAGGCTTTGGGCTATGGGGTCCCCTCTTAGGGGTGCTGGGAAACATGGCCCGGCTGAGGCCCACGCGGGGCGCACCCTGCTCCGAGCAGCACCAGAGGCCAGGTGCCAATGCCTACACCTGTAGCGAGGGCAGGAGGCAGGACCTACCTTGGCAAGAAGAGCAAGCAGACCCTTAGCCCTTGACCCTGACCCTGAGCCTGGGGCTGGCACTCAGGGTCAATGTCCACACAGCGGCCCCTGTTGTGGTGCCCTTTGTTAAGTCGCTGCTTGCAACTCCGGCATCCCACGTCACAGCACTGGTTCAAGTCCCTGCTGCTTGGCTTCTATCCCAGTTCCCGCTGCGGTGGCTGGGAAACAGAAGAAGACAGCCCGCGTGCTCAGATCCCTGCCGCTCACAAGGGAGCCCTGGATGGAGCGTTGGAGGCTCCTGATTTGGCCTGGTCCAACCTCAGCATCCGGGGAGTGAACCAGCAGACAGAAGACCTCTCTCTCTCTCTCTTCCTCTAAGTCAGCTTTTCAAATGCACACGTTTTTCAAAAAGGATGACGTCCACACATGCGGTTCCTCCAGGGTCAGTGCTGCCCAGCCTCCCGACGATGGGCTCAGACACAGGCCTGGGAGCTCGGCCAGGGGCACAGTGCACAGTAGGTGTGGCGCACAGTGGGTCTCTGGGCAGGGGTGGCTCCTGGCCTTTCAAGCCAGCAGCATCTGCAGAGCCCAGGGGTTGGGACACTGTTCATGGGGACCTTGCCCTATCCCCTGGGTGCCCCAAGTCATGCCACCCATCGCCTCCAGCACCAAGACCAGGCTCCCACCTCAACTGTGGGCCCAGGGGCTCCAGGATAGGGAGGGATTGAGGGGATTAATGCCGGCCTCACCCTGAGCCAGTCGTTCAATGTCTCTGAGCCTCAGTTTGTTCATCTGTAAAGTGGGCACAGGAGCAAGACCATCTCCAGAAGTCACATACAGTGCGTGCAGCTGGGACACGCCCCGTGAGTGTGGCTAGTGTCACTGCAACAGGGGTGCAGTGAAAGTGAAATGAAAGGCTCAAACTCACCGCACCTCATTTCTGAAACCCTGACCTCGCCTTTCTGCCCCCTCACCGTCCTCAGAGAGGCCCCCGCTCAGAGCTGGAGGCGGGGCCAGTCCGAGCTGGACAGAGGCCCTTCCCACTCGAAGCACCAGCCAGGGTCAGCCCATGGCCTGGCTCAGCTAGCACCTTCCAGCTCCGACCTGCCCCGCTCTGGGACCCCCCCCCCCCCGACCCGAGTTAGAAATCAGCCTGTGTGTGTGTGTGTGTGTGCGCGCGCGCGCACGCGAGGGGCTGAGGGAGACAGCACCCACAGCAGCCCACCCGGGAAGCAGCCGGGGCTTCACGCGGGAAAGTCCTGCCCGTACCCTGAGAACTTTCCGGGAAGACCCCATATTCCTTACCCATCTGTCAATGTGTACTTGGCTGCTCGCGCCTCAGGGTGACTGAGTAACACTGCCAAGAGCCCAGGGGCGCACAGAGCCCTCGGGGGCCCTGATTTCCCTCCGCAGGGGTCCCGATTCAGGAGTGGGACTGCTGGCTCCTGCAGTAGCTCTATTTTCAGTTTTCAGAGGGGCCTGGTCCACTCCCGGGCGCTGCAGCTTTGGAGCGAGCAGGGAAGCTGGGTGCAGGCACGGAGAAGTCCAGCGTCTCCTCCTGCGGGTGTGGGCAGTGCAGCTGGGGACCGTGGGGCTGGGCACGGCCTCTGTTGCTTTCTTTGGTAACTGTTGACCACCAAAGCTGACCCTTGGGTCTCTTGGCCTTTTCTTTTTTATTTTTTTGACAGGCAGAGTGGACAGTGAGAGAGAAAGACACAGAGAAAGGTCTTCCTTTTGCCGTTGGTTCACCCTCCAATGGCCGGCGCACTGTGCTGATCCGATGGCAGGAGCCAGGTACTTCTCCTGGTCTCCCATGGGGTGCAGGGCCCAAGCACTTGGGCCATCCTCCACTGCCCTCCCGGGCCACAGCAGAGAGCTGGCCTGGAAGAGGAACGACCGGGACAGAATCCAGCACCCCAACCGGGACTAGAACCTGGGGTGCTGGTGCTGCAGGCGGAGGATTAGCCTAGTGAGCCACAGTGCCAGCCCTCTTGGGCTTTTCAAGGGAAGGAAGAAAAGGATTTTGATGGACAGATGAGAAAGCCGCCTCTGGAGAAATTCCATGATTTGGGGGTGCAGCGAGGGGGCTGCCTTTGCTCGCGCTGTTCCGTAGACTCCACACCCTGAAGCTGCACCCCAAATGCCGGCTTTGCAGCTGCAGGGGAGCACCAGGCAGGGAAACAGAGTCCCTTTATCAGGAAGGGTCGTTTAGGAGTGGGCGCTCGGCGTGGCAGTATCTGGGTTCCGTGCCCGGCTCTGGCTTCCAACTCCAACTTCCTGCAGAGATGATGGTCAAGAGACTGCGTCCCTGCCACTCACGTGGGAGACCTGGACGGAGGTCCTGGCTCCCAGCTTTGGCCTGGTCCAGCCCTGGTCATTGCAGGCATTTGGGGAGTGAATCAGCGGACAGGAACACACACTCTCTCTCTCATCCATCTCCCTGCCTCACCAAGTCAATTTCTCATAAAAAGTGCAGCTCAGCAGGGTCAAGAGCCCCGAATTCTGCACAGTGAACAAATCCAGTGATGGCCTCGTGTTGCAGGGCCCTGGGGTCACATCCCCACGAAACATTGGACTCCTCGAGGGCTCTCCTCCACCAGTCTGCTGTAATCCAGCCTTTAGACGGAGAGCAAGCAATAGAAGTCCTGTCGGCATTGCTGCTGCGCAAACCCTCAGCGAGTTGTGGATGCGTTGAAGGACGCTTCGCTGGGAGGCGACAGGTCAGAGTTCCAGGGAAGACGAGGACGGACCTGGGAGGCAGGCAGAAGGGAGCGCAGAGTTCAAAGAAGGCGCAGCCCGCATTGGAGCCCCGTCTCCAGCCGGGGCACACTTCAAGGATCTGCAGAGAATGGAGACCACCAGAAACACTGGGCAGGGCTTCTGTGTTACGTTTTGCCTTGCGATCAACCTTTTCTGGAAGGCAGCCGGGTACCGGTCTCTTCTGCATCCTTTGCAGCCGGTTGGGAGCCCATCTTCCCATGACACAGTCTCACCAAGACACCCAGGCCAGGAAGAGACAAGATCAGAGGCAGAAATCAACTCCCACCTTGTGAGCCGAGGACTCAGGAGAAGGGATTCGAGCCCCACCCCTGTTGGAGCTCTGTCCCTGTAGGCGCAAATGACCTCTGTACAGGACAGCACCGAGGCGGAGCTGCGATTCCAGGACCCCTGGCACGGGCTGTAGGGTCTGCTCACTCACTCTAGGCTCCTCCAGGGCCATCAGCTACAGCCCTGGGCTCAGCAGCCCGAGATTCGCATCTCAAGGCTCAGTGAGCTCACTGGGAACCAGCTCAGCTGAGTCCCGGCTGTGGCCGGGAGGAATCAAGTGCAGAAGCCCAGGGCAGTGACCAGAGGATCGCCAAGAGCTCACTGGAGAGAGGGGCCGGTACTGCTCGCTGCATTCGCCCTGCTCTGGCGCCATTTGATGAACCAGACAGGACTCAGGTGTGTCGCAGCTTCTTCGCCTGCCCTGACGCTGGCCTCTCTGTGCAGGCTCTCGTTTGTTACAGGCTAGGTTGTCCCTGCCCTAAAATTCACGCACTGAAAACCTAACCCCTTGGGGCCAGGGCTGTGGCACAGTAGGTTAATCCTCCGCCTACAGCACCGGCATCCCATCTGGGCGCTGGTTCTAGTCCCGGCTGTTCCACTGCCTAACCAGCTCTCTGCTGTGACCTGGGAAAGCAGTAGAAGATGGCCCAAGCGCTTGGGCCCCTGCACCTGTGTGGGAGACCTGGAGGGAATTCTGGGCTCGCTCCTGGCTTCAGCCTGGCGCAGCCCTGGCAATTGTGGTCATTTGGGGAGTGAACCAGTGGATGGAAGACCTCTCTCTCTCTCCTTCTCTGTAATTCTTCCAAGTAAGTATATCCTTCCAAAAAAAAAAAAAAAAAAAAAAAGGGATGAAGACACAGCCATACACACATACACAGAGGGATGACTGTGGCCCCCAGAACTGTAAGAGAACCAAGTTCAATTGTGGGAGCCAGGCACCGTGTGCTTCAATAGGCAGCCGTCAGATCATGCTCATGACAGTCCAGGGAGGCAGGCGGAGATGCGATCCCATGAATGCTGCTCCACGCCTCCCCAACCCCTCCTCGCCCCCACCCCGCCCCCAGGAGCGGCCGAGCACACGCCCCTCTGTGCCATGCACTTTCTCAGTCCCTTCAGGCTGCTACAATGACAGAACACGGACGGCTCCTTACGGTCTGGAGGCTGTAAGCCCAGGAGTAGGGCCTGGCAGGGGCTGGGTCTGGGGGGGCACAGTCACCCATGGGCGCTGCCTCCTGGCCGGATCCTCACTTGATGGAAAGAGCAAGCAGGCCCTGCACAGGCCTTTCATAAGAGCACTGATTGCCTGCGCGCTGTCCTCGTGCCTCAGCCCCCGCGGGGGCCTCATCTCCTAATGCCGGTCACCTGTCACCCCCCCCCCCCGTGAGGTTCCCCCTTGCGGGAGCTTGCGGCCAGGGCTTGGGGACAGGGCCATGCAAACACTGAGACCTCAGCGGGGGTTTGTCAGATGCAAATTGCTCCCCGAACCTCATTCATTGTGTGCAGTAATTAAATAGAAGCTGCTTGGAAATATGATTATAGATTGGCCCATCAAAACAAATTCAATCTTTGAAGAGTAATGGCCTAATTAGCTTCAGAACTCTGCCATTTGAAAAAAAAAAAAAAAAAAAAAAAAACACCCAAATGCCCTGTTGTCCCAAATTAGGAAATACCGGGCCCGCCCAGCTGGCTGTAAAAGGCGTCTACGCAGACCCATTTGTCAAAGACAACTGGCCGGCTTCCGTCCCTAATGTATCCATCTCTGGTCATGTTTTCCTGTGGACATCTGTGTATCGGGGGCTCCAGATTTTCACGGGGGTCCCTCCCCCTGCCCCAAGACTCAGCTGTTCCTCCCCGTGCTTGGTGTCTCAAAGCCGACCCTGCACTGCTGTCTCAGCTCTTCTGTGGCACACTTTCCAGTCTGGATTTACTGCACCGTCATAACTTTTTTCTGCTGACCTGGAGATACGATGGATCAATAATGGAAGATTCTGAAATCCCATGGAGTCTCAGCCCCTGTGGGCCTTGGGCTCCCTCTGCTTAGGTGCTCCCCATGCCTGGGATGGCCTGTCCCACGTTCAGTAGCTACACCTGATTTTCCTTGGAGCCCTCCCTCTACGGTTCACCACACCCACCCCCGGGGTCCAAGAGTGGAGATCCAGGCCTGGCCAATCAGAATGCTGGGCTCCCCCGGGGGCGGGACAATCTACTCCCGACTCCTAGGCAGGAGACAGGTGTTTCCCTCTGCTCCTTCCCTAGTGGGGCATACAGGGGAGCAGGTGAGCAGGCTCCGTAGCAAGATGTGCACCAAAACCTCCCATGCAATTGTCTGGAAAGCCCACTGGGTCCTCGCTCCTTAAGGGGGAGGCACCTGGAGCGTGCCCTCGGCGAAGGCCCCTTGGGTGACCCCCATGAACCCCGGCGGCTGAAATCAACTCCCCAAGTCTGAAATCAAGTTCAAGTTCAAGCCAAGTTCGTCCTGAGGGTCCCAGGGGAAAAGCTTCTCTGGCCTCCGGCAGCTTCCGGTGGCTGCTGAGGGTCCTCGGTTGGCTTGGCTTGGAGCTGCTGTGCCCCATTCTCTTCCCGTGGCTCTGTGGCTGACTTTGTTGTGTCCCTTGCTATCCTGGGGGACTGGTTCCAGGTCTCAGGACGAGTCCTGAGGACTCCCACCAGGAGAACCCTCCCATCTTCCTGCACCCTCAGACTTCCCCCTGGCCAGGCAGCTGGGGCTGGGGAAGCTTTGATTTATTCGTGTTCAATATGCACGAGCTTGGCAGACTTGTGGGGAAGATGGGCCAGCAGGCTGGGTTGCAAATGGAAAGCGAACACATTCTAAATTATGAAATGTACAAAAAAAATAATAAAAGACCGGGAAAGCCAGACTCTTTCATTCAGATCCCGAGGACCGGATGCTGTATCCTTGGCAACACAGGTGCAGAAAAACAAGTCTTTCTACTGCTGGCCAGGCTCCTGTTAAGAGAAGGAGGCACCTGTCCTGGGATAGGAGAGATGGTTGTCCGTCTGGTGGGCCCCCATCCTCTCCTGATCGACCTTGTTTTGAGGAGGGGGACAGAGGAGGGAACTGGATGCCATTTGCAAAGCTCCCTGGACCCAGCTCCAACAGTGCGGAGTTCAGGGTCGTGCTGATGTCATTTCCAGAACTGTTATAAAGCAATTTCCACTCACCCATTTCCTTAAGCTTTTTGAGAAAAGCGCCCCAGGTCTGCACCTCCTTCCATGGTGCCCAGCGACAGAAGCTCTGAGCCCGGGAGGTCGCAGAGTTGCTTTGCCATCGCACCGTGCAGGAGGTGACAAGGAACACGTCCAGGATAAATTTAGGTTTGCATTTCATTTGCTCCGTATTGATTTTCATCAACGTGATTTCAGCAATTACCTCAGAGCTAATTCTTGGTAAAAAAGGAGGAGTGAAAAGTGACACAGCGCAGACATCAAGGTCTTGGGGCTTTGTGACCCAGAGGGCTAAGGGAATGGACATGTAGCTGCCACTTGCATCCATTTAAAAAGTTGTTAATGTATTTGAGTGGCAGATGGGAGAGAGCGCGAGGGACAGAGAGGGGAGAGGCACAGAGAGATCTCGCGTCTGCTGGTTCACTCCCCAAATGCCTGCAACAGCCAGGACTAGGCTGAAGCAGGAGTCTGGAACTCAGCCTGGGTTTCCCACGTGGGTGGCAGGGACTTGAGTACTTGAGCCATCACCTGCTGCCTCCCAGGGTGTGCCATAGCAGGGAGCTGGGAAGGAGAGCTATGTGGCGGAACAGCAAGGAGGGGCTTGGCAGGGCAGGAGGGGCTGTCCCCTGGTCGGGTGTTGGACCTTCATGTCCTACATGTCCACATCTCTGAAATACTCCATGGGCTTGAGGGGGGCCAGGAGCTACAGAGAGTCTCTGCTGCCCACCCCCGGCCCCTCTGCCAAGCCTCCCCCAAGTGATCAATAGGAGTTTGATGAAATGTCTCGGTATGCCCCCCACCCCGTTCTGACTCTGAGGCGACAGCTGTGTGGTTCGACCCTTGAGGCCATGGTGGTCAGTGGTAGCCAGGGTGAACCCTCGGTGGTGTTTCCTGCATCCTGTACCGGGCAGCCTAGCACAGCAGAGATGGATCGTCACAGTGTGCCCGAGGGCAGAAGTCTGAAATCAAGTTCAAGTTCAAGCCAAGTTTGTCCTGAGGTCCCAGGGGAAAAGCTTCTCTGGCCTCCGGCAGCTTCCGGAGGCTGCTGAGGGTCCTCGGTTGGCCTGGCTTGGAGCTGCTGTGCCCCATTCTCTGCCCATGGCTCTGTGGCTGACTTTGTTGTGTCCCTTGCTATCCTGGGGGACTGGTTCCAGGTCCCCCTTGCAGACCCCAATCCATGGATGCTTCAGTCCCTTACACACCACGCGTGGAAATGGCACCTAGGCTCCCTGCACTTAAAATAGGGAATACACCCTCAGTGCTGAGTACATAGTTGCTACATTGTGGGGTAACAGTTGTTACATTGTGGGGAAATAGTTGCTACACTGTACCCTTCAGTGACAAAAAAAAAAGTTCTGTCCAAGTTCAATGCTATGCTCTGGGGGTTGCAGCCACCTGGGGATTCTCCCTCTCTCTCCCTCTCCCTCTCTCTCTCTCCCTCTCTCTCTCTCTCTCTCTCTGCCTCTCTGTAACTCTGCCTTTCAAATAATTAATTAATTAAAAAAAGAAATACTGATGTGAACAGCAATCAGATCAGTTTGACAGGCAGAGACCCAGGCAGACAGAGGGAGCTCCCATCTGCTGGTTCACTCCCCAGTTGTCCACACGGCTGGGGCTGGGTCAGGCTGAAGTCAGCAGCCGGGAACTCCATCTGGTTCTCCCCTGTGGGGGGCAGGGACCCAGCTACCCGAGCCATCACCTGCTGCTTCCCAGGGGGCTCACTAGCAGGGAGCTGGAGTCAGAAGTGGAGCTGGGACTTGAACCCGGCACTCTGGTACAGGATGCGGATGTCTCAGCCGGCAGCTTAACTGTGGCATCCCACACCTGTCCCGCATGTCTTCAATGGTTTGGTGTGGACTGTGCTCTAAGTCCCAGAATCTAAGGCCCAGGCTTTCCCCATCGGCCACAGAAAGCAGGAGCTGTTACACAAGTAGCAAGTGGAAGAGTGGGGATTTGAACCCAGGACTCTGCAGCCTGGACCTGCCCTCGCAGTGCTGTCCCCTTAGGGAGGACACGGAGGTGGAGAATTGGGCAGGGCTGTGGGAGAAGAGGGGAGACCAGGAGGACCCCTGAAGTCCCCAGGCCTGGGGGATGAGGCGCTTCCTCGATGCAGAAGGACGGGGTCCCTGCGAGCACCGCTCTGTCTAGGGCCGGCTCAGGGAGGGATTTGGGCAGTTTTCCGGGAGTTCACAGCCTGAGCACCCGGACCAGTCAGCCCAACAGCCCTCCGCGTCCCTGTCACTCCCCGCACCCTGCACGCTCAGGCCCCCTCCCTCGTGGCCTCGCTGCAGCCCCTCCCCGCCCCCCGGCCCCGGGGTGGGGGGTGTGTGTTCTGTGCAGCCTTCATCTCCCACCAGTTCTATTCGCATGGGCTGTTGGGCACAAGGCTTTGAATTGTTGGTTTTTGTGCTGAATTCATTTCCCAGAAATGTCAAGCGGCACCAAGGCCACGGAGAGTGGCTCTCGTACTGCATCCGTCCTTTGTTCCTGGGCTACTGCGTGTATCCACACACTCAGCAGTAGCAGCCGCTCTGCTTGGAACCCAGCCCCCGCCAGGGGCCCTGGCTGCGCCCCACACAGGGCGCCCTCCTCTGCACCAGCGCCTTGGAAATCAGTGCTTAGAGGAGGCAGGGAGGGGCTGGCTGAGGCTCGCACCCATGAGTGAATCGGGTGTGCACAGCACCCACCTTCCAGGCTTGTCTCTGACAGACCCTGTCCCAAATCTCTGCAAAAAGCATCGTGAGGCGGCGTGCTGGGCTAGAACACGGCCGGGCACCGGCGTTCTGCTGACCCCTGAAGACCCTGGTATTTGCCGACTCGGCACACGCACCTGCTGCACGACATCCCACGAACAGCCAGCGGTACACGTGGTGACGAGGCCCTGGAGCGTGGAGTCTTTGATGGTCACATCCACGCCGCACGTCGGGGCCGCTGGCATTTTGAAACAGACACCATCCTGGTCCTTGTGGCATTGGGCGCTCTCCTCCCCAAAGGACCTTTTATTCATGCCTGCTTTTTGCTTTCTCCAAGCTTGGAGGACTCTGTCCCACACCTGTCCCTGGGGACCCTGAGCCAGGAGAGCCAGCCAGGGCAGCAGCCGTGGCCAGGTGTCCCCCTGCAGGGAGGAGCGGGAGGGTCGTGGTGAGTGTGGTCCTGCACTTGTACCATCTTGGGAGGTGCATTACTGCCTTGTTGCATTAGCAGGTAAGCTGCACAGCGACCCTGCTAGCTGCAGGTGACACATTTGTCTGGGGGAAATCTGGACTCAGACACACAGAGCGGGAAGATGTGAGGACTCAGGGACCAGGCGCCCATCCCTGGAGGGGCTACAGAGAGACCACAGAGGGACCGATGCAAATGAATAAAACAGCAGGTGTTGTATTACGGACATGCTCTCCTGGCGACAGACGAGGAAGTGGGCGAGGAGGAGGGGTGAGCAGGAAGGCAGGAGAGGACTACAGAAGCCAGCTCAGGGCAGGGCCCGGAGGCAACACGGGGCCCCTTGTGGGGCATGGAGTTGACCTGAACAGAGCTTACACGCTTGAAGAAGCAGGCTTCTGTCTGAGTCATTCATTCAGAATTCACTCAAAGAAGTTTTGTTGGGGTCTATTATGGACCAGTTTTGCCAGCTAAAAAAAAGTTGGAGGGGGATTTTTAAAAATTATTTATTTGAAAGGCAGAGTGACAGAGAAAGGGAGAGACAGAGACAGAGATCTTCCATTTGTGGGTTCACTCCCCAGATGGCTGCAACAGCCAAGGGCTGGGCCAGGCTTAGGAGCCAGGAGCCAGGAACTCCACCCAGGTCACTGATGTGGGTGAAAGGGGTCTATGTACCCAAGCCATCACCAGTTGCCTCCCAAGGCAGCCGAAATCAAGAGTGGAAGCAGGCGTGCAACCCAGGCACTTTGACGAAGGACGTAGGAGTCGCCAGCGTCATCTTAACAGCTATTCCAAATGCCTGCCCTGCTGAGTCCATTTTTAATAACAAATGAAAATTCTAGGAAAAAAAAAAAGCTAGATTCAGAATTACCCCATCCTCGCCCACTCTGCAATTTCATGAATTTTGAGGCTGTCCTTCTAGCTTCTGTTTGCAAAGATGAGTGTATACACACACGTACGTCTACCTACTCGGTTTCCTTTCTTATATAAAAAACTGTGAGTGCTCTTTCACACCTTTCTGGCTTTCACTAATATAGTCTATTACATCAGTCCATGCAGATCGTCCTCTTGTTTTTATTTTTCATCAAAAAGATTATTTACTTTGAAAGGCAAAGTTGAGAGAGAGAGAGAGAGAGAGAGAGAGAGAGAGTCTTCCACCTGCTGGTTCACTCTCCAGATGGATGCAATAGCCAGAGCTGAGCGAGGCCAAGGCCAGGAGCCAGGAGCTTCTTCCATGCCTCCCACATGGGTGCAGGGGCCCAAAGACGTGGGCCATTTTCTATTGCTTTTCCCAGGCCATGAGCAAGGAGCTGGATCGGAAGTGGAGCAGCCGGGACTTGAACCTGAACCCCTGTGGGATGTTGGCGTCACTGGTGGCAGCCTAACCTGCTCCGCCACGCTCGCCCCACTGCCTCTTCTTTGTGAGCAAGTGCCCCATGTGTCTGACCTCCTTGGCTGCCCTCCTGTGGCTGAGCCCTGGGGGCAGAAGGAGTCTGTGAGTGCAACCAGGCAGGGCGAGGGCTCCAGGAAAGGTGGGAGTCCAGCCGCCCACTGGTTCCTTGAACAAGACACCCTGCTCTTCAGAGATGTCCTGTGAAAACATCTCCCCTCAGTCCCACTTCTGCATGCCCTCCCGAGGGGGCAGGAATGGGAGGGAGAGTCCAGCCATCCATCCATCTGTCCATCCCTCCCTCTCTCCCTCCATCCACTGAACATTTCTGGTCTACATCCTGTGAGACCATCTGCTGGGCACAGGGACTCCCATCCACGCTTGTGGCAATCATGCTACCTAAAATTCCCAGGGACTTGCTGCAGTAAGTGTTTATTTTTCTTGTGCATGGGTCTGTAGATCAGGTCGGGTAGGGCTGGGCTCAGCTTAGCGGGGTCCACACCACGTGTTGAGTTCGAGTAAGCAGCAGGGGTCAGCGCCACACACCTTCACTGCTCTGGCGCCAGAAGCACATTTCAAACCTCTGTTCACATCCTATCTGCTGAAGCAGCTCCCAAGGCCAAGGCCAAGGCCAAGATCAAGGGGGGCTGGAATGTGCACTCCAGCCATAGCAGAAGATGCTGCAAGACACAGGACTGAGAGCATGGTGTCTTGGGCACATCACCCAGGCACAGGGTGACCGGAACTGGGAGGAGTCCAGTCTGTCCCAGGATCCCTGACCAGGACAGGGACCGCTCACGGCTGAGACAGACAACAGCCGGCGAGCCTGGGTAGCGGGGAGAAATTTCAGGGACGCCTGCTGATGTCCAGGTCACTGATGGTGGTGCTGGGGTGGGTGGGTGGGATGCGGCACCACTCTGCCTGTTTTCCCAGATGGGGTTTGGGATCTCCCCAGAGCCTCTCCCACCGTTCCAGGTTTGCAGTGTTTTATGGACACAACAGACAGACGCTCTCATTACATAATGCTCTGTGTCTGATACGGTGGCTTGGATTTAGGGCTGGAGTCTGTATCCTTAGCCCAAGGAGTTTTCATGTCTGAGTTTTATGGAGCATTTTTTAAAAAATAATGACCTATCTACGAATTTCTGAACAAAGTGTAATCAAAGTGACAAATATTGGTACACGGTACACAGATTGTCACCTTGGATTTACTGCCCCCCAACTTTGTCTGGTGAGTCATGCCAAATTTATGCTCCAGAGCTTAATCCATCACTCTATCTTTTAATGCAGCATCTAATCTCACGGCTTCCCCTCTCCCTCCAACACGGCCTCTCCCGGGGTGCATCTGTGAGGCTGATTTCTATCATTTGCACTGTGTTTAAAGTAACACGTTCAAGCTATAAAGTAGACACCTTTATTGGGGTGCTTGAAAAGTCACTTTAAACACAATACATTCAGGGACTGGCGCTGTGGAGTAGTGAGTAAAGCCGCCGCCTGCAGTGCCAGCATCCCATATGGGCGCCAGTTCAAGTCCTGGCTGCTCCACTTCCGATCCAGCTCTCTGCTATGGCCTGGGAAAGCAGTGGAAGATGGCCCAAGTCCCTGAGCCCCTGCACCTGTGTGGGAGACCTGGAAGAAGCTCCTGGCTCCAGATCGGCGCAGCTCTGGCCATTGCGGCTAATTGGGGAGTGAACCAGCAGATGGAGGACCTCTCTCTCTGTCTCTCCTCTCTCTGTGTAACTCTGACTTTCAAGTAAATAAATAAATCTTAAAAAAAAAAAAGAAAGAAAGAAAACCTCACACAACACATTCAGTGCCTCTGATTCGCCCTGGGAAATCAGCTGGAAAAGGAACTGAAGCCCTCTTGAACTCTGGGCACCCAGGAATCAGTCCCTCAAGACGAAATCCAACACTTCCACTCACAGAGGCACTCTTCCGTCTCAAGATTTGCAGTCCTTGCGACCGGGACTCAGGAATCATCAAGGTCGTACAAGATGGCAGTAGAGTCTTCTAGAAGGCAGGCACACCTTGTTTTGAATCCTAATCCGCCCCCCACCATGGTGCAGCTCTGCTCCTCCCACAGCTCAGAGGAGGGGCGGCGTCTTAGAGCCCGCTGCTGGGGGGTGGGGTGGGGGCAGGGCTCCCAGACTCCTGTTCCTGCTCTGGGCTTTGCTTAGGGCGACCCCAGAACTGGCTGGGCTCCCAGGCGCCACCTGTGTCCCCTGTGAAGGAAGGTACATCCCACCTGTCAGGGCAGGGGCCAGGAGCCAGGTTCTCTGCGATCTTCCCTCCCAGCTCCTGTCTCCTGGAACTCTCCAGCGGGGGGTGGGGGGGAGACCAAGGCTCCTCACTGCCCGTGTGCCAGGCAGACGGGCACACCCTCCAGCCTGGCTTCATCATCAGGCCCAACAGCCTCCGGGGAGACCCAGCAGGACAAAGGCTCAGCCGCCACCCCCGGCTCAGGGCAGCAGCATGAAGGAGCCACAGCAAAACCTGCGGAGGCAGCGTCCACCCTCACGTAGGTGTCTTGCCATCATCCCCTCCCCCACTCACTCACCTGCCCTCCACCCCACCCCAGGCTCCTCCTGGGTGCCAGGCTCTGCAGAGCACAGCAAGGCTCACGCCCAGGCCCCACCCCTTCTACTTCTCGTGTCTTTGTTGTTTGAACCCAAGAAGCCACCCCAGGGCCTTTGCATGACTGTGCCTTCTGCTGGATGGCTCTTCCCGGGGACACCCACGTGGCAAGGAGCGTCCAGTCTTGGGGAACTTTGGTCCGGACGCAGATGCTCCCAGCCCAGTGGGGACAGGGCTGCGGTCAGAGAACCAGGAGGTGGGGAGAGCCGGGGGGGGCGCTGTGCCTGGAGGCCAGGCAGGTGCCTCTCCTCCCTCCCCATCCCCCGCCTCTTCTACAGGGCACCCCTCTGTGTGGTGACTCCGTCCCAGCCCAGTGCCAGGGCCACCCAGGAGCTTCCTGTCATCTGTCCAGACCCCAGTCCTCAGGGACCTGCTCACAACACAGCTTCTCAGGGAAAGGGCCCAAGGGTCCCTGGCCACCCTGCCCGGCACCCTCCTCCTGGCTTCCCAAGTGCCCCCTGGACGCCTCCCTGGCTCTGGGCTGGGGCTCCCTGGCGGTCATGCCAGGCTGGCGGCTCATTCCGGAAGCAAGGCAGCTGACACTCGGGGCGGATAAGTGGCTCCCAGCACCGTCACCGTCACCGGCAAGACGCCCGGGATTAGTCAGCCGAAATGGCTTTATTTGGTTTTCACTGAGAATAGCAGGGAGATTATTCAGCGGGGAGGGGGAGAGGGGGCAGGAATCCACCCCGAGGAGTCAGGGGCGGACGGAGCAGCGCCATCTGTCTGGGGGTGGCCACCTCCGTGCCTCCTGAATTTGGCAAAAAGCCCCCTGGGGCGGGCCACGCACAGGCACGACTCCTCCTACCAAAGTCGCTCCTGGGGGCCCCGCCTGCTCCAGCCGCTGGCCGCTTCATCGCTCTGCTTGGCCACAGAACTCCTGGCTCCTGCTGGCTCCTCCTCGCCCCCTTCCCCAAGCCCACCCCGCCCCACAGGGCTGCCTGCCCGAAGCCCCACAGCCTCCACGTTGGGCTCCAATGCCCGCAAGGGCTCCCTCCTGCACTTCCTTCCCAGGACCCCGCATGCCCGGGTTAGCCTCCCACCTCGCTGGCTGGCTGGCTTCTCCAGTGACCTCTGAACCCCAGGGCTTTCACCTGTGACCCCCATGCTCCCCCTTCCCGCCCTGGGTGAGCCCAGCTGGGCAAACGGCTTGAGCCCCGCGTTCACACTTCCAGGGTGGGGTAAACGGCAGGCGCCACTTGCAGGTGCACCCTGGACGCGTCCACTGGGAGGTGCAGGTTCCAGCCCGCACCTCCTCCTGTACCCCAGGCTCCCGGGGCACCTGTGCACCCGGCTCAGAGCGGCCCCGGCGCAATCCCTGGCGGCCTCCAGGACTCCTCTCTTCCTCGGCTTCCCACCTGCATGGAACCTGGAGTGGGGACAGCTCCCTAGGCCCTCTGTCCCCAAGCCCACCGGCTCTGCCTTCACAGCATCCCGGATCCAACACCTGCTGCTCCCACCCTCCCCCTCCCTCCTCCAGGGCCCTGCCTGCACCCCTGTGTCCACGCTGCCCCAGCCGTCTCACCTGGGAGAACCACCCGAGGCAAAGCCCTTGTCCTGCTCTGCTCAAGACCCTGCGAAGGCTTGGGTCCCCCGCGGAGTCCTCACACGGCCTGGCAGGCCCCCACGACCGACCCTCTCCTCTGTGCTAAAGCCACTCCTCCTCCTGCTGCCAGTCTCCCTGCTGTCCGTGCACAACCCCAGGGCCTTTGCACTGCTGTTCCCTCTGCTGGACGTGGGCTACTCCAAGTCGTGGCTCCTACACCACCTTCTCAAGGAGGCCCCTTCTGCCGCCCCGCACCCCCCCCCCCACTTAAACTTTCTATATCCCTCTTACCCATACCCAGTTTTCAATAAAACGGAGTATTTCAGTGCGAGAGAGAGTGCACACCCACAGGGGCTCCACTGGTCCATCCCTGGGTGGCCCCAGCTGCCTCCGGGGTCTCGGGGGCGGGGTGTCTGTCTCTCCGGGGCCCCCTCCTCTGTCCAGGGAGCAAGCACCTGCACACGCTAATGCGGGGCCGTGCCAGGGCTGCGGGCTCCCAGAGCTCATTGGAAAATGGCCACCAATGGGAAGCTGAGTTTTTAAAAATTTCTACTCTGCATTAAAAAAAAAAAAAAAAAGTGTCAAAGATGGCAGCCAAATGCAGGAACGAGGAGAGGAAAAATGAAAATGAAAGCTTGGGGCCCACGGCCTGCCCCATGTCCATCTATGCCGTGGGGCACGTGGAGACCCGAGGCGGGGGACAGGTGTTCCCCAGGAGCGGGGCGAGCCGGCTCTCCACGCCCCCCCTGCACCCCAATCTCCAATCGCCCAGGGCAGCCGTGGGGGTGACATCTGTGGGTCCAGCCTGCCCAGAGCACAGTCCCCCTCTTCCCATAAAAGTCCTCCATTTCCCTCAGATGGTCATCCCTCTCCCAGTGGGGCCACAGTGGGGCTGAGGGGGCCTCCCCCTCGGCGTCTCGAGGCTCTGCCTGCGACCTAACCCAACCGCTTAGTTTCCGCCATGCTGTTAGGGCACGTGACCCTGATTTAGCCAATCAGTGCCTTTCCCGCCCCCAGGCCACCGTGATTGGCTCAGCAAGCCTAGGTCAAGGTTTTACTTCCTGTGCCTAGGCTCCGCAGCCCTGGGAAGGAGTTAAACTGGAAGTCAACGCAGCCCCCAAGCCGCTTCCTCCCCCAGACCTGCGGCTCCTCCCGATGAGGGTGTTTTGGGCTCAGCTGCCCCTGCCCCAGCTAAGCCCTGGCACACGGGTCCTCAGAGAAGGGCTGAGGAGGGGGCAGACGCCTGGTGGTGGCGGGTGCCAGCCCCTGTGCACAGGCACAGGCAGCCCCAGGACTTCCACCATGTTGCCTGCTGCCTTCTCTCTGTCTTTGGTCCCAGCCCCCAGAGCGGTTATCTTGACTGAGACAGTTGTCTCGGGAAGCGATGTGGAGAGCGCAGCGTCACACGTGGCACAGCCCATCCAAACCCACCGGCCAGCAGTCAGGGCAGCTGCCAGGGCAGCCGGGAGAGGGAACCTTGGCGGACAGCACCGATGCCCCTTGATCCCACGGTGCCTGAAGCCCTCACCCCGGATGCGTTAGTGTCTTGAATCCCCAAGTTCTCTCCTCTTCTGGCTGCATCCTCCTGGGGCAGAAAGGGGGACGGCTCGGCTCGCCACCTGTCACCTCTCAGAGCCCCTGCTCCTAATGCGGCCACTCTGGGGGGTTGGGCCCCCGCAGGTGCATTGGAGGGGGACAGGCACGGTCAGCCTGTAGCAGGGCTCACGGCAGACGGGGAGCCTTTATCTCCCTCATACTCTGGCTCAGCCTCCACTGCAAGCCCAGCTCCGAGTACGAAGGTCCTTCCCAGGCCTGGCGGGCTGAGGGGACAGACAGGTGCCATGGAGTCCCAGGAGCTGGGCGGCGGCCGTTAGCTCCAGGTCCCAAAGGCCGCGGAGAGCCCTGACGCGGCCCCACCTAGCTCACTGCAGCTGTGTTCGGTTGGTTCGAGTCCCGGCTGCTCCACTTCCAATCCAGCTCCCTGCTAATGCGCCTGGGAGAGCCACGCACCCACGTGGGAGACCCGGATGGAGTTCCTGGCTCCTGGCTTTGGGCCTGGCCCTACTTTGGGAAGTGAACCAGCAAATGGAAGAGCTCTCTCTCTGTCTCTCCTTCTCTCTCTAACTCTGCCTTTCAAATACATCTTAACAAAAACAAAAACCAAAGCTGTGCTCAGCTATCAGGCAGGACTGTCCTAGTCCCTTGAGGATAGCAGGTGGCACTGGCCGGAGGCAGAAACCCAGAGTGGCCGCTGGTGCATTTGCGTCGTGAGGGCAGAGTCTGTCTGAGAGCAAAGCCAGCCCAGAGCGGCCTGGAGTCAGGAGCTGAGGGCACAGAGGTCCCTGGAGAGCCAGGTCAGCGCCTGGATCCAGCTGTACCTGAAGCCAACCACCCCTCTTTCTAAACCTTCAGTTGTGCAGGCTCAGGGATGCCCCCTGCCCAGACCCATGATTTGATTTGGCTTGAGAGATTTCTGCTGTTTGCTACCCAAAATGTTCTAATATAAGGGGTCTTCAGGAATTCACGTGCAGCACGAGCCCGCACACAAAGCAAATGGGAACCACTCTTCCTGCAGGCGTGAGGTGTGTTTGCTGCTAGCAACCTGCCTTGTGCCGTGGGTTGAATGGCTCGCTCTACCCAGAATGGGGCTCCCTCTGCCCTGGGGCTGTGCCTGGACTTGTTGGTTCAATGCTGGGCGCAGACTCTGGACATCCAGAGAGCCGGAGCTGGGTTCTCGGCGGGAGCAGGGGGTGTCCCGGGGCCGCGGGAATCCAGCGGAGATCGGGAGGCGCTCCCTGCAGAAGCCTGATCAGGCCCTCAAGCTGGCGGGTAATTAACTTGCCTAATTAAGCCGTGCAGGCACAGGGCTCCCACGGGAGCACTGGGGAGCTGTGTGACCCCCGGCTCCCCGGCACTGTTGGTACAGCACGTTGGGGGCTGGTGGGAGGAGACGGATTACAATGTGGGTTTGGGGAGTGCAGGCCCTGGCAGCAGAGGCCTGGGTGCAGGCAGCCACGGTGATGGTGCTGGTGGGAGGTGCACAGGGCTCCATCTCCTGGGGGTGCCCCACCTGTGTGGGTTTGGGGGCGGAGTGAGAAACAGCAGGTGGTAGATTCTGCACCCACTCCTTTAAGTTCTGTTCCCGGAATGCCCAGGGAAGCCCCCTGCGTCCGTGACCACAGGCACCACGGAGGCTGAGCCACCGCCGGCCCTGAGTGTGCAGGTGCCCCAGACGTGAGGGCCAGGGGGGCCCGTCAGAAGGCTGGATTACAGCCAGGCCCCCAGCCTGCTGCCCGCCCCCAGCTGGCTCCACAGAGAGAGTGAGCGAGCGAGCACCGGGTGGGAGGCGGGCATCAGCGGTGGCCGGGGAGCGGCCCTCTGTGGAGGGAGGGTCTGTTGGGGGTGAATCAGGAGCCCCAGCGCGTGTGTCCCGACACAGCCCTCGGAACCTCGGAGTGCCGCGGTCTCTAGCTGGAGCCTGCTCAACTGGCCACTCACGGGCCTTTGAGTTCTCTCAACGCTGTCGGAGTTTTCTGAGTCCCAAAGCGCCTGCACCATTCAAAACCCTCCCCACCAACACAGCCAGGCACCTGCGCTGAAGCCGGCCCGGTGGGCGGGGACTGTGACGTCACCGATGGTCCCGGCACAGTGTAGCAGCCCGGTGATTAATGAATGACGTGGAGAATTTTCGTGGGCTTGTTGGCCGCGTGTGTGTTTTCTTTGGCGAAATGTCTATTTGAGTCCTTGTGCATTAAAAAAAAAAAAAACTGGGTTATCTGTGCTGTAGCACTGTGGGACTGTGGGAGCTCTTTTTATATTTTCTGCATTCTCCTATCCCAGGGTGACTTGCAAACAAACCTCTTCTCCCACTTTGCGGCTGTCTTCACTTTTGTGGTTGTGTCCTTTGAAACACAGACGTTGTAGAGTTGGATGAACGTGTCAATTTGTGCTTTAGGTGTCAGATCTAAGAATGTCCTTCACCCTTAGCCTATCCAAGTCTCTGTATTTAAAGCAGGTTTGTTGTGCATAGCCTATTCAAGTAACTGCTCCTGCTTCTTTTAAGGTTATTTACTTACTTGAAAGGCACAGTGAGAGAGAGAGAGAGAGAGAGAGAGAGAGAGAGAATCTTCTATTCGCTTGTTTATTTCCCAAATGGCTGCAACAGCCAGGGCTGGGCCAGCCCAAAGCCAGGAGCCAGGAGCTTCATCCAGGTCTCCCACCCGAGTGGAAGGAACCCCAATGCTTGAGCCATTGCTGCTGCCCCCCCCCCCAGGGTGCACATTAGCTGGGAGCTGGATGGGAAGTGGAGGTGGAGGCGGGACTCGACCCGGCCCTCCGATAGGGGAGGTGGGCGTCTCACGCAGAGGTCTTGCCCACAGCCCCACCGTGCCCACTGCACCTGCTAGGTTGAGCTCTGGGCATTTGGTGGGTTTGAATTTTCTCCTGGTTTGTCCTCATAGTGCTCGCCATTGGCTGCCATGAGCATCCGCACACACACTTGTTTGCCAGCCCCTAAGATGGCTGAATGGACCACAGCTGCCCACTCCACAGATGAGGAGCTGAGGGTGGGAGAGGAGCGGTTATGGCTGAGCTGGAGTAGCTTCCAGTCCGCCCGACGCCGGATGCGGTACTCTGCCTCCCCTGGCAAACATCCCGGTCCCCAGGCCCCGGGGGATGGGTCCCAAGGGGCACCACAGGGACCTGAGCCATGGGCGAGACACGGTGAAGACATGAAAGGGTCTCCCCTTGGCCGGTGCCGCGGCTCACTAGGCTAATCCTCTGCCTAGCGGCGCCGGCACACCGGGTTCTAGTCCCGGTCGGGGCGCCGGATTCTGTCCCGGTTGCCCCTCTTCCAGGCCAGCTCTCTACTGTGGCCAGGGAGTGCAGTGGAGGATGGCCCAGGTGCTTTGGCCCTGCACCCCATAGGAGACCAGGAGAAGCACCTGGCTCCTGCCATCGGATCAGCACGGTGTGCCGGCCGCGGCGGCCATTGGAGGGTGAACCAACGGCAAAGGAAGACCTTTCTCTCTGTCTCTCTCTCTCACTGTCCACTCTGCCTGTCAAAAAAAAAAAAAAAAAAGGGTCTCCCCGGTGAGCCTCTTCCCGGAGTCCAGCTGGGCGTCCAGCACAGGCCGGAACTGGGAAGGACTGAATGCCACTGGCAGCTGTGACCTTGACCCTGGTCAAGTTTCTTGGCTTCTCCGCCTTGTAAGGTGGTGGCAAGAATGCGTCTCTCACAGGGACTTTGTGCGGGGGGAGGAGACGATGCGACAGAATGGCAGCCTGCGTCGGGGGCAGCTGCGATGGCCGCTGGTGTACACGCTCCCCCGCGCGGCTGGGCCCACGGGGTCCCCTCGGGTGCCCCACTGCCCTGGACGTGGGCCGCCATCTGTTTGCTTCTCTTCCTCCGACCGACCGACCGTCTTTCGGCTTCACCCCCGTACTCAGGCCGTCCGACTTGGGGACACAGTGTGTGACACGCTCCCTCCTCACATTAGGGTGAGGGGTTTGGGGCAGGTCCTCGGGACCATGGCCCTAAAGGAGGCGCTGGTGTACAGTAGCTGAGAAGCCAGGCTTCTGTCCTTGGGGTGGAGGACAGAGATGGGGGGGTGGTCCCCTGTTAGTGGGCCTGGGAGGGGTGCTCCCACCTGAGCCAGCCCTGCTGTCTGCCCTTGCTACGGCTGGGTTGTACTAGCACCAGTCGAACTTGAGTTAACACCCCTAACTTCAAGTTCAAGGTTTCCCAAAGTTACCCTCAGGCACGCATTTGCCCTTAGAGTGAAGCCTGGTTTACCATAGCTTTTTATTTTATTTTTTAAATTGGTTATTTGGAAGCCGGCACCGTGGCTCAATAGGCTAATCCTCCGCCTAGCAGCGCCGGCACACCGGGTTCTAGTCCTGGTCGGGGCGCTGGATTCTGTCCCAGTTGCCCCTCCTCCAGTCCAGCTCTCTGCTGTGGCCCAGGAGTGCAGTGGAGGTTTGGGCCCTGCACCCCATGGGAGACCAGGAGAAGCACCTGGCTCCTGCCTTTGGATCAGCGTGGTGCACGCTGGCCGCGGCGGCCATTGGAGGGTGAACCAACGGCAAAGGAAGACCTTTCTCTCTTTCTCTCTCACTGTCCACTCTGCCTGTCAAAAAAAAAAAAAAAAAATTGGTTATTTGGAAGACAGAGTTACAGAGAGTGGGAGACCCTGAAGCCAGGACCCAAGAGCTTCATCTGGGTCTCCCACGTGGGTGCAGGGGCCCGGGCACTTGGGCCATCTTCTACTGCTTTCCCAGGTGCACTGGCAGGGAGCTGGATCGGAAGCAGAGCAGCCAGGACTTGAACTGGTGCTCACATGAGATGCCGGCGTCACAGGTGGCAGCTTAGCCTACTGTACCACAGCACCAGCCCCCTACCAGAACTTAACTGAGACACAAGCCCACAGGTCGTCCAGGGACAACGGGCTGTGGGTCTGGGAAGGAACCCAGTGACGAGGTGCCTCGGGGTATGTGCTGTGGACAGCTCGCAGTGGCAGGCCCTCCCCAAACGTGGCCTACAGAAGCAGGGAGGGGCGGGGTCACACATCATCTGCAGGATGAGAAGGAACCAGAGCTGCCCCCACCCCTACCCCCCACAGCTGTGCCCTCATCCCGACATCTCCAGGGATTACAGCCTCCTGCCCCCCTCCTAGCTGGCAGCCTCGGGGCCCCCAGATGCCTGTGGCTTGTGGCTGGGGAGAGGTGAGAGGAGCAGAACCTGCTGAGAGGGATTAAGACACGGCTTTTCGAGGCACCATCTGCGACAAAGGCCCCAGCCTCCCAGGAGCCTGCCTCTCCAGGCCAGGTTAGAGCCATCTGGGAGGCACGCAGGGGCCTTGTGGGACGATGGCACCACCAGGGCAGGTTGTGGGGGCAGGGACGTCCTGTCTGCCTCTCTCCTGCACGACCTGGACGCTGGACAGTGACACAGGGAGAGTCCCTTTCCTATCACTGTGGGGGCACCTTGCGGGCTCCCGTAGTTCTGTGGTTATTCAGGCAACGTGGAAGGCAAGTCACACCCCAGTGCCCATCGTGGACAGTGGCTTTCTCCCATCATCGGGAAACACTTGGCTTCCTCTCCTGCTGATGCAGCCACTGCGTCCTGAGCCCGTCCTCTGCAGGCCTAATCGACCAGGGATGGAACAAAGGCCGCTGATGACTCCGGGCGAGAGGGGGTGTGTGTGTACACGGTACTCGGTGGGCCAATTCCGCCGCGTCTTAATTACAACACCGGATGGCATTACAAATTTGTGTTCAATTAGGCTCAGGCCATCAACGGCTGAACGCATTACCCGTCTTGTCGGATGAGCCCAGCTGATGCTATCAGCGCCGCAGTAATAGCCCGCAAAGATGCCATTGTCCGATTAACTTAGCCCTCCCATGCCCGTCCAACGCGGGTGTGCAGCCGTAAAACTGGTGCATTGTGGGAAGAACAACCTCGGAAGCAACACGAATGCGGCTATAAAGTCAAATTGGGAGCACACAGCAAGTCTACCATGGATCTGCCCGGCCCCTGCCTACCAACCTACCCAAAGGCAACTGACCCCACAGGAGACGGGCCGGCGCCGCAGCACGGCATCTCCGAGCGCTGGTCCCAGTTGCCACTACTCCACTGCCATCGCACCCGGGAAGGAACAGCCCAAATACTCGGGTCCCTGCACTCATGCGGGAGACCCGGATGGGATTTCTGGCTCCCAGGTTCAGCCTGGTCCAACCCTGGCTGTTGTAGCCATTTGGGGGAGTGAACCAACAGTTGCAAAATCTGTCTCTCTTCCCAGCCGCTGACTCCCCCTAAGCTGTGGTTGTGAGCACTCGGCTGTGCCCTGCCATTAAACAGGACTCTGCTGGGGAAGAGCCCAACAGGGCCATGTGGGCGCCATGTTTGTCTCAACAAAACCACTGCTTCCCAGGCCGCAGCGATGCCTGTCACCCGGAGGGGACACCCGCCATTGGTGGCCAGATTCTAGAAGCCCACCTGCACCTGCTGGCCTCCTGCTTGATTCCAAAGCCAAGATATGCGGCTGGCGCCATGGCTCACTAGGCTAATCCTCCGTCTTGCGGCGCCAGCACACCAGGTTCTAGTCCCGGTCGGGGCGCTGGATTCTGTCCTGGTTGCCCCTCTTCCAGGCCAGCTCTCTGCTGTGGCCAGGGAGTGCAGTGGAGGATGGCCCAAGTGCTTGGGCCCTGCACCCCATGGGAGACCAGGATAAGTACCTGGCTCCTGCCATTGGATCAGTGTGGTGCGTCGGCCGCAGCGGCCATTGGAGGGTGAACCAACGGCAAAGGAAGACCTTTCTCTCTGTCTCTCTCTCACTGTCCACTCTGCCTGTCAAAACAAACAAACAAACAAAAAAACAAAACAAAACAAAACAAAACAAAACAAAAAAACACTCCCAGGCTAAGGCCAGCCTGCAGAACAGCCGCGCTAAGGGATGCTGGGAGAAGCAGGTGCAGATGTCCAGGCAGGAAGCAGGGGGAGACCGGGCTGTTGGGATGGACTTGACTGTTGTTAGTGTTTGGGGTGCACCCTTTGCTTGAGAGAGAGCCTCTGCCTTGTGCCTCCCAGGCAGCCAAGCGCCAGAGTTGCCGCCGTCTGTGGGAGCAGACGGAACATCCTGGAGTTCTGGCTGAGGTCCGGAAGCTGTGTGATGCGGCCAAGAACCCGTCTTAGATCTCGGGGTGGGTTGATTACAGGTTGAGCGAGGCCCCTTGAACTTCACCCCCTGGCTTCTTCGCTGACGCAGCCTCACCATTCTGGTTTTGTTGTAACCCAGAGGAAAGGGTTTGGCCCTGGCTTTGTCTCCTAAACCAGCAGCCCCGTGATGACAGACAAACTCACCGAACCCCTCGGGCCTCAGTCAGCTCATCTGTAGAATGGGGCCACTCCCCAGCCGGGCTCGGGTAGGACTCAATGTGATCACATCGCTGAGAGTGCGAACGGCCCTGGGCTCAGCTGTCCGTCACTTGCAGACACCTGCTGATGACCCCGCCCACCAGGCACAGAGCTGTTGGCCGCTGAGTGGCGAGATGGCCCACATCCGCCCAAAGAGCTTCCACAGGGACTCACGGTGAGGTCACAGCCCTTCCTCTGCAGGTCAGGTTGTCCATGGGTCAGTGTGGGGAGACACCCAGAGACAGATTCAGAAAGGCGACCATCAAACCTCCTGGCCCCCTCCAGCGTGCAAGGGGCAGCGCTGGCACGGGAATCTCGACTTTCAATCCAGGGTCTCAGCCACGGCCGCCTCCCCCTGGCTTCCTCCTCCCCCTTCCCTCCTCTGTCAATCAGTTCTTGTATCTGTTTGTAAATACGGGGACCACTGTTCCTGTTAGCACCCTCAGTTCTTCCCCGCCATTTCCCTTCCACCCCGGAGCCCATGTCTGAGAACAGCTGTTGTGACCAATTGGCATTCTGACAGCTGAAGTCAAATATTTTAAAACCGGGTGTGGAGAAAGCTGTAAATCCACACCTGGGCTTCAGACCAAAGCAATCATCCACACGATCTGGTGTCAGAGGAATACAGCACAGGAACGCAAGGCTCGTCGGGTGCAGGGTGCGTAATGCTGGCAGACAAGGATTTTTAATGAAAAGGGAGAGGCTGGTGAGCAGTGAGGATGCTTGCTTTTCCCCCGTTCCTCTTCCCTGGGGTCTCATCGGTGTGAGCCCAGGCCATCAGGCCCGGGAGAGAGAATTTTGGTGTGCTCTGGTCTCTATTAATACAGCAGGCGGGGAGACGTCCACACAGAGGACAGATGAGTGCCGTAGTGAGCAGTCTCTGGGTGCGTCTGTGTCGGGTCAAAAACTCCACTCTGGCGGGCGCTGTGCATGGTGGGCTAAGCCTCATCTGCAGTGCCACCATCCCATATGGGCTCAAGTTCGAGTCCTGGCTGCTCCACTTCTGATCCAGCTCTCTGTTATGGCCTGGGAAAACAGTAGAAGGTGGCCCAAGTCCTTGGGCCCCTGCATCCATGTGGGAGACCCAGAGGAAGCTCCTGGCTTCTGGCTTCAGCCTGGCTCAGTCCGGGGCTGTTGTGGCCATTTGGGGAGTGAACCAGCAAATGGAAGATATTCTCTCTTCCTCTCCCTCCCCTCCCCTCCCTCTCCCCTCTCCCCTACCCTCTCCCTCCCTCCTCCTCCCCTCCCCTCTTCTCTCCTCCCCTCCCCTCCCCATCCTCCTCCCCATCCCTCTCTCCCTCTCTCAACTCTACCTTTCAAATAGTAAATAAATCTTTTTTTTTTTTAATAAAAGAATCAAAGCAAGCAGGAGTAGCCATACTTCGACAAAGCAGTCTTTCAGACAAAAGCTGTTAAAAGATCCAAGGTCACCATGTAAGGATTAAGCAATCGATTCGACAAGAAGATGTGACTATGCACCTAACACCAGAGCACCCAGTTTTATAAAATGAAGTTAATAGAGGTAAAGGGAGTCACAGACTCCAATACAATAACATGGGGGGCTACACCCCACTTTCATCGATAGCGAGATCCACCAGAAAGAAACATCAGCAGGAAACAGCAGAGTCGTCTACACTGTAGACCAAATGGACCCAACAGACAGCTACAGAGCATTCTGCCCCCGGCTGCAGAATCCGCATTCTCCCCGTGGGGCACAGAACATCCCTAAGGACAGCCCAGGCCATAAAGCAAGTGTCAGCAGGTTGGAACACTGACTCCTGCCCTGGGGCTTTCTGCCCATGATGGGGTCCAGCTGGAAGTGAGCCACCGAAGAAACCCTGAAATGCTGCAGATCCAGGAAACCGAACACCTGCTCCTGCATGGACAGCGGGTCGCTGAAGAAGTCAGGAGGGAATTAAGAAAATGCCTTGAAACTGACGGAAATGGAGACACAGCACATTACAACTTCGGGATGCAGCAACATCAGTGTTAAGAGGAAAGTTTGTAGCAATAAATGCCTCTATCAAGTAAATGGAAAGATACTAGATAAATAAATCACCAAACAACGCCTCTCAAGAGGCAAAACAAAACAAAAAAACCTCAAACAAGTCAAACCCTAAGTTAGTAGCAGGGAAGAAATAATACAAATTAGAGAAGAAATAAACAAAATAGAAAATTACAAAATAGAAAATATTAATAAAATAAAGGGTTGGGTTTTTTTACATGATAAATAAGATTGATAAAACATTAGCCAGACTTACCAAGAAAAGACTCAAATCAATGAAAGAACTGAAAAGGGAGATATTACAACGGTTACTACAAAAATAAAAAAAATCATTAGCAACCATTATGGAAAACCATACACCCACAAACTGGAATTCTTTTTTTAATTTTATTTTGTATACTTTTTGACAGGCAGAGTTAGACAGTGAGAGAGAGAGAGAGACAGAGAAATGTCTTCCTTCCGTTGGTTCACTCCCCAAATGGCCGCTACGGCCAGCGCACAGCACCGATCTGAGGCCAGGAGCCAGGTGCTTCTCCTGGTCCCCCATGGGGTGCAGGGCCCAAGCACTTGGGCCATCCTCCACTGCACTCCCGGGCCACAGCAGAGAGCTGGCCTGGAAGAGGGGCAACCGGGACAGAATCCGACGCCCAGACGGGGACTAGAACCTGGGGTGCTGGTGCCGCAGGCGGAGGATTAGCCTAGTGAGCCGTGGTGCCAGTCCCCACAAATTGGAATTCTTAAAAGAAATGGAAGGGTAGTGGGTGGGAGGGACAGTATGTGGGGGAAGCCATTGTAATCCATAAATCGTACTTTGGAAATTTATATTCATTAAATAAAAGTTAAAAAAAAAAAGAAATGGATACTTTTCTGGAAACAGAACTTACTAAAATTGAATCATGAAGAAATGGAAAACAGACCAATACCAAGGATGAGACTTGATGAGCAATGAAGACTCTCCCAATAAAGAGAGCCCAGGACAGATGGGCTCACCGTGAATTCCACCAGCTTTAAGGAGAACTAGCTCTGATCCTTCCTAAACTATTCCCAACAACTGAAAGACAGGGAACCCTTCCCAACTCATTTTAGATCACCTTAATTCCAAAACAGAAAAGGATAAGACAAACAAAAAAAAAGAGAAAACTATAGACCAATATCCCTGATGAACACAGACACAAAATCCTGAACAAAATCTAGCAAATCAAATCCAACAGCACAACAAAAAGATCATTTACCCTAACCAAGTGGGATTTGTCCCAGGAATGGTTCAACATATGCAAATCACTTCAATAGAATGAATGATAACATCACGTGATTATCTCAATAGATGCAAAGAGGCCGGCACCACGGCTCACTAGGCTAATCCCCCGCCTTGCGGCGCCGGCACACCGGGTTCTAGTCCCGGTCGGGGTGCCGGATTCTGTCCTGGTTGCCCCTCTTCCAGGCCAGCTCTCTGCTGTGGCCAGGGAGTGCAGTGGAGGATGGCCCAGGTGCTTGGGCCCTGCACCCCATGGGAGACCAGGAGAAGTACCTGGCTCCTGCCATCGGATCAGCGCGGTGTGCCGGCCGCAGCGCTCCAGCTGCGGCGGCCATTGGAGGGTGAACCAACGACAAAGGAAGACCTTTTTCTCTGTCTCTCTCTCTCTCACTGTCCACTCTGCCTGTCAAAAAAAAAAAAAAAAACACAAAAACCCTACAAAATGCTAATGAATGTAGTAGATGACGGACAGACCTCCCAGGTTCATGGATCAGAAGAATCAATATTATCAAAATGTCCATACTACCCTAAACAATGTACAGGTTATACAATCTCAATCAAAACACCAATGACACCTTTCACAGAATTAGAAAAACCAATCCTAAAATTCATATGGAAACACAAAAGACCCCACAGAGCCAAAGCAATCTTGAACAATACAACAAAGCTGGAGGTATCACAACGCCGAAGTTCAGGACATTCTGTAGAGGGCTTATAACCGGACAGCGTGGTGCTGGCATCAAAGCAGACAGGGAGACGACGGGGCAGAATATAGAAACCCCAGAAATAAATGCCAGCATCTATAATGAACTCACCTTTGACAGATACGCTGACACGTCTACACTGGCTATCAGGGAAATGCAAATGAAAACCACAGGGCGGTCTCATCTCACTCGGACCCAAATGACTGTTACCCAAAAGTCAGAAAAATAACAAATGTTGGTGAGGATGCGAGAGAAGGGAACCCTAATGGGCTGTTGGTGGGAGTGCAAATTAGCATTAAGTACCATGGAAGACAGTATGGAGACGCCCCAGAAAACTAAACATAGAAGCCTATGACCCAGCCAGCCCATGCCTGGGAATACACCCAAAGGCAAAGAAGCCAGCATGTGACAAGACACCGGTACTCCCGCGTCTACAACAGCTCCGCCCACGATAGCGAAGCTGTCCATCAGCTGATGACTGGATAAGGCAAATGTGGTGTGTGTGCACAGTGGAATATTACCCAGCCAGGAAAACAACGGAATCCTGACATTTGCAACAAAATGGTTCGAAGTGGAGATCACTGTGCCACATGAAGTAAGTTGGACACATGAAGTAAGTTGGTTAATATCCCATTTTCTCTCTTGTGGGGAAGCTTATGTTACACATTATACATTTTACATTATATATGATCTAGAATATGGATATTCTAAGAATGTGTGGTTGCCATATTGCTTGGTATATATTTATAAATGTTGCTGTCCGGGGCTGGCACTGTGGCATAGTGGGTAAAGCTGCCACCTGTGTTGCTGGCATTCCATATGGGCACCATTTCGAGATCCGGCTGCTCCACTTTTTTTTTTTTTTTTTTTGACAGGCAGAGTGGACAGTGAGAGAGAGAGAGACAGAGAGAAAGGTCTTCCTTTTGCCGTTGGTTCACCCTCCAATGGCCGCCGCGGCCGGCGCACTGTGGCTGGCGCACCGCGCTGATCTGATGGCAGGAGCCAGGTACTTCTCCTGGTCTCCCATGGGGTGCAGGGCCCAAGCACTTGGGCCATCCTCCACTGCACTCTCTGGCCACAGCAGAGAGCTGGCCTGGAAGAGGGGCAACCGGGACAGAATCTGGCGCCCCGACCGGGACTAGAACCCGGTGTGCCGGTGCCGCAAGGCGGAGGATTAGCCTAGTGAGCCGCGGTGCCGGCCCGGCTGCTCCACTTCTGATCCAGCTCTCTGCTATGGCCCAGGAAGGCAGTGGAAGATGGCCTGGGTCCTTGGGCCCCTGCACCCACATGGGAAGACCCAGAGGAGGCTCCTGACTCCTGGATACAGATTTGTGCAGCTCCAGCCATTGCAGCCAGTTGGGGAGTGAACCAGTGGATAGAAGACCTCTCTCTGTGTTTGTCTGTCTGTCTCTCTCTCTCTCTCTCTGCCTCTCCTTCTCTCTCTGTGTGACTCTGACTTTAAAATGAATGAATGAATCTTTAAAAAAAAATGTTGCTCTCACTGGTTTACTGAGTTACACCCCTTGCCTAATAATGCCTCTTCTTTGCTCACTCTTGCATGTCATGTAATTTTACTATACCTATGCCTAATTTCAAGAAAAATACTTCTAGCATGGGCATACGACGTGCGCAAGCCAAAATTGCTATTCTGTGTGCTGACTGCACTCTTTATAATTGACTGAATTATTTGCAATGCTTTGCAATAAAAATTAAAAGACAGAAAGAAAGAGAGAAAGAGAGAAAGTTAACACCAGGTGTGGCCACAGCCCCATGCCTACCTACCTGTCCCATCCAGCAGGGGGCACTGACAGCTGGGTGGGCTGTGCTGGGGACCCGCCCTCCCCTGTTCCCGTTCTCAGTAGCAGAATGCACAGGCGCTCAGAGGACCGAGGGACACAGGGGGTTGCAGCCTAACGAAGACGTGTTCAGAGCACGTGGTTAGCGCTTCCCCTCCTTGCGAATGCAGGCGCCAGGCGGGTCTGGTGCACAGCCTCCACCACGGGCTAATTCAGCCGTGATTTGCGGTGCACATTTACGGTTTAATAAAGTGACTTTCCAGTCGCCGTGTTGATCACAACTCAAGCGAGGCGTCTCACTGGGGAAGCAGCTGGTGACGATTATTATTAAAATAAAATAAAAAAAGCGTCAGTGAGCTATTTTCTCAAGTTCTTTCTGAGTGACTCAACCTCCCCGAGCCTGGTGGCAGAGACGCAGAGGGAGGAGCTGGCGGGGAGGAGGAGGAGTGGCACAGGGCAGCGGGGACCGGAGCCAGGCTTCTCCCAGCGGTGACTCAAAGAACCACCCCACCCACCACCTCCTCACACCACCCAACTGCCACCACGGCGCACTCACTAGTGGGCTGCTGGCAGAGCGTGCTGGGGACACGCGTGTGTTATTCCAGGAGGCCACCGCAGCCGTTCCAACACACAGGCGCCCCCGACTCTGCTCATTTCTGAGTGCGGATGGTGACAGCTTGACTTCTGTCCCTGTAGTGCGCGTGCACTGAAATCCTAATTCTTAGGGCCTCGGAATGTGGCTGTACTGGGGAGAGGGCCTTCGGGTGGTCTTCAGTCCTGCCAGGCTGGTGTCTTTATAAGAAAAGGAGGTTGGGGGCCAGCGTTGTGGCACAAAGGGTTAGCCCACCCACCCGCAACGCCGGAATCCTGAATGAGTGCTGGTTCAAGTCCTGGCTGCTCCACTTCCAATCAAGCTCCCTGCTACTGCACCTGGGAAGGCAGCAGAGAATGGCCCATGTGCTAGGCCCCTGGCACCCACGTGGGAGACCTGGATGGAGCTCCATGCTCCTGACTTTGGCATGGCCCAGCCCTGGCTGTTGCAGCCATTTAGGGTATGAACCAGCAGGTGGAAGTGCTCTCTCTCTCTCTCTTCTCTCTCTCTCTCTCTCTCTCTCTCTCTCTCTCTTCTCTCTCTCTCTCTCTCTCTCTCTTCTTAGAAAAGAAAGCCATTTGATCACTTTATAAAAAGCAAGAAAAGGAGATTGGGACACAGAGAGATGACTGAGGTGTCCAGGTACCAAGAAGAGGAGCCCCAGGGGAAGCCAGCGCTGTCCACAATTTGGTCTTGAACTTGGAGCTTTCACAAATGGGAGGAAGCCAGTGTCTGGTGTTCTAGCCCGCGGCAGGCCTTGGCTGAGGGGGCCTTGCAAACTGTACACAGCCACAAATCTGTCCTTGGAAGCAGAGGGTTGGCAGAGAGGGACTCTCCTGACACAATGCCAAGGCCAAATGATGGCCGCATATCCATTCATCCATCCATCCATCCATCCATCCATCCATTCATCCCTTAGCACCAGGTGTGATGACCGCAGCCCACATAGAGATTGCCCTCTTTTCCACGTGGGGCCCTTGAACCACTGTTAATCATTCAGACTCCTAAACCCCACCCCAGGCCTGCAGGTGGGGCTGGGGCCTGGGAGCCTGCCTTTAGGGCACATTTTCAGGGCGACTTGGGGGCAGACAGCATTTGGGCGTCGGTGCCATGCAGTAGGCCTGGGAGTGGTCTTTCTGTCCCTGTCCAGCAGCCTGTACCCTGGAGTCCCGGCTTCAGCCTTCCAGGCCTCGCCCCCATGCCTGGATGCCCGACTGGTGTCCGAGGGTGCTGTGTGTGGACAGAGAGAGGCGAGGTGCCTGGGGAAGTGGCTGAGAGCTGAGCCCCGGGTGGGCAGACAGGTTGTGCTATCCGGAGACAGAGGATCCCATCCCCGGGAATGCAGTGATGCAGAGATCAACACACAGTGAGAGGATTTTCAAGAATCATCAGTTAGGGGCCGGCACTGTGGCGCAGTGGGTTAATGCCCTGGCCTGGAGCGCCGGCATCCCATATGGACGCTGGTTCGAGACCCGGCTGCTCCACTTCCAATCCAGCTCTCTGCTGTGGCCTGGGAAAGCAGTAGAAGATGGCATCAAAACTGGACGTAAAGACAGAGCCAGCCCTGCGTGTGCACGCACTCATCCCCATGCCCAGTCCCGGGTCCTGTTCCTTGCCTCTCCTCCAGGACTGTGGTCTGGACAGGATGGACCCCAGCCCCTACTTGAGGCTGCTTTGTGATCCAGGATTTTGCAACTAAAGTCACCGTCTGCATTAGTTATGTTTGGCTCCATAACAAAACCCTCGGGATTGGTGGCTTAAGGGGACAAAAAGCAAACAAACAAACAAAAAACAACACTGATTATCTGCAGGGTTTTTGCGGGTCAGGCATTTGAAAGGGAATTTGCAGGCTGGCGCTGGCCGGGAGCCTCTCAGGAGGTTGTAGCAAGTGGTCAGCCCAGCCTGCTGCCGTCCGGGGGCTGGACAGGGGCTGGAACCCGCATGTGCCACGGCTCATTCGCTTTTAGTTTTGTGCCACAGACCACGTGCAACAATGAAATCAGCGTGCGTGGCTGGGCTGAGTGACACCAGTTCTCCACATGGACCCCCTCCCCCGCAGCTGCTTGTGTGTCCGTATGACACAGGGTGGGGCGGTGGGGTAGGGAGTTGGCTTCAGTGCAAACCAAGCAGAGCTATGGTGTCCTCTCTGACCGATGCTCAGAAGCCACGCCCCACCGCTTCCCAACCTCCTCGGGGTCCCAGGGTCGGCCCCGCTCTGTGCACCTGGGGATGCCGGGTATGAACACCAAGCACCGTCCGGAAGGTGGCTTCCACGCCTCCCAGGCTTGCAATGTCTTGGTACATGTTTTCTTTTCTTTTTTTCTTTCTTTCTTTTTTTTTTTTTTTTTTTTGACTGGCAGAGTGGACAGTGAGACAGAGAGACAGAGAGAAAGGTCTTCCTTTGCTATTGGTTCACCCTCCAATGGCCGCCGCGGCCGGCGTGCTGTGGCCGGCGCACCGCGCCTATCCGATGGCAGGAGCCAGGTGCTTCTCCTGGTCTCCCATGGGGTGCAGGGCCCAAGCACTTGGGCCATCCTCCACTGCACTCCTGGGCCACAGCAGAGAGCTGGCCTGGAAGAGGGGCAACCAGGACAGAATCCGGCACCCCAACCGGGACTAGAACCCGGTGTGCCGGCACCGCAAGGCGGAGGATTAGCCTACTGAGCCGCGGCGCCGGCCGGTACATGTTTTCTTTGTCCCTTGTCTGTCTGTGTCTCTGTTTACTCCCCCTTCCCGACTCCACCCTCCTTTTTACAGCAAGACATTTGCGCTGGCTGCATTAGCGTGCATCTTCGGTGACGGAAAACTAAAAATAAGAGCAAGTGAGTCACAGTATCTCCGGGCTCCAGCGCCCGGCATCGTCTCATGCCGACTCCTCTAGAGCCACCCGGGGCCCTGGTCCACCTGCTTCTCCAGCCTACAGACCCTGTGGGGGTCAGTGTTGCACCCCAGAGACACACTGGCTGCAGGCCTGCCTCAGGGGGAGGCCTGAGGGAGGGGCAGCCAAAGACACTACAAGCCCCAGGCCCACCTGGACAGAGGCGGGACCCGTAGGCGCCCTTTCCGGGATCAGCTCCAAGGGGAGACCCGGGCACAAGATTTGCTGGACTCTGGTGGCAGCTAGATGGACTTGCACCTGCACCCGCCCTTCCTCGTGGTCCTACTTTTCAGTGGCCATGTGGCTCACCAGCACCCAGGTGACCCCCAACCTGAGCACGAAGGGGGCTGCCCAGTGGAGGGGGGCTATGCACCTGGGTTCGTTCCGATCCATGCGTCAGGCTGGGGCCCTGGCCAGCTGCAGGAACAGACCTGTGACAAGAGGGGGATCACCAGCGCCCCTACCCGACGTCAGGGAATTGATATGGAGTTGTGGGGGTGACTTGGGGCGCTCCTTGGTTGCTGGAGCAGGCGGGCGCGTGAGTCAGCTCTTCTTCAACCAGAATCCCTGACACAGCTAACTGCATTCACTTAAAAATCTATTTATTTTTATTTATTTGAAAGGGAGCACAAGAGAGAGGGAGAGAGAGACACCCCCCAGGGAGTGAACCAGCAGATGAAAGATCTTTCTCTACACCGCCCACCCCTGCCCCCATCTGTGTCATTCCCCCTTCAAATAAACAAATCTTTTTTTTTATTTTTATTTTTTGACAGGCAGAGTGGACAGTGAGAGAGAGAGAGACAGAGAGAAAGGTCTTCCTTTTGCCGTTGGTTCACCCTCCAATGGCCGCCGCGGCCGGCGCTGCGCTGATCCGATGGCAGGAGCCAGGTGCTTCTCCTGGTCTCCCATGGGGTGCAGGGCCCAAGGACTTGGGCCATCCTCCACTGCCTTCCCGGGCCACAGCAGAGAGCTGGCCTGGAAGAGGGTCAACCGGGACAGAATCTGGCGCCCCGACCGGGACTAGAACCCAGTGTGCCGGCGCTGCAAGGTGGAGGATTAGCCAAGTGAGCCGCAGCGCCGGCCACAAATCTTTTTTAAAACATATCTTCCTGAGTTCTGCGAGTTGTGCTGCCGAAAATCTAAGGCTAGGCTCACCGGGACCAGCAAGCTTCCAGCTGGGGGGCTGCCAGGAACAGGAGAGCCGCTGGGCCCCGCAGTAGCACGGACGCCAATGCCGGAGACGGAGAGCCGAGGGCTGTGGGGAAACACACTACGTACTCAGACAGCCCCGGCAAACCGGGGCCCTCGGGAAGGAGCTCAGGAGAGATCGGGGAGGGGCCCGTGGGGCCCGCGGCAGGAGCCCGGCCAGGAGCAGCCCTGTCTCTCCTTGTTGATGAGATTGCGATGCCAACTCCGCGCGATGTGTCTCCCGCTGCACATATTTGGAAACCGGCTTCTTACGTTGCTCATTTGGAGAAGAATGAAACACTCCTTGGAAGGCAGGTTGCCATCATTAAGTCTGAGCCAAGGAAACACGGCCAGCACCGCGCGCCTGCGAGGGAGTGGGAGCCGAGCTATTAATTTGGAGCCTGGTACAGCCCGGCTCTCAGCAGCTCAGCCCCGCGTTCCTGCCACGAGACGGCGTGCCTGCTCGAGGAGGGATCCATCCCTCACCCAAATAATTCCTGGCTCTGCCTGGCTAATAATATAGCCCCCCTCCAACACGTCTCTGCATGAGTTCTGGCCGGGAAAAGCAGAGAGATTTTCAGCCCGCGGACTCTTCCCCTGGGCTAGAGAGCCCAGCAGTCATCGCGAAGTAGGCAGAGTTTGTTTCTTGAAAATAACGGTTTGCTCTGCTTGCTGTTCATTTCAGGAATGAACTTGGCTACCCAAAGAGGAAGGAAGGGAGGGAGGGAGGGACGGGTGGGGGCGGGGCGGGGAGGGAGACAGAAGGGAAGACAGGAGGACAGAAGGGACAAGGGCAGGTCTGCCCTGACGTGGCCCCTTCCTGTGGGCACACAGGGCTCCCGCACTCGCCCGTGGCAGGTACGCGGCTGTGCTGGCTTGTTGAAGCTGCTAACAGGCAAAGGAGTGCGGTTTACTGTGTGTCAATGACACTCAGTGCAACCGGGAGAGGGAAGAGGAGAGAGAGAGGAGAGGAAGACAGAAAGAAAGGATGAGGGCGGGGTGGGGTGGGAGAGAGGTAGAGAGGAAGAGAGGGGGAGAGGGAGAGAGGGAGGGAGGGGGAGAGGGAGAGAGGGAGGGAGAGAGGGAGGGAGAGGGAGAGAGGGAGGGAGGGGGAGAGGGAGAGAGGGAAGGAGAGAGGGAGGGAGAGGGAGAGAGGGAGGGAGGGGGAGAGGGAGAGAGGGAGGGAGGGGCTCTGAGACTCAGAGCACGTGGTGCAGGGAGAGGCTCACCGTCATACAAGCTTCCGAATTCACTGCAGTTTGGAGTGGGCACTTGCCACAGCAGCTAAGATGTCACTTAGGGCACGCACCTCCCACACCGGATGTCCTGGGTTCGAGTCCTGGCCCTCCTCTCAACCCCAGCTTCCTGTTAATGCGAGCCTTGAGAGACAGCAGTGACAGCTCAAGGCCCCAAGCCCCTGTCGCCCATGTGGGAGACAGGGATGGAGTTCCCAGCTCCTGTCTTGGGCTTGGCCCAGCCAGCCCTGGCTGTTGCAGGAATTTGAGGAGTGAACCAGTGGACGAACCATCTCTCCTAGCCTGTCTCCCTCTGTGCCGTTCAAATAAGAAATGTAAATAATTAGATGAAATAAAACTTTTAAAACTTTTCTCATCACAGGCAAACTAAGAAGTAGCCAGGGGCACTGGGCTGGCACAGGGGCTGGCCAGGCTCAGACTTAGCCCTGGTTTGGCATCCCCCAGGGGCAGCCACCTGGGGGATCCAGGCCTCAGTCTCTGAACATTATTCTCTCTTCTCTTCATTATGATTTATTCATTTGAAAGGCAGCATAACACAGAGAGAGAGAGAGCACGCTTCCATCTGCTGGTTCACTCCCCAGATGGCCACAATGGCCAGGGATGGGCCAGGCTGAAGCCGGGAGCCAGAGCTTCTTCCGGGTCTCCCACGTGGGTCACTTGGGCCATCTTCTACTGCTTCCCCAGGCCATCAACAGGGAGCAGCCAGGACTTGACCCGGTGCCCATGGGGGATGCCCGTGTCGCAAGCAGAAGCTCCATCCACTGCACCACGCCGCCGCCCCCTGAAACCTGTTCTAAGACGCATCACCGAGGCAGAGAGGGGGAAGGTGAATGTCGGGAAACCCTTGGTGGCCTCGGGAGCCCCCTGCTCCACGTCTATTCCAACGGGGACACAGCGGGGGGCCTTCAGGCCTCCTCCCCTCTGGCCACACCCAGGCCCTGAGTTTCCAGTCCAGAGGGGCGGGTGCTGTTTACCCGGCTACACCCTTTTCAGGGAGGCTCCAAGGACAGGAGACCCATCCTGCACACGGCCGGGGGAACCCACACCTGCCCAGCAGGCACAGAACCCGGCAGGTGTTCCGTCTGCTGCCCACTTGTTGGAGGACGTGACCGTATGCCCAGGTCGATCAATCAGAGAAACCGGTTTTGGCTTCCGGCCCTGTGCCCTGGCCAACGCTAACCCCACCCCGCCCCTACCGCCCCTTTCCCCGTGCAGGTCTGGCCCTGGGGGCTGCACAGATGGAAGCCCCAGCAAGGCCCTCCCCAGGGAGCGGCCGCCCTCTCCACGGCCCAGTGTGTGCTGGCCCAGGGGCTCCTCTGAGGAGGCCAAGTTCACCTGACCAGGGTGCAGGGGTTTTATGGGGCTCAGCGCCCCAGGGGAGCTCTGGCCAAGGAGGCTGCTGCAGCAGAGCTTGGCCTTGGCAGCCGTGGGGTCCACAGAGCCCACGCTTCTGCTTCATGGAAAACAGTGAGGAGGAGGAGCTCCCCGCCCCCACCCAGAAGCCCAGGGCAGAGGGGAACAGGTGCAAGGTGCTGAACTTGGAGGGATGATTTTGTGTGTGCCGGCAGGTGAATGAAGGGGTTCATATAACTGAGAGCTGCGGCTGTTACAACACCCCCTGCATTCCCATGTACTGACCTTATGAGCCTGTAAATTTTTTGTTGTTGTTGTTGGACAGGCAGAGTGGACAGTGAGAGAGACAGAGGGAAAGGTCTTCCTTTTCCATTGGTTCACTCCCGAACGGCCGCTGTGGCCGGCGCACCGCACTGATCCGAAGCCAGGAGCCAGGTGCTTCCTCCTGGTCTCCCATGGGGTGCAGGGCCCAAGCACTTGGGCCATCCTCCACTGCACTCCCTGGCCACAGCAGAGAGCTGGCCTGGAAGAGGGGCAACTGGGACAAAATCCGGCGCCCCGACCGGGACTAGAACCCGGTGTGCCAGCGCCACAGGCGGAGGATTAGCCTATTAAGCTGCGGCGCTGGCCATGAGCCTGTAATTTAAAATGTTATTTATTTGAGAGGTGGTAGGGTGGTAACAGGTGTGTGTGGAGCTTCTAGCCACTAGTCACTCCTCAAATGCCCGCCGTGGCCAGTGCTGGGTTGAGGCTGAAGCTGGGAGCCAGGAATGCAACCCAGGGCTCTCAGGCAGGTGACAGGGTCCCAGGAACTTGAGCCACCACCCTCTGCCTCCTGGGGTCTGTGTTAGCGGGAAGCCGGAGTCGGGAGTTGGAGCTGGGCATGGAACCCGGGCACTCTGATGTGGGAGGTGTGTGTCGTAACCGCTCTCTTAGCTGCTGGCCTGAACACCCGTCCCATGAGCCCTCATTGTTTGATGCTTTTGTTAAAGATAAACAAGGAGAAATGGGAACAAACCCGAGGCAGAATTCCGGATGATCTCAGCAATAGTACTGAGGCGCGGACTCAAAACTCATTGCGAGCAAAAGGACAGCTCCATCCATCTAATTAGGAGATGCAATTCCAAGAAAATTTTTATTTTTATGCTTAATAATTATTTATAAAATGTGTAGTTAATTGGTTTTGATAAATTGGATACTCATAATTGTACTGGAAGCTCAGACCAGAACAAAAAAATTAACTCTGGAACTTGATGGTCACAGGTAATTAAAAAGTTTTAACTTCTATGCTTTTTGTTGAGAGAGTCATGACAGGGTGATTAATAAAATACCTCCAAGCATAAACATGCACTGTAGTAGAAGACAATTCGGTGGAGGAAACGGAATGGAAATATGAGTTCAAGGAGAGAAATGAGAATTACAAAATTCTTGACAATTCCGGGAGAGCGTGCCTATGGTGTGCATTTCAAAGAGTGATCAGACAGCTTCACTCTTAGACGCCAGCATGTATAATCCATCAGAAGCAGTGTTGTCTGTAACCACTTACACTCGGGGAAAATTGCAATCGAAAATCCGAGAGAAGCAGGCACCCAGCCTGGCAGTGTGGACACGCGTGTCCCACACTGGGCGCCTGGCTCCAGCTCCCAACCCCCAGTGCAGACCCCCAGAGGCAGCAGCGGGGACTCAGACAGCTGGGTTCCTGCCGCTCGCCTGGGACACCCGAATTGTGTCCCTGGCTCCTGGCTCTGGCCCCTGCCCAGCCCCAGCATCTGGGGGAGTAAACCAGTGGGTGGGAGCTTTCTCTGTCTCTCTGCCTCTCAAATAAGTAAATGAATAAATCAACATTTTGTTTGAAAGGCAGAACAACAGAGAGAGACATCGATCTTCTATCCACTTGTGCACGTCCCAAATTGTTGCAACAGCCAGGGCCATGCCAGGCTGGAGCCAGGAGCCAGGAACTCCATCCAGGTCTACCGCGTGGATGGCACAGACCCAATGACTTGGGCCACCTCCTGCTGCTTTCCCAGGTGCGTTAGCAGGGAGCTGGATCAGGAGTGGAGCAGCCGGGACTCGACAAGCGCTCCCACATGGGATGCTGGCATCAAGAGCAGTGGCTTGACCTGCTGTAACATAATGCTAACCCATATATAGAATATGATTGTTTCAAATTTCTTGCAATGATGAAGGAGGGATACAAAAAACAGAGGTGAAAGCTAAGTTTGTGGTGGCTCAAAAACATTTGAAATCCATGCATCGTTTTTTCAAGATCTGCATTTTCCACGCATCTTTTAACGACCCCAGGCACACGTGCGTCCCCAAATTCTTTGCACCAAAGCAAACTCATATTTTAATTTCACTTTTCCGTGGACTTTTCAAAGCGCCCTTGTGTGAGCAGACAATGCCACCAAGAGAGACGGCATCCTGAGAAAACACACGGACATGAGAAGAGAGAACCTAAAATGGGGTGGGGTGGGGTCTTCAGAAGGGGTCCCTGTGGGTCGCAACGATAACCAGAGACAGGAGAGCTAGACACCAGGATCGAGCATTGCACTCGTGGGGTGCTTTCGGCTCGGAGCAGGTGCCCAGGCCGCCTCCCTCAACCCCCAACCTCATCCTGACCCAAGGACAGGTGTGTGCGGCCAGGACCGACTGACTGGCCGCCACGGCTGTCAGCCGCCAGCGGCTGTGTCCTGAGACTCTGTTGGGGAATCTGTAACACATTTCAGGGACGTTTCCACAAACGGCCTGAATGTGAAGGCACTGAAAAGGACACGCTTCAGTGCACACCAAAAAAAAGCATCCTCCAACACAGTCCAGCAGACGAGCTTGGCTGGAACGCCACGGCAGAGCAGGTGCAGCATGCGTGGACGTGAGACAGCCCTGCCGGCTCCAGAGCCGCCTCAGACAGGCCCCGCTGGACACTGGTCACGCTTCCGGCCCCAGAGGATGTGGGCATTGTGAGAGGAGTGCAGAAGACAGAACAGGGGCCTGCTCAGGTACCTGATTCCAGATTCCCTGCACCCGGGGACCATGGGGCACAATCGCACTGCCTTCTAAGCGCCAGGTACATTTCTTTTTATTATTATTATTATTATTTATTTTATTTGTTTATTTTTTTTTAATTTTTGACAGGCAGAGTGGACAGTGAGAGAGAGAGACAGAGAGAAAGGTCTTCCTTTTGCTGTTGGTTCACCCTCCAATGGCCACCGTGGCTGGCGCGCTGTGGCTGGCGCATCGTGCTGATCTGAAGGCAGGAGCCAGGTGCTTCTCCTGGTCTCCCATGCGGGTGCAGGGCCCAAGCACTTGGGCCATCCTCCACTGCCTTCCTGGGCCTCAGCAGAGAGCTGGACTGAAGAGGGGCAACCGGGACAGAATCCGGCGCCCCAACTGGGGCTAGAACCCGGTGTGCCGGTGCCGCAAGGCAGAGGATTAGCCTAGTGAGCCGCGGTGCCGGCCCAGGTGCATTTCTGAGCAGTTCCCATGCCTTCTCTCAAAGAGCCCTGGCTGCTATCTTTTGAGGTTGTGTAGTTGGCTGACCAGGGTCACCCCAAGGTACCAGGCCCTGCTTGCAGAAGCCCGTGTGTGTTACCTTATGGGGCAAAAAGGGACTTTGTGAATGTGAACTTAAGAATATTGAGAGGGGGGTTTTTTCCGAACTTTCGAGGTGGGCTCAGACACCATCACAGGTGTTCCTGTAGGTGGGGGGAGGGGAAGAGGGAGATTGGCACAGGTGGAAGTGACAGTGCTGTGACGTCACAGGTAGCAAGCAGCCAAGGTACTGCCCGCAGGATGCCAGAGAGGCGGGGAACGGATTCTCCCCCACCCCGGGGGCCCACAGAGGGAGCGTGCTCCTGCCGTCGACACCCTGATGTCGGGCAGGGAAGTTGGTGCTGAACTTCGGGTCTCCGGGCTGTTGGAGGAATAAATGCCTGTGACTTTAAGCCATGGAGTTAGTGGTAACCTGTTAGAGCGGCCCTGGGGTACAAAGACAGGGAGGTTTTATTGTTCCATTTCACAGATGAGGAAAATGAGGCTCAGAGGCATTCACTCAAGGTCAGGGCTGCAGCCAGGATGCTTTGGGCCCCAGGCTCCTCTGGCCCCAGCTGCACTGGCTTAAGGTGTGGGGTTGTCCTCAGAGCCCACGGCTGGTCCCAGGAGGAGCTCCCTGGAGCCCGGGCTGCCCCTCACACCTGCTCTGTATCTGTGGGCATGCAGGCGAAGCCTACAGAGGACCCTCCAGATCCCCAGAGATGCCGCTGGCCTCAGGCCTCCCATGTGGGCAGGGACCCCTCGTGTGACACTGGACGCCGGCACCAAGAGTCCTGGACTTAAGAGAGTGACTGAAAACCCCGGGGCCAGGGGAGGGGGTTGGTGGGGGGGTTTGAGTGTTTAGCCTGGTGGTGAAGACGCTGGTTAACCTGCCTGTGTCCCACATCGGAGTGCCTGGGTTCCACTCCCACTGCAGCTCCGGCTGCCAGCTTCCCACTGAAGTGGACCCGGGATGGCCCACGGATGTAGGTCGTGGCTGTCTGTACGTGTGGGAGACCCAAGTAAATTCCTGGCTCTCGGCTTTGGCCCAGCCCAGCCCTGGCCACTGTGGGCATTTGGGGAGTGAACCAGTAGATGGGATTCACTCTCTCTCTCTCTCAAATAAATAAGGAGGGGATGGGGGAGAACCACATCCCTTTTAACATTTACAGAGCAAACTCCCTGACCCCTAGGGACCCAGAGGGCTCAGTTTGATGACAGATAAATCAGCCCTGGGAAAGTGGCCTTGTCCTGGGATACTAGCACCTTCTTTTTCAAGTGGGGTCTGTGTGGGAACAAGCAATCTTGACCTACTAGGGATTCTTTGCTGCTATGACTGCCCCAAATGCAAGCCACTTACAGACCACACCTTCAAGGCCAGGCAAAGGCTCTTAGTGAACAAAGCTGTAGTTGCCAGGAAAGGCACTGGACACGGAGGGCGGGAGGGGCCGGTGCCAGCAGGGACCGGCTACAGATGACATTTCAGGTATCAGTGACCTGGGGCCAACGGCACTCTTGAAGTATTACATGGACAATTTCAGAAGTAGAAGTGTGTAAGCTTTAAACCTCAAAGCATTCTGAGTCGCGTGAGCAAGGTTCGTGCCATCCCACGCCCCTCCCCTCCCTGCAGACGTGAGTCATCCCTCCGGCTTGCTCATCCACGCCGTGTCCACGCCACATATGCCACCCGCCATCACTCAGCTGCCATCTTGGTTGTTGGATAGATGGTTGCCGTCTCGCAATGCTTGTTTTCAAAAACCCCACATTTTACTTCTAACGGCCTCCAAATGCAGGGAAAGCAAGTTTTTAAATGAGGGTCTTGGTAAAAGGCACCAACCAAAGGGATAAACCAGGGTGGGATGGGCAAAACAGCCCCACTGTGTCTCCTAGAAGTTCCCATGATAGAAACACAACCCCCCTGGTCCACGTGCTCGCAGTATTGGGAGGTGATAAAGCTCAGAAGGGGACACGGAGGTGGCATTAGGGACTTTACCAGGCGGGGAAGACGGACCTGAGCTAGCACCTTGCTGGCTGTGACCCTCACCAGAGCCAGCTCCCACTCTCTTGGACTCCCCAGCCCGCAGATGGTCTCCCATTCTTGGTAAATGACACAGTCTGGAGCACTCTGCTATAGTAACAGAAAGCAGACAAGGTGATGCCCCCGATACGGGGGTTTCCGTCCTGCATGGGAAAGCCAGCCTGACCTGGCTCGGTACTGGCGTGGTACCGATGCAGTAACTCCCAGGAGGGGCGGAGAGCGTCCCGAGACTGCTGTGTCTCAAGTGCTGGGCTCCGCTGCTGTGGCAGCCGCAGAGCAAAGTGACTCACCTGTTAGAGGACGTTCACTCTGCCACGTTAACTTCAGCCATTTGTACGAATAACTTCCTGAAAAGGAAAAAGGAGTGAGAATTAAAAGCTATGTTTGGGGGCCAGTGCTGTGGCATAGCTGGTAAAACCATCACCTGCAGCACCAGCATCCCATGTGGGCACCGGTTTGAGTCCCGGCTGCTCCACTTCTGATCCAGCTCCCTGCTAAGGCCTGGGAAAGCAACAGAGGATGGCTCAAGTGCTTGGGCCCCTGCACCCACGTGGGAGACCCAGAAGAAGTTCCTGGCTCCAGCCATTGTGGCCATTTAGGGAGTGTGAACCAGCAGATGGAAGACCTTTCTCTCCCTCTGCCTCTCTGTAAGTCTGCCGTTCAAATAAATAAATAAATCTTTAAAGAAAGAAAGAAACTGCCCAAATGGCCATATAGTTCAGAAAGGGCTGCTTCTATGGCTTGGTCACCTGGATGTAACCAGAGCACAGAGTCACATCCCAAAGTCTGAAACCCGATCAACCGAGAAACAGCGGTCCCCACCTTCACCACGCTCTCTGTGCCACGTCATCGCGTGACGTCACTCTGCGAAATCAATGGAAACACTTCACTCTGTTTTTCGAGGAACTGGGGCCACAGGAGATGCTTCTCCGTGCCTGGCCTGACCCACATCCAGCCTTCCTGGGAAACCGAAGATCCCAGCGGCGAGGCACTGGCTGGCCTGGGAGAGAAATCACCAAGCACCACAAGAAACAGCCCCAGAGCTTTCCCTGTGCAAACGCCTTCCCCCCGATGCCACAGGGGCCCCAGCGCAGGCTAGGACGGGTCTGTTCCCTCGTGGTAGAACCACGCTGCCATGGCACAGTCTCCAACGCTCACGATTCCAGCAGTAAATTGGAGGCAGCATCTGGCGCGCTCTGTTACGAGGAAATGAGTCGCTTCCTTGCGTTTGCTTAATGTGGGTGATCAAAGCCGACTCCGGTTCATTATGGGAGCGCTCGTGGGTGCCGGGAGCCGCCGAGACGGATCGCTACCGAATGAAATCAGTCTTTTCCTGCTTTGAATACTGTTTGGCTTGATGTTTTACAAATGCGGTTGGAAAGCAGCTCCAATCCGCGCAGGCCCGTGGGTACCCGGGCTCCCGTCTGACGGAGGGCAGGCTGCCCGCCTTTCCCAAGCCAGCTCCAGAAAATGCAGGATGCTCTCATGGGTGCGTGCTTAGAGAACCTGCTGTGCCGCGTCTAATCTCAAACATGTGACAAGTGTCCCGTCACAGCCATAATGCTTATTTTCTGGGGACACAGGCAACTTTGCCGAAAAGCAGCCCTGAGGCAGCCTGGGGCACCCCCCCACGCGAACAGACTCCCATTCTCCAAACACAGGGGAGCAGCGGATCCCACGCCGCAGGGAAGACGGAAGTGACGAATACCACTGGTGTTGAGCCTAAGGACTGGGCAGTGACACACACACCCCTACCTCTCCACCGACAACCCGAATACCTGGCACCTACCGCAGAAGTCTCCGCATGGACTTCTGGGAGACTGAGGGCAGCTGGGACGCCCTGCTGCTCCCTCACTGCGTGGGGGGTGGTCTGTGCCGTGCCCTCTCTCCCCAAGACAGCCGAGCTCTGTGGACCTGTGTTGTTGGGTCTGGCGAGCAGGCCAGGAGGGGCTTTGGCAAAGGGGGGCCACAGCCCTTTGGGGTCTCCAGCTTTTGGGAAATAAGGTCACATGAAGACACGGGGAGAAGGCGGCCGTCAGGAGGCCAGGGAGGGAGCCCTCACCGGGGAGCAACCCCGCCAGCACCTTCATCTCGGACTTCTGGGCTCCAGAGCTGTGCGGGAATACACCTCTGCCTCACCAGCCGCGCCACCTGTCACTCGATTACCGCGCCCAGCAGACTGCCACAGAGCCGAGCTGGGAGCCAGCCGGGTGGCTCCCAAGCACGAAGTGAGACTAAATCACGTTGTGGTCTCATGATGGAAGACTAAAGAACAAGCCACGGAACCATGACCTCGTGGACAGACCTAAAAGCACCAGAAAGAAACCAGACATGCCACCAAGCTCTGTTTCTAGAAGTTTAAAGACTTATTTATTGGGCCAGTGCTATGGCATAGTCTGCTAAACCTCTGCCCGAGGCGCTGAAATCCCATGTGGGCACCAGTTCGAGTCCTGGCTGCTCCTCTTCTGTTCCAGCTCTCTGCTGTGGCCTGGGAAAGCAGTAGAAGATGGCCCAGGTCCTTGGGCCCCTGCACCCATGTGGGAGACCCTGAAGAAGCTCCTGGCTCCTGGCTTTGGATGAGCCCAGCTCTGGCCATTGTGGTCATCTGGGGAGTGAACCAGTGGATGGAAGACCTCTCTCTCTCTGCCTCTCCTTCTCTGTAACTTCACCCACCTTTGAAGTAAAATAAATAAATCTTTAAAATAAAAAAAAAACAAGACTTATTTATTTGAAAGGCAAAGTGACAGAGCGAGCGAGAGAGAGCGCTTCCATCTGCCGGTTCACTCCCCAAATGGCCACAATGGCCTGGACCAGACAGAAGCTAGGAGCCAGGACTCCATCTGGGTCTCCCTCGTGGATGAGGGTCCCACACACGCAGGCCATCTTCAGCTGCTTTCCCAGGTGTATTAGCAAGGAGTTGGATAGGAAATGGAGCAGCCGGGACTCGAACCTGCACTCATATGGGATGCCAGATTGCAAGTGGGACTTAACCCACTGCACCACAACACTGGCCTCCGCTTCTGTGCAGTTTAGAACCAGCGAAGACGAATCCTGGGTGACAGAGGCCAGAGCGGTGGTCACAGCTGGGGGCTGCTGACTGGGAGGGGCCACGGTGGACCTCTGGGGGGCAGCATGTTTTACGCCTTCATTTGGAGGTGGTGGCTCGGGACACGTACATAGCTCACTGGGCTGTGACCACAGGGCCGCTCAGGTCACCGTAATCCACAGCTCAACTGAACAGTGCAAGATGGAAGACGAGGCAGAGGAAGAGGGGCCGCGACCCGGAACCATGTCTGGACAAACAGCTCGGGCTCTGAGTAGAGAAACGGTCGGTGGGCATCTCACTGCTCCATGTCGGAGGGGTCAGCCTGCCGGGCTCCCCGCTTGGAATGTCAGGAGCCCCCCCCCACTTCCTAGCCACTGCCTGGCCTCAGACAGAGCCCCTGACAGCACGCCAGGCTTGTAAAACTTGAAAGGAGACGAATTAAAATATCAAGGCTGCAGAAATGAGTATTTAGAGCACGGAGCGTACACCAACGTCAGCATGAGGCTGAAGATCAAGTCGGACTTCCCCGAGCCCGGGCGGCTCCTTTCATGAGCGCCCTTTAAATATTGCATGCCGCACCCTCTCCCCGGGGCTCGTGTTTCATCTTCCACCTCCTTCAAAGGCGGGACGGGGGCCTCATCACCGATTCTGCGATTCTGCGTCTGCTGCCGGCCTCCCCGGGGGCCGGCCCCAGGAATTAGCATTTTCTACCCACAGCCGATGAGAAGTGCCGTGAAATCGGCAAGACGCCGCGAAGAGAGGAAAGAGGGCCGTGGCCCGTGAGGCCTGTGGCTTTGTGGGAGACGGTGTGGGTGCAGCCAGGGCAGGCTTCCTGGAGGAGGCAGAGGTGAGACGGACCTGGTGCCATAACAACGACGATGGCAGTAATAGTAACGACGTGTTAGTTTGAATTCCGCCTGGAAGCAGCCCCATGACAGGCCTCACTTACTTGGGGGGCAGCAGGTGAGGGAGGTGACACAGGGATAGGAACACCCAATAACGCACACATTGAGCGGCCAGCCTCCACCCTGGGCCACCGGCCCTCACCCCGCGGGGGGCACACACTCCCATTACCACCGCGGGAAGGGGAGCCATCCCCATCTGTGTCGGAATCCAGAATTTGTTGCTGATGCTTCAAACTTTTATTTTCATTTTATGTGAAAGGCAGACACACACACACACACACACACACACACACAGATCCATCAGCTTGCTCTCCAAATGGCCAAGCCAAAGCCAGGCAGGGCCTTGGAGCTCAATCAGGGCTCCCCGCGTGCTCGGCAGGGACTTAGGCGTTTGAGGCGTCCTCCACTTCCTCTGAGTGGGTCCCTTAGCAGGAAACTGAACCGGAAGCGGAGGAGCCAGGGCCGAACGCAGGCTTTCAGACCTGGGACGCGGGCATCCCGGCGGCGTCTTTGCCGCGTGCCAGATGCCCAGCCCTCTGGCTGCTGCTTGAGGAGTGGCAGTGGTGGCAAAAATGGTTCAATCGGCGTAGCTGATGGAAGCCAGGTTTCCCCCTCGCTCCCAAGGGCCCAACCCAAGGCCCTGCTGCCAGAGGTGGGTGCCAAGTCTGCATTTTCTTCTTACAGAGAGTCCCCCAGCCACAGCAGCTTCAGATCCCCGCCAGTGCGGACCCCACCCCCACCCCGTCCTGCCGCGCACTCGGGACAGGGGGCCAAGGGCACCAGCACAGCCTCGGCCGTGTCCAGTGGTTCCCGAGGAGCCCACAGCCGCGGGGCCCTCAGCAGGCTGCGGTTTGCTTGTTCCGACTTTGCCAGGACCTCAAAGGTTAGCGAGAAAGGAAGAAGCTGGAAAGTGGGAAAACATCCTTGCCTGCGATCACGTACACTTGCCACGCAATGCGCAGATGGCACCGCAGGGTTTACCCGAAGGAAACGAACTCGCGTGTCTACGCAAGACTTGTGCACGGGCGTTCCCGGAAGCCCAACTCACACGTGCATCAAGAAGTGAACGGATGAAAAGAATCCAGATAGATCGGTGACACGGAAGCTCCACCCAGTCTCACAGGGGACGGTGACAGCACAGGTGTGTCCCAGAAGCCTCACAGGGATGCAAGAAGCACAGATACGCGTGCAGCTTCTGAGACACGGGTTCACTCCCCCAGCTGGCTACAACGGCCAGAGCCGTGCAGATCTGAAGCCAGGAGCCAGGAGCGTCTTCCAGGTCTCCCATGCAGGTGCAGGGGCCCAAGGACTTGGCCATTTTCTACTGCTTTCCCAGGCCACAACAGAGAGCTGGATGGGAAATGGAGCAGCCAGGACTCAAACCAGCACCCATATGGGATGCTGGCCAGCCAGGGCTCAGCATGGGGCTCTCTGTGGCCTGTGGGAGAGCTGCCTCCTCCTCCCTCACTCCTCCCCCATCCTCTGGCCATCCTCCCCGTGAGAAGGAAGCTGCCTGTAGCTGTGGGTACCTTGGCAGCCATCCTGTGACCATGAGGGAAACAGCACGGGAAGGAAGCGGAACAGGCAGAGAAACCGAGTCATACTTGGCTCGGATTTGCACCGGAAGTGGAGCAAGGGCCGAGAGGAGAGCTGGCTGTCATTCAGGGACCTCGGCATTGCAGGCGATGGAGAGAACCGGCCGCACCACAGCACTGGCCCCAGGACTTCAGTTTCTTTTCTTTTCTTTTTTTTTATTATTTTTTTTTAATAGTTTTTTTGACAGGCAGAGTGGACAGTGAGAGAGAGAGACAGAGAGAAAGGTCTTCCTTTGCCGTTGGTTCATCCTCCAATGGCCGCCGCGGCCAGCGCGCTGCGGCCGGCGTACCGCGCTGATCTGATGGCAGGAGCCAGGAGCCAGGTGCTTTTCCTGGTCTCCCATGGGGTGCAGGGCCCAAGCACTTGGGCCATCCTCCACTGCACTCCCTGGCCACAGCAGAGAGCTGGCCTGGAAGAGGGGCAACCGGGACAGAATCCGGCGCCCCGACTGGGACTAGAACCCAGTGTGCTGGCGCCACTAGGCAGAGGATTAGCCTAGTGAGCCGCGGCGCCAGCCAGGACTTCAGTTTCTTAAGATCAGGAATGCTCCCCTTGTGGGTAGTTTGTTGGGAAATTTCCACCATTTGCAAAAACGCCCTAAAGACAACAACTCCCTTCCCCTCCCCCACTTCTCCCTGCCCATTTGCATTTCCCTCTTAGACCCACAACCCATCCTACCCCATCTGGAATGCAAACCTGGTGCTTATCTTGTTGACTCAACTGCTTTAATTTCAGGCTCCCGCAATCGCGGGTTATTCTTACCCGGGTGCCTGGCATCATCTTCCATTAACGTGTCAGCCTCGCACCGCCCAGAATAAAACATCGGAGCGCAATTGTTGTCCTGGGCTAATTAAAGATGTGTATCATTGGTGGAATTGTCTCTTTGGAACCAAAAAATTAATTATGTTTCTTTGGCCTGGTGATCAGACGCGGACAACAAACCCGCAGCCACACATCGCTGTTTGCTATCTGCGCTTCTGCCAGTGCCTTCTCTCTGGTCCTGGGGGACAAGTGCCCCACGGACAGTGGGACAGCGCTTGGGCTGTGCTCAGTCGGCTCCCAGGGTGTGAAACCAGGGAGAAAAAGTCGAGATTTTGGAACCAACAAGGGAGAGCTTAAAAGGCTACGGCCCAAAGATGGGTTCAGAACTCAGCGGGGCTGTGGGCTAGCGCCCAAGCAGGGAAACGGGGCTTCCCACAGGGGAGGCCGGATGCCAGGACCTGGATTTCCCAGCAAAGCAGTTGTGGATTCTGCGGGGGGTGGGGGGGGGGTGGGGAGGGATGTCCAGCGTGTGCCGGGCAGTGCTGGTTGCTTGCAAAGTTGCAAGGGGCCTGACGACCAACATCTACTGTAGAAGACCCAGAAGCCCAGCATCCTGCACTTCCAAGTCCTGCTCAGACCCTGATACCCTCCCAGGTGGTCCCAGCCCTTCCCCCAAGGAAAGCTCCCAGGAGACTCCTCTCTCCTCAGGACCAAATGGGTTACCTGACCTGATACCATGGGGCAAGAAAAACCCCCTCTACTCTGCCCACTGCCAGCAAACCTGGGGAGGAATTTGCTAATTTTCACCCAACAAACCCATATGGGCGCCAGTTCAAGTCCCAGCTGCTCCACTTCTGATCCAGCTCTCTGCTGTGGCCTGGGAAAGCAGTAGAAGATGGCCCAGGTCCTTGGGCCCCTGCACCCACGTGGGAGATGGGGAAGAAACTCCTGGCTCCTGGCTTCGCATTGGCCCAGCTCTGGCCACTGCAGCCAATTGGGGAATGAACCAAGGATGGAAGATTCCTCTCTCTCTCTCTCTCTCTCTCTCTCTCTCTCTCTCTCTCTCTCTGCCTCTCTGTAACTCCCTTTCAAGCAAATAAGTAAATCTTAAAAAACAAAAAACAAAACAAACAAAAAAACCCGAATCTAAACAAAGAGTGTGCACTCAGCTCTGCTGAGCCGCCCGCCTGGCCTGCCTGCCCAGGTGTGTTCTCTCCACTCAACCATGGAACCTCGCTCTCCCCCAGTCTGAGTGACTGGGCGCTCTCTCTGTCCCTTCTGTTCTGACGGATGCCCTGTCCCCAATAAAGCCTGATCACTCTGCTCTCTGTCTCACACCTGAATTCTTTCTTGCGTGAAGATAAGAACTCTGTGGCCTTTCTTTGGTGACACCTACACTGCTGAAATCTTGTATCTGAGTGAGTCCCGGCTGCTCCACTTCCAATCCAGCTCCCGGCTGATGGCCTGGGAGGTCAGCGGTGGACGGACTGAGTACTTGGGCCCCTGCCACACATGTGGGAGACCCGCATAGAGCTCCAGGCTGCCAGCTTCAGCCTGGCCCAGCCCTGGCTGTTGTGGTCATTTAGGGAGTGGGCCAGCAAACAGAAGTGTGCACTGCGTGTTTGTGTATATATACGTGTATGCGCGTGTGTGTGTGTGAGAGAGAGAGAGAATTATCTCCGAGTGCTGGTTTGCTCCCCCAAATGCCCACCACAATCAGGACTGGAGCAGACCAAAGGCAGGAGAGGGGAGCTGGAGCTCAATCCGGGTCTCCCAGGTGAGAGGCAGGGACCCAACCAGCCTCGTCACTGCTGCCTCCTGGGGAGGCACCGCAGCAGGGAACTGGGATCCTGAATGGAGTCCCAGGCTCTCTGCTGTGGGCTGTTATACACCTGCACAGAGCCCAGGCTCTCTGCTGTGGGCTGTGATACACCTGCACGGAGCCCAGGCTCTCTGCTGTGGGCTGTGATACACCTGCACGGAGCCCAGGCTCTCTGCTGTGGGCTGTTAGACACCTGCACAGAGCCCAGGCTCTCTGCTGTGGGCTGTTATACACCTGCACGGAGCCCAGGCTCTCTGCTGTGGGCTGTTAGACACCTGAATGGAGCCCAGGCTCTCTGCTGTGGGCTGTGTGATACACCTGCACGGAGCCCAGGCTCTCTGCTGTGGGCTGTTAGACACCTGAATGGAGCCCAGGCTCTCTGCTGTGGGCTGTGATACACCTGCACGGAGCCCAGGCTCTCTGCTGTGGGCTGTGATACACCTGCACGGAGCCCAGGCTCTCTGCTGTGGGCTGTTAGACACCTGCACAGAGCCCAGGCTCTCTGCTGTGGGCTGTTATACACCTGCACGGAGCCCAGGCTCTCTGCTGTGGGCTGTTAGACACCTGAATGGAGCCCAGGCTCTCTGCTGTGGGCTGTGTGATACACCTGCACGGAGCCCAGGCTCTCTGCTGTGGGCTGTGATACACCTGCACAGAGCCCAGGCTCTCTGCTGTGGGCTGTGATACACCTGCACGGAGCCCAGGCTCTCTGCTGTGGGCTGTTATACACCTGCACAGAGCCCAGGCTCTCTGCTGTGGGCTGTGTTGTACACCTGTCACCACAGGCAAGTTTCCTGGGGGCGTGGCCACACGCACAGTTTACCTGTGGTACTGTGCACTGTCTCCTGCTTCTCGACTGAGTGGGTGCTGTGTCCACTAACCTCATTACCTGGCTCAAAAGATAGCCTGAGCTATCCCAGTGTTCTTTCCTTTCAGAGGGTAAAGCCACAAACCTCGAGGGAACAGCTCAGCGCCTCTCCGCAGGTACAAGCAGGTGGCTGCCACCCACAACCATCAAAGCCCAGCGTTCTCCCCTGGAAGGCTCCTTGCGCCCCCACTGCCCGCCCTCTGTCACTGGAGCACAGCTCTGCCAGTACCACGACCCAGGGAACGGCCGCTCCTGGACTCAGACCCTGCCTGGTGCCGAGTTGTGTTTTGTTCTTTCTCTGCTGCTGACGGACATCTGGGGCTGCTCCGTTGTGAAGGAGGTGTGTACACCCCCTCCTGCCCGCCCAGTGGGGCTGCGGGATGTGGTTTGAGGTTGTTCCCCAGGGAGTTCTTGTGTTGAAATTGACTCGCCGTGGTGCAGTTTGCAGAGCAGAGCGGGGCACCTGAGCCGGCAGAAGCAGGCTCCGCCCTCCAACCAGAGCTCTGAGCCCAGACGCACCTCTTCTGTATAGGTCCCTGGCTTGAGTATTTTCTTATGGTCCTTGCAGCAGGGGAGATTTTAGTACACACAGACAGCTTTCCAAGTGTTTGTCCCAGGGCCGGCGCTGTGGCAGAGCAGGTAAAGCCACTGCCTGCAGTGCCAGCATCCCATATGGGTACCGGTTCAAGTCCCGGCTGCTCCATTTCTGATGCAGCTCCCTGCTGTGGCCTGGGAAAGCAGAAGAAGATGGTCCAAGTGCTTGGGCCCACAGGCCAGGAGACCCAGCCCCACATCATGGCTCACGTCCACGTCACGGAACGTGGTTCATCCCCACCCAACTTCCTGTTGAAATGTGGCTGCTGCTGTGGCAGCTTTCAGAGGCGGGGCCTAGTGGGAGGAGTTTGGGGCCACGGGGGTGGAGCCTCACGAATGGCTTGGCAGTTGTGGGAGTTCGGCCGCCTTGCGTCTCCTCCCAGGCACCTGCTTGCCCTCCCACTTTCCACCACGGGGCCCTCACCAGATGCCCCGCGGATGTGGGAGCCCGATCCTGCAGGGCTGAGAGCCACAGTGAACCCCTTTCCAGGCTCAGGTCCCGCTAGAGCAGCAGGAAGAGACCAGGACATGGGCCTAGGTTGGCCTCCTCGGGGGAGGGGGTCTCGGGAGAGGTGCTCGTTCCCTCCACGCTGACCGAGTCCAGCATCTTGAGGCAGCCCCTGCAGACCTCCCCCCAGCTCTGCCCCCACTTGCTTTCAGGCGGTCCAGACCCAAAACTCCGTCCCAGGGAGTGCGCGGCCATAGCTTGCCCCAGCTGGACATGGGGGCAGCTGGGAGGTTACCCCCAGCCCGCTGCCTCCTGGAAGCCCTCAGGGACTCTCCCCAGCTTTCCCAGAGCCGGCTTTGTTCACACTGCTTTCCTTACCCAGAAACTTACCCAGAATGCCTTGTCCCCTGCCACCTGTCCGGCCGTCACAGTCTGTTTTCTGTTGCTATCACAGGACACCTGAGGCTGGGGACTCCATCAAGAAGGAGGTGTACTGAGCTCCGAGTTCTAGGCCCTGGTCATAACCCATTCTTGTGGGACTCATGCAGACCCACCAGGCGTCACCCAGTCACCTCCCACCAAGCCCCGCCTCTTAAAGGTTCTGCCAGCTCAGCGTCGCCACACGGGGACCAGGCTTCCAGCACACGAGCCTCAAATCACATCTTGAATTGTAGCAAGATCCAAGCCCCACCCTGCCAGTGAGGTTACCCCCAGCACACCTCCTCCTGGAAGCCCTCAGGGATTCTCTCCAGCCTTAGCCACCCCTGAGCTCGGTGGCACAGCAAGATCTCACCATCACACCCCAGGCCTGGCTCTCTATAAGGCCGGAGTCTGCCTCGAGGATGAGCCATCCCGGGAGCCTCTGTGCAAACGTCTCAGTGCCTGGCAAATGCAGGACAACCTCGAAAGATAGCAGCCAGGGCTCTTTGAGAGAAGGCATGGGAACTACTCAGAAATGCACCTGGGCTGGCGCCGCGGCTCAATAGACTAATCCTCCACCTTGCAGTGCTGGCACACTGGGTTCTAGTCCTGGTCGGGGTGCCGGATTCTGTCCCGGTTGCCCCTCTTCCAGGCCAGCTCTCTGCTGTGGCCCGGGAGTGCAGTGGAGGATGGCCCAGGTGCTTGGGCCCTGCACCCCATGGGAGACCAGGAGAAGCATCTGGCTCCTGGCTCCTGCCATCGGATCAGCGTCGTGCGCCGGCCGCAGCGGCCATTGGAGGGTGAACCAACGGCAAAGGAAGACCTTTCTCTCTGTCTCTCTCTCTCACTGTCCACTCTGCCTGTCAAAAAAAAAAAAAACACTCTGACCCACCCGTGTGCAGCACCATGAGGCCAGAGCGCAGCCCCCAAAAGCCACACCCCCAAGGCCACGGTGATCGGCGACTCCCAGCTTCCCTAATTTTTGCTGTGGCTTCCCATCTGCGGCCACATAAAGAAAGCCAAAAACAGCCCCCAGCCAATCACACGGCACACCAGCCTTGGTGTCCAGCCTGGAGCTTGCCTACCCCCGCCTGCCCTCGGGGACGGGGCCGAGTGGGGGCTGCGGGGGCCGCCTGTGCTTCCTCCCACCGGCTCCCTCTCATCCAGCCCCATACTGCCCGGCCCGCGCCCCCGGCCACCTTCCCCTCAAACCAGGGGCGTCCCCTCCTCGTGTCCTCACAAGTGCGACGCCCCAGGTGCTCACACGGGGGCGAGCTGGCGAGGGGGTGCAAACGGGGGGAAAGAAGGGAGGGGGGACAGAAGCAGGACCTGGGGGGCTCCAGGGTCTCCCCTCGGGTCTCTGCGCATCTCCACCACACTGCGTCCTGACTCCTGCCAGGTGCAACACACACACACACTCCGGGCCGTCACTGGGCAGCCGCGGCCAGCCCCTCCCGGCCCCCGGAGCTTGGCCCTGCGAGGGGCCCAGCGTCACACACAACTGCTGGTCTCACAGTCCCAGATGCTGTCCTTGTTCCAGACTGCTAATGGCCGCTCCACAAATTGAGCACGCATTCCACTTCGGGGATGAATTATTCATCTGCTTAGGGCTGAGCACAGATTTGCACGAGGAGCTGGGGTAGCTCCGGGTAAATCAAGGCGGCAGCCACGGACGGATGGACGGACGGACGGACAGAGAGATGGATGGACGCTCGGGAGCCAGGCCGCAACGGCTGTAGCAGTAACCGCCTCCTGGCCACACCCAGCTGTCCCCGGGTGACCAAGTGACCCTGGCCGGCAGTGCATTAGGGATGCGTTTGTCTTAGGGGCTGGGTAAGTGGTGCAGTGGTTAAGACGCTGCTTGGGGCCGGCGCCGCGGCTCACTAGGCTAATCCCCCGCCTTGCGGCGCTGGCATACCGGGTTCTAGTCCCGGTCGGGGTGCCGGAATCTGTCCCGGTTGCCCCTCTTCCAGTCCAGTTCTCTGCTGTGGCCCGGGAGTGCAGTGGAGGATGGCCCAAGTGCTTGGGCCCTGCACCCCATGGGAGACCAGGAGAAGCACTGGCTCCTGCCATTGGATCAGCGTGGTATGCCGGCCACAGTGTGCTGGCCGAGGCGGCCATTGGAGGGTGACCCAACAGCAAAAGGAAGACCTTTCTCTCTGTCTCTCTCTCACTGTCCACTCTGCCTGTCAAAAAAATAAATAAATAAAATAAAATTTAAAAAAGACGCTGCTTGGGACGTCCCTGCTCCACTCCACACACCAGCTCCCTGCTCACACGCACGCCAGGAGGCAGCAGGTGACGGCTCTGGTCCTTGGGCCCCCACCACCCACGTGGGAGATGTGGGCTGGCATTCTGGGCTCCCTGGCTCCAGCCTGGCCCAGCCCCAGCTCTTGTGGCTTTTGGGGAGTGAACCAGCAGATGGGAGATTTCTGTCTGTCTCTCTGCCTTTCAAATGAAATGGGAACAAATTTTTACAGTTAAAGATGCGTGTGTCTCACGCATCACTTTCCTGCCTGTTCCAGAAAGCGCTGGTCTCTGCCAAGGCTCCTGAACCCTCCCTCTCAAGGTGCGAGATGCAGCCGGGAGACGGAGGTCCAGGCAGAGCGGGAGGGTTGCGGGGGACGGAGCATCTGGGCCACAGGCTGTACCAGGCGGCAAAACCAAACGTTTGTTCTGGTTCTGCCGAGGCAGCCGCAGGCAGGGACTCAAAATTCAACAGGACCCATAGCACGGGACCCCCTAAGGTGATCATTTTGTGTGGCCCGCAGGTGCTGCTGTAACTATCCAAGTGGCCCTTGGCAGATGGAAGGTTCTGGACTCCTTGGTCTCGAGGGAATTCGCCTTCTGGTTCTGAGCTGGGAGGGCTCTGAGCTCCTCCCCGACACCGTGTCCAGAACCGTGTTTGGGTTTCCCTCCCCAAATGGCCACAACGGCTGGGGCTGGGCCAGGCCAAAGCCAGGAGCCAGGAGCTTCTTCTAGGTCTCCCACATGGGTGCAGGGGCCCAACGACTTGGGCCATCTTCTAGCAGGGAGCTGGGTCAGAGGTGGAGCAGCAGGGACTCGAACCAGTGCTCGGATGTAGGGCACTTCACTGGCTGAGCCACACCACCAGCCGCCGACCGCGGCGTCTGAATCTGCCTTTGTAGCCACACCTTTCCTGAACTCTGAACTTCGGCTGAAGTGTTTCGGATGAAAACTCGGGGTCTGAGACAGGCAGCGAGCTCACCGACGTGGGCTTTATTCGGCATTTAGTACCAAACAGGCAACTTCCTTTCATTCCTAGTCTGCATGACCCACACCACGGTGCCACTGGCCCAGTTGGCCGCCCAGCCTCGGCTGGGTACCAGTGACAAAGTCTCGGTGTCTTAGGGGCCCAGAGGGAGGCTAGAGGCGAGAGAGACAAGCGGCAAGCGCACTGGCCAGAAAACAGCAGGAGCCCCTCCCTGCGCAGGGTGGCCCCACGATCCTGTTACAGGGAGGACACAGTGGTCCCCAGAGGCTCACGCGCTGGAAACCTGGTCCCCAGGGCGAGGGTTGGGAGGTGGCGCAGCCTGGAGCAGGGTCGTCTGGTTGCCGGGGGCATCACTTTCAGAGGGGGGGGGGGTCAATGCCGATCTCTGGGGACCCTCTGAGTGTCCTTGGGAAGGAACCGTTATCAACAGAGCAGTCCTGGCCCCACCTCTCTGGTGTCCTGTGCACCCTCTCCTGCTCCCCTCCCAACGATCGCTCCCTGTCGGACACAGTCCGGGCTGCTTCCGGTTTGCAGCCCCAGCATGGAAAACCAGGTTAGCAGCCCGGGCCCTTCCAGGAAGTCTCGAAGCTGGACCCGCAGGGACGTTTTCTGGGGTAGATTTCTGAGTGATTTGGGCTGCTCCAGTAATTTTCCGAGATGCATGCACTGGGCCTGCAGCCTGCCTTTTTATGTAAATATCGTTTCCCCAAGACGAGAATGATATTTACAATGTATCAGATTCTTACTGTATCCCAGGCGGCAGCCCTGCGTGGAAGCACCGCAAGGTCCTACTTTCTGAGTTAACAGGAAATTCGGACCAATGCTTTAAGGGCCCGCTCCAGCCGCCGTGGCCAGAGCTGCCTGGCTCTGACGGACAGCAAGGACTCGATGCCCCACGCCGGGCCCCAAGCCCCCTTTCCTTGTCTTCCTCCTCCAGAGGGGAAACAAATCTAGAATGCTCACTCGCCTTTCTCGATTTGGTCAAGTGACTTCCTCTGAGCTGTCTGAACATAAGGTAGAAGGAGCAGGAGACAGAGACCCTTGGAGTCGATTCTGCCACTCAGATTTCTACCTTTATTTTGCCTCGAATACAGATGTGATACCCAGAGACACAGCAGCCATTTCGTGGCTGTGAGGACAAATCCACATACCTGGAACGGTACGGCAGGAAGGTAGAAACTATTTGAGTTTTTGATGACATCAGAGGATTTCCTTCCTCAGGGTCCCAATTTCATGGGGTAAACAAACTTCTCCCTCATTTACCATGTGTTGGGTTTTTGGTTTCTCACAGGCAAACGCCATCATAACAGAGGCTTGGCCCCTGGAGGCCACAGCATTACCCAGTTTGGGGACTCAGGGGGACAAATGGCATGAAATAGAAGCTCAATTTGTCTAAAACCCAAGATTCCGACGCACAAACACCACCGAGTACTAGAGAGCCGCAGGGCTGGGAACCAGTGCCTCTCCATGGCCAGCGATGAGAACTCTGGGGTCAAAGGTCCCCAGGCCCCTGCAGAGTAGCCGCTGCCCAGGAGAGAGTCGGGGGCTTCTGCTCGGGGCAGGGTCAGCCCACAACTGTCGCCCTGCTGCTTTAATCAGTGGCCCGATGGCCCTTTGGGGAAACTGAGGCAGCACCATAACCTCTTCCCCACCTGGCCCTCGGAAAATCTACCAAATTCCTTGGCCGACAGAACGCTGTGGTCCAGGCCCTGAAGTCCCTCCCCCCGCGGGGGTGGGGAGCCATTCCCTGCATCCCGGTAAGTGCAGCTCACCTGGCGGCGCCCCCCCCCCCCCCCCCCCCGCTGGACAGCTGCCCACGCCTCCTCGGGCGTCTGCGAGAGGAACAGAGAGGAACCCCGTGCCTTCACGGGTGCGCAACGGCCACCGCGCAGAGTCTGCCCGCCACGGCGCCCGCTGCCGCTCCCCACCGGGCAGCTAGCTCTCTGCTCCCCTGGCGCCAGGCACGGATGAGCGGATAGTCCGAACGACGCGCACCAGCTGGGCTAACGCCGTGCGCTCCGGGGCTGGCTGGCACCGCGGCACAGCCTGGCTCCAGCCGACTCGGGCACCGGCTGGCTGGAGGAAGCCCCCGGTTAGGGCCGGCACGGCTGCTGCACCCGGGAACAAAACTGGCCCCAAGCCGTCCTGGGACCCGGAGAACCTAAGGAGGAGGGTTGAGGGTGCACCTGTGGCTTCTAAGACCCTCGAGGGTCCGCCCAGGCCGGGAAGAGCAGTGCCAAGGGTGGGGGTGGGGGGTTCCTCTGGGCCTCCGAACCCAGTGCGGGAGACCTGAGGCCTGCTGGTGCCCAGCCCAGGGCGGAGCCGGAGCGGCAGGGCTGCGCTGTGCCGGCCAAGGAGCGAGGCAAGCGGACGACAGAGGCCGGGGCTCCAGGGAGGCCACTGCCGTCCCGGCTTTGCGGGCTTTGTGGTGGGAGTTCTGCGGGCTTTGTGGTGGGAGTTCTGCGGTCGGGGTTGTAAGGGAGGCGGCAGGAGGGGTCTCCTGGGGCGCCGCCCAGGGGCACGGCTGTGCTACATTGTTGCAGTTCACAGTTCCTCCAGGGCTGCCTGAGCCCTGTGGGTCACAGTTTCTGCCCTCCGCTGGCTCCGCTGAGTGCTGCCCCCTCCCCTCCACTGGTTCTTTGTCTCTGGACCATGAAGAATGAGGCGCCTGGAAAAGATTTTAAAGCAGGAAGTTCTCCCTCATTGGGCCAGGGGCATGCTAATGAGGCATGCTGTGTGAACCAATCAGGGAACAGACATCCGGAGCAGGCACAGAAGTTTGCAAGTGCTCTGTCAGGCCCCAGCCGCAGATTTGGCAACACGTGAAGATGGCCGCGTGTGTGTTTCTCCGTCTCCCATGTCCCCTCCCCCAGGGCTCCTGCCGCCTGCCTGCTTTCTTTGCTGTCTGTCTCTCTCTCCCTCCCCTGGAGTCCCTCTCAGCTTGAGCGCAGGGGCTCAGTGCTCCATCAGCAGGGATCAGAGGCAGCTGGGACACACGGCCCTGCGGGGCGGGGCCCCGTGACACAGCACACTCCCCTTCCCCAGTCAGCTGGGACAACGCAGACACAGCTCTGCCCAGCCACGCTGCCGCTGAGCATCATGGGAAGACAAGAAGGGGGCACCACTGATGACCAACCAAGTGGGAGACTGGGTGCCACAGCCCCGCCCCTAGCAGTGGGAGCACCCAGCATGCGCAGGTGCCAGTATCGCGTCCATGACACAGATGGGGACACAGGACGTGCCGGTGGATGGAGCAGGCTTTCCAACCCGGACTGTCGGACCAGCGCCTCCGTTCTGTCCGGCAGGTCACTCGGGGTGTCCGGGCAGATCTGGGACAGCATCCCAGCACCTGCCACCCGGCTGGACCACTGCGGGGGTGGGATCCCTCCCTCAGAGACCACAGAAATGACTGTGGCCCAGAAAGGTTCTGCACAGATGCCTGTAACAGCCACTGAGACACGAGGTCCAAAGCCCTGATGTTGCTCCCCAGGGCTCTGAGCCAGGCTCAGTCCTGGGGAGCAGACCCCCAACCCCGGCTCCGAAATCAGCTCAGGAGAGTGGCCGCCCTCCGCAGCCCCCACTGTGGGCCATTGTCGGAAACAGGGTCCACAGCCCTCGGAGTGAAATATTGCCTGCATCTGGTGGGGAAATTAAACTCCCGCTTCCTTCTCTGCCGTTTTAATGACTTAATATGCAACAAAAGGAGCTTTTCCCTCCCGGGAGGGCCCAACAGATGCTGCCGTTTTAGGCCAGGCTGTGCACCTCCTCCCAGCCGCCCGGCGCACGGAACGCGGCTGTGCGATCGTGGCACAGTCAGGAAGCGACACAGCCACACAGCGGGAACTGTCAGAGCCCAGTGTGGACTCCTGGTGAGGGCCGGGGGCCGGGGGCCGGGGCAGGGGTTTGAGTTTCCATCAGATATCCCTAGTTTTCTCCCAGGTTGAGGACGTACCTGCAAACCCACCTGTCCTGAGCCCAGGACCCACCTCCTCTGCGGCACTCCCACACTCAGGCCTCTGTCCACCAGCTCTGGTCTCGCCACGGCCAGCGCCCGACAATCTGGGATCGCCCCTAGATCCCAGAGCCGCTGAGGTTTATCTGACAGCCGACCCTAAATCTGCTTCCCTCCCCCTTTCTCCGCTGCTCACCTCTACTACCCCTCCCCTGCCTCCTGGCCCTCCCTAGTGCTCCCCCGTGTGGCCGCCCCCAGCATTGCGTCCTGTGCCCCCTCTTGGGAACAGTCACAACCTGTGTTTTCAGGCTAAACCGTAACAAAACCACTCCCTGCCATTTGGACCTTAATCTGCTCATCCCGAAAATGGAAATAAAAACAGATTTGCCCCCCAGAGCTGTAACCAGGATCCAACGAGTTGGTGGCCATCAGTTTGCCGCACAGCGCCCATCAGCCATGAGCCAGCTTGGTGACGACTGGCAATCGCCATGGTTGCCATGAACCGAGTGTGCTCTGAGGCCGGGGATTCAGTCCCTGACCCCGACGCTCCCAAGCAGGGCAACTGGGCTACTCAGCCTCCCGGGGAAATGGAAATTTTGAATAGCACGTGGGAGGTTGGGCATGTGGCACAGGGGTCAAGATGCTCATGTCCCACCGCGGAGTGTCTGGGTTCGAGAGCCAGCTCCGGCTCCTGACTCCCACTTCCTGCAGGCAGCAGGGATGGCCCAGGAGGGCCCACCTGGGAGACCCAGATCGAGAGCCCAGCTCCCGGCTTTGGCAATCCTGACCAGGAGTGAACTAGCTGATGAGAGCTCTCTCTCTCTCTCTCTGCCACTCAACTAAACTAAAAATCTTAAAAAAAAAAATAGTAAATTTAGAATATTATTCTAAACACCATGTAAATGGTGTGATGTTGCTAAGAGGTCAAAGGTGACATCAGGGATGCAGGACCACGGTCTCCAGACCTGCTCATCAGAGCAGGAACAGGATCCGGCTTTGGCAAATATGAAAGAGCAGGTTTCCAATCCCAGCTATCGATTGAGAGCTTATTTTGATCTCAGCCCACAGGGAGAGTCGCTGAGCTTTCTTTTATCCCTGGGCTTTTTTTTTTTTTTTTTTTGCCACTTGGGATTTCAGTAAGCCAGGCTGCTGCGGTGGGAGGGAACCCACCCTTCACAGCGCTCTGGTTCTAGAAAGAGACTCAGGCTGCCCAGGTCAGAAGCACTGGACCTGGGGTGTTCAAGTCCCGCCTCCACCACTTAGGGAAAGTGAGTTTATTGCCCTGAGCCTTGGTTTGCTGATCTGTAAAATGGGCTCACATATGCACTAGATGCGGCACGAGTCTGTTGCCAGCTCCTCTGTCCTCTGGGTGGCACGCACCAATGCCTGCTGGGAGATGGGGAAACCAAAAGTGGGCAGCCCCAAAGAGAAAGAGCTCCCGGGAGAGCAGCTCTGGTTGCTGGACCAGGGAGGCCCAGGCGCTGGAAGCTTGGTCCCTGGTGTGGCGCTGTGGGACCTTTAAGAGGCAGGGCCTTGTGGGAGGGGGTTAGGTCGCTGGTTTAATGCAGTCCTGGGCCTGTCCCCGGTAGCTCTCGGCCCCGCCCACCATGCTGGGTCGCAGCCAGAGGCCCTGCCCAGAGCCCAGCAGAACTGGGAGTGGAAGGAGGCTCTTTCTAAAGGTTACACAGCGCAGGTATTTCAGACACAAAGCGGGCTGACCCTTTGTCCTCCTGCCCCAGCCCACAAATAGCTGTGCAGCACCTACTGTGTGCTATGAGCGCCTGCTGTGTGCTGAGCAACTCCAGGTGCCGGGTTCTGCTCCTTTTTTTGGAGGAGACAGGGACGGAGAAGAACACCTGTAGAGATGTTGTCAGCTGTGCCAGCGACAAGACCCACGGAGGGAAGATAGCAGTGACCCCGCCCTCCTCCAAGGGGCCGTCTTGGGTGGCGAGCTTAGGGCAGGGGTGACTCCAGAGCTGAGGCTGAGGCTGGGACACAGCCCCTGTGTGGAGTCTATGCTTTTTCCCTGGGGCAGGTAGGAGTGCACAGGCCAGAGTCAGGGATGGGGTGGGGTGGAGGGGACGGAAGGCCCCAAGAGCTAGGGGAGAAGCCCCTCAGAGCGGCATTAATGGGAAGATGGCTTCTTCCGTGTGCTCTCCGCAGGCGGCGGGGTGTGTGTGTGTGTGTGTGTGTGCTTTGAATTAAACATGAGCAGTAATTTATTTATCAAGTCTTTGAAAAAGTCCCTCTTCGACTAGGATGCCGTGCGCGGCTCCAGTTAACCCTTCCCAGCCTGCAGGTGTCCCGGGCCCGGGAATGGGAGGAGGCCGGGCGCCTCCCTGGGCTCCCCGTCACCAGGAGACCCCCGTGTGGGTCACAATTCTTCCCACCCCTTGCCAGGGCCTGGTGACCGGGGCAGGATGGAGGGATGTGGGGGGCTTCCCCACCCACCGCCCTTGGGCTTGGCCTTGCAATCTGCTTGGTGAGGCATCGGGAGACTTGAGGTGCCTTCGCACAGTGGGGCCTGCCTCCCTGGCTACTGCAAGGCACGAGCAGACGCAGCGCCTCCAGTCTGGGCCACAGAGCTGCCCCCATCCACCCTCGCCCCCTGGAGCAGGAGCACAAAGCCCCTGAGTTTGGGGTCTGCTTCTTATCTGCAAGAGCTGAGCCCCTTGGGAGGCACTGGCAGGTCAGAGGGCCCGAGGAGGCGGGTAGGGGGAGTCCTGCTCCCTCTCCTCGGTTCCAGGAACTGCATTGGGCCAGGTCACACCCGCCCCTGCCCTGGCTTGTTTGGGCCTGCAGGGGGCGGTGTGGAGCTTCCTGCTCTTGGGGCCCTCAGTGGATGGCCAGGTGTGGGGCAGGGGAGAAGTGGCCCTTCAAGGTCCGCTCACTGGCCGTCTCTGAGCCTCAGCTTCCGGTTCTGAGACAAGGGAATAACACCCACCTTGGGAACATTCCCAGAAAGCCCCGACAGTGACTCTCAGAGTGAGGGCGCCTGGCTGCTCCTCTCTGTCACCGGGTCCTGCCCACAGGTGGCCACACACGTGGCCCCTCTGTCACCTCCCTCCTGGCCGCCTGACCCATAGCCTCCAGCCCCCCGACACACACACACACACACACACACACACACACACGGCGCTGCACGGCTGGGGCCCCGCCCCCTCGCTCCCTGTGTTCCACCTGCAGCCTCCCCTGGGTCACCCCAGCCTGTGCCAACCTCAGTGCAGCTTCTGCACAGCCAGCTTCCTTCTGCCTTGCATGTCCCAGCTAATACACTCACTTCCCAGGGTGCCACATGTCCTGCACCCCAGTCTTTGTGTCCCACAACACAGAGGAGCCTTCAGTTCTGGGAAGTCCCCTGAAGCCAGAGCTCGCGAAGCCTGGGTGGATGTGGGAGCCGGGGGGGGGGGCACAGGTTTCTGTCTCTGCCCCAGCCAAGGAGTGTGGAGGTGGGGGGCGGGGTGGGGGGCCGGCCACTCCACAAGGGCTCACTCTGCTCCCTGTGGACTTGCTTCTTGGGGGCGGGGACCTGGTCCAGCTGCCCGCTGCCCTGAACAGCACCGGTTACAGAGCCGGCGGAAGCGCAGACAAGTCCCCTAATTCCCCCCTCGCCTCACACACAGGTGCAGCTCAGGAGGCAGGAGGGCCGGAGCTGGGGTGGGCACAGCCCCCCTGTAGGCCCTCCCACCTGGTCTGCCACCTGGCTTCCCACCTGGACGTGCCCTGAGCGGGCGGGGTGCCTGATGCTCCCGGAAGCCTGGAGACACGGCTGGGCAATCTGATTAGCTCGCCTGACGAGCTCTGAATTCACTCCATTTTTTTCCCATGACAACTGTATTTTCTCCCTAAAATTGTTATCGATTCCTCCCATGTGGAGACGTAGGTGGGACAGGGAAGCAAGCGTGCTCTGCACACCACTTGGAGGGGGCGGGGTGGCGGTGGGCATGACTCAGCGTTTATCTTTAGCCTTGTCACTGTGCCGCCCTGGACCTGGCCGCCGTTGGGGGTGGGGGTGGGGTGGGAAAGCGACCGGAAATAAAACCTGCTCAGCTCGTTTTGAACTCAGGGCCCGGGTTCAGCCTGGCGGTGGAAATGCCTGCATCCCACACCTCCACTCCCGGCGCTGGGTCCTGACTCCAGCTTCCCGCTAGTGCAGGCCCAGGGAGGCAGCCCTGGGACTGAGCGCCGGCCACGCCCCTGGGAGACCTGGGTTAAGTTCCTGGCTCGCAGCTGTCCAGGCCAGCGTGGGCATTTGCAGAGCGAAGCAGATGGGTTCTTGCTCTCTCGCTCTCTCCAATAAATAATTCTGAATTCAGATACACGACACATATTTGGTAGTATAAGTATAGCCCTGCAATATTTGGAACATACCTTCTATTAAAAATGTACCTGCGGTTAGCATTCGGGCTCTCCCCGTGTCCTATGTTAGAAGCGCAGGGTGCTGCGTCCCCAGATGGGTGCAGCTGAGCCACAGTGCACAGTCCCCGCCCCTCCTCCCCCAAGGCGGAGCCAGGCGGTGACCCCTCCCCTGCTGCCTGGCCCAGCCCCGCTCCCCAACGCCGCAGCCCCGCCTTCTGTCCCTTCCATCCTACCTTGCAGGCATGGCTGGGGCACCTGGCTGGCTCCTATCTGCAGGAGTCAGGGGCTGGAGCCTACTTGAGCCCAGGCCCCCGGAAGTGGAATGCAGGGGTCTTAGCTACGAAGCAGGGCATTGGCTGGGGGCTGAGCCAGCCTGAGCGACCCCACCTGGGCCAGTCTTGTTCTGAGGGTCGGGCGGGAGCGGGAGACTTCTTTTCCAGGCCCTGTGCCAGCACTGCCCTCCTGGGGGGTGGGGGTCGCCAGGCCCAGCGCCCTGCCCTCTCTCCCACAACGACCTTACCGCTTAGATTGGGCCTGCCGCCTGCCCCCACCCAACCCCGACCACGCCCCCCAGCCGGGCTGCTCAGTGCACCTGTGCACACCTCCACCTCCTGCCTCCAGAGAGGCCTCCCCCGCCCCCGGCTCCAAGGGGCAAACCCGGGCCCCAGCACGTCCCGAGCCCACTCTTCCCCGTGCTCTGTCGCAGCAGACGGGGGCGTCACCATCCCCCAGGCTCTGGCAAACCCTGAGTCACCTCCTGCCTCTTCTCCTCTCGCACCCACGGCCAATCTGCCAGAAGCCCCGTGAGCGCGGTGCTCAGAACACAGCAGAGCCCAACCCCTTCTCACCTCCTCCACGGCCCGCACCGGTCCCCCCCACCCCCACACCGGGGTCCCGACTGCCTGCTCCCACCGCAGCCAGATGGCTGGGATTCAAACCCAGCTCGGCGATGCCCTGTCTCCACCAAGCCTTTAGCGGCTTTCCAGGACAGAAGGGAGTCAGGTCCTAGCCATGGGCACCCAAACCCCAGAAGCCACCGCCCTAGACAACGCTGCCTGCTCCCACCTTGCCCCTTGCCTTCTCGCCTCTAGACCACCCAGGGCCCTTCCAGCTCTGAGTCATCCAAGAATGACCCGCCCCCCAGGGTCCCCACCCTTGCTGTTCCTTCTGCCTGCATAGAGCACACCGTTTTTGCTTCTCCCTAACACAATGCTATCTGTGTGCATGTGTGTGCTATTAAGATGCTAGGCATACGCTGAATCAAACCCATCCTGATGGCTCCCTGATACATCTCTCTTGTTGTTTGCATGTGCTGGCTCTGGGTTTTCTGTTATTTGTACCTGGTTTGTGTAGGAGGTTGAGTGGGGAGTTAGGTTTTCTTGCCACGGGCTGTTCCCCTCATGGTGGCACCGTGGCTGCAGCAGCTCCAGGCCTCACATTTGTAGCCTCAAGGTCCAGAAGTAGAGTGAGCTGACTTGTGTTCCAGCAGGCTGAGTGAGAGTCTCAAGACTGATTCTGACTGGACCTCTGCAGTTCAGGGCAAGGGACTGTGTCTCAGCCAAGGTCATGTATGTCCCAGCCGCCTGCATCCGTGGACTGTCTCAGGCTCAGAAGGGACATCCTGGGTGGCCACCCCAGGTCAGCCAGGGCTTTGCTGGACCTGAAGCTGTGCCCGGTGTGCCTCAGCCCAGTCCTGGTCCCACCTCCCTCCTTGTACCGTGTTCCCTGTCATGGCGCTGTCCCCCACCCTCTGCCTCCAATACACACTTCTGCCATGTGATTGACAGCTACACAGCACATAGAGGACAGCCCTGTGTCTCCGCAGGTTAAGCTGCCACTAGCAACGCTGGAACTCCAAATCACAGTGTTGGTTCCAGTCCCGGCTGCTCCACTTCCTGTCCAGCTCCCTGCTGATGCGCCTGGGAAAGCGGTGGAAGATGGCCCAAGTGCCTGGGCCCCTGCACCCACGTGGGAGACCTGAATGGAGTTCATGGCTATATCCCAGCCCACCCTGGCTGCCGACGACACCGTCATCCCATATCGAAGAGCCACTTCCAGCCCCAGCTGCTCCAGCTCCCTGCGGATGTGCCCAGGAAAGCAGCAGGTGATGGCGCCAGTACCTGGACCCCTGCCATGCATGTGGGGAGACCGGGTGGAGTTCCTGGCTCCTGGCTTCAGCCTGGTGCAGCCCTGCCCATCACACCATTTGGGGAGTTAGTGAGCAGATGGGAGGCCACTTTCTCTGCGTTGCCTCCTCTCTCTCTATCACTCTGTCTTTCAAATAAATAAATTTTTTTTTTTTTATATAGAGCTCACCCTAAATCCAGGATGATCTCAAGATCCTTCATTTAATTACATCCGCAAAGAACCATTCCCGGGGGAGGCCTCCTTGGCAGGCATCAGGGATCAGGACCTGAATGCCTCCCGCGGGGAGGCCACTGTTCCACCGTCCGCTCCTGGCCTTTCTCCTTGCCCCTGCCCCTCCTGGGGGACCCGTCAAGACCCCTAAATTCCTCATTCCCTCCCCCCACCGTCCCTCACAGGCGTATTTACCCCTAGCACACTTCTCGCAGATCAAATCCAGTCTAATCTCACGCATTGACAGCTGGTTCTCAGAGAGCCGGAGCTGACCCATATAGGAGTCCTGCAAGGGACTGGGCGCACGGTCCCCCACCTTGCTTGGACTTCAGTGCCGTGCCACTCACACAGACCCGCAGGGTTGTTTGAAGAGCTGTGGGGTAGCCTGCCTTGAGCCACAGGCAGTGTTTCCCAGATTCTTCTTCGGATCTAGTGTTTGTGGAGGTTGCCCTGGGGGTTGCCATGATGGGATTGACTGCAGCCTCCTGGCATTCGATGGAAGAGCGAATGGCTCATTTCCATTTAGATCTCTAAATTAAAATGTCACTCTTTTTTAAGATGCTTTTTTAAAAAAAATTATTTGGAAGGCAGAGTTATAGGGAGAGAAGGAGAGATAGATAGAGAGAGAGAGAGAAAGATATTTCCATCTGCTGGTTCAATCTTCACACGACCACAACGGCCAGGGCTGGGCCAGACGGAAGCCAGGGTCCTGGAACTCCCTCTGGGTCTCCTACACGCACGGCAAGCGCTTGGGCCATCCTCCGCTGCTTTCCCAGGTGCATTAGCAGGGGGCTGGATCAGAAGAGGAGCAGCCAGGACTAGAGCCGATGCTCACGTGGGAAACTGGTACCCCAGGCAGTGGCTTAACCTGCTGCACTATCTTGAGTATCAGTATAACTTACGTTTCAAACATCAAACTTAACAAACCTCCTGAGGAGGACAACCTATTTTAGTTACCATGTTTCTGTTCTTCTTGCTTCCTGGTGCTCCAAGATTCTCTGATCATTTCCTGTCTGTTTCAATAACCTCCCTTAGCTAACAGCTAAGGGGAGGTCTGTTTGTGACATATTCTTTTTGTTTTTCTTCATATGAGAATGCCTTTATTTTTCCCTTCCTACCTAAAGGATAGTTTTGTTGGATATAAAATTAATGCTTCATCTAATTTTTTATAGTTATTATTGTTAGAAGTAAAATCAGGATTTTTAAAAAGATTTTATTTATTTGAAAAGTAGAGTTACAGAGAAAGGGAGCGACAAAAAGCCTTCCATCTGCTGGTGCACTCCCCAAATGGCTGCAACAGTCAGAGCTGAGCCAAAGCCAGGATCCAGGAGCTTTTTCCAGGTCTCCCACACAGGTACAGGGGCCCAAGTGGTTTGGGCCATCCTCTACTGCTTTCCCAGGCCACAGCAGAGAGCTGGATCAGAAGTGGAGCAGCTGGGATACGAACTGGCGCCCATATGCGATGCCGGCGCAGCAGGCAGAGGCTTAGCCCACTATGCCACAGCGCCGGCCCCCAGTCTGGATATTTTTAAAACTATGTCCTCCATATGCTCAATAAACAAGCCCAGTCTCTCTTCCAACTTACATAATACAAGGATTCTTCAAAATGTTCACTGAAGATATGTATTATGAAAAAAACTATGCATGGATTTCGAAAATTTTTCCACCAAAATAAACTTACTTTAAATTCCTTTTCCACAAACTTTCTGAAGCACCTTCGTATGTCCCTTTTGAACTATTCTAGTAGTTCTGGCTTGGGGCTAATGCAATCGTTTTCCTCCTCATTCTTGGCTCCATTTTCCCACTTCTTTGAATGTCTGGACACTTTTTACCGACTGCCAGATTCTGTGAATTTTACCTGGTGCTCTGGATCTTTGGCGTTGCTGTAGGCAGTCCTGAGTTCTGTTTGGGGCCATTGGTAAGTACCCTGGAAGCAATCTGATCTTTTGGTCTTGTAGTTTGAGACTTGTTACCTGGGACCCGAGAGGCATTTAGCTGACAGTTAATTTCCCCCCCCGCTGCTGATTCAAGGCTCTTCTAAATCCTCTACTTAATGCTTGCAAATTTTGAGGATTTGGCCCCCGCTCCTGGGAATAGGAATTATTCCAGGCCCTGAGTGAGCTCCCGGAGCTTTTCTCTCTGATCCTTCTGGGCGGTTCTGTCCCTGCACTCTGCAGACTTCCTCACGCCCGCGAGCTGATTCGTCCTCAGTGGGGACGAGAGGGGACCTGCCATCTCTCTCTCCTTGTCTCCAGTCTTCCTTTGAACTGGAAATCTGTCCTCCGCAGAAGCCCACTGGGTTAGGAGGCCAAGAACAGCCATCCGCTGCTTTTAGAACCAAGAGATTGGCCTTTAACTAGAACAAAGCGAGACCAGGGCAGACAGGGCATGCCTGTCCACACAGGGTCTAGACCCCCCGCTGAGGATGAAAAACCCCTCCAACAGGCAGGGGACGGGCCAGATCCGGGCTTTAGAGACGGCCCGGCTGCTGGGCGGAGAAAGGATGGAGCACGGGCTCATCCCTAGGCCATGCATGCTGGGAAAGCAGAGCCAGGCATCCTGGGAAGGTGAGCCATGCATGCTGGGAAAGAGAAGCCAGGCATCCTGGGAAAGTGAGCCATGCATGCTGGGAAAGAAAAGCTAGGCATCCTGGGAAAGTGGAGCCACGCATGCTGGGAAAGAGAAGCCAGGCATCCTGGGAAAGTGAGCCATGCAGGCTGGGAAAGAGAAGCCAGGCATGCTGGGAAAGAGAATCTAGGCATCCTGGGAAAGTGAGCCATGCATGCTGGGAAACCCCAGTGGAGCCACAGCAGGCAGGGCAGAGCTGAGACTCACCCAGAGCTGACTCTCCCCTGGGCTCCTGCTCTTAGCCCCAAGGCCATTCCAAGAGGGCACCTGGCTGGGCAGCCACAGCGACTCCCCAAGCAGCACCTACCGCCGTCAGCTCATAACGCACTGCGAGGTGGAGCAGCGCACCTCCCAGGCCCCCGCAGGTCCCTGGGGGTGAGGCCCGGGGTCTATGTGTGCATCGGACGAGTTCTGTCCTTCGATGGCCCTTGGAGCTGAGCCAGGACACCTCACACCACAAGAGGTGGAGCGCTCGATGACAAAGGGCTCCCACGAGGGTGGCTCAGAACTCGCCAGCTGCCTGCACGGGGGCCTGGCCTCCCCTGCTCACAGCACACAGCCGGAAGGAGTCCCACAGCAGCCAGGAACTGTGTGCCCTCGTGCGCTCTGCCTATCTCCCTGGGTCACACGCCCGTTCCTCATCAGGCCTGAGTCGCTGACCAGGGCAAGGACGTCTCCATCCTGTGGCCGCCATGGCAGGGTGCCGGCCTCAACCCTGGGCATTTATATGCCCACAGTTCCGGGGGCCTCTCCTTGGCCGCCCTCTCCCCGCGTCTTCCCTGGGCGGCGTCCCCTCTCAGTGTGTGTCTGTGTCCCAGGCTCCTCCTCTCAGAAGGACACGAGGCAGCTTGGATGGGGGCCTTCCCAGTGGCCATCTCACCTGATTCACCCCGGCCCCAAAGGCAGTCTGGCCGGAGGCGCTGGGAGTTGGAGGAAATGCCATTCAGCTGCTATGATCCAGTTACCCAGCCAGCTGAGACCAGCTAGCGCCCACCCCTGCAGTCGGGTGTGGTCTTGGGGCCCCTGCCCAACCCTGGGGAGGGGGATGATCAAAATTCAAAGGACCTGCACTGTGGTACAGCAGGTGAAGCCAGCGCCCCCTATCAGAGCGCTGGTTCCAGTCTCAGGGGCTCCGCTTCCTATCCGGCTCCGTGCTAATGCGCCTGAGAAAACAGCGGATGAAGACCCCAGTGCTTGGACTCCTGCTCCCTTGTGGGAAACCAGGATGGAGTCCCTGGATCCTGGCTTCGACCTCGCCCAGATGTGGCTATTGGAAGCATTTGAGGACTTCGCCAGTCTCTCTCTCTCTCTCTGTCTCTCCTTGTGTCTATGTCACTCTGCCTTTCAAATAAATAAAATCTTTTTATTTATTTCTTAAGGACTTATTTATTTATTTGAGAGGCAGAGTTACAGAGAGGCAGAGGCAGAGAGAGAGAGGTCTTCTATCTGCTGGTTCACCCCTCATATGGCCATTGTGAGCTGGGCTGTTCCGAAGCCAGAAGCCAGGAGCTTCTTCTGGGTTTCCCATGTGGGTGCAGGGGCCCAAGCACTTGGACCGTCTTCTACTGCTTTCTGGATGCTTCTATGTGCATTAGCAGAGAGCTGGATCAGAAGAGGAGCAGTCTGGACTCCAACCGGCACTCATATGGGTTGCCAGCACTGAGGCAGAGGCTTAACCTACGATGCTACAGTGCTGGCCCCCAAATAAATACATCTGAAAACAAAAAGCAAAGTGCCAGGGCCAGCGCACGCTGTTTGCAGCTCTGTGAATGCTGGCGGGAAGTCACAACGTGGTCAGGGATGCTTCCTGGAGGAGGGGACAGGGGCTAGTGTCTTGGGACACTTCCTGCGACATTCCCTGCCCCACCCAGGACACAGCAGGCACTGTGCCCACGCAGGCACAGGGAGCCCCTCCGTTCTCTCTGCTCGCCCACCCCCACCCCCGCCCCCGCCCCCGCCCCGAAACAAGAGCCCCAGAATGCAGCGGGGCTCAGACGGGAAAATTTCCCTGAGAATGCGGAAAACATGATTTACATTCCAGTCGGGCTGGTGTCTGTCTCGGGCCTCCCTTTGCTTCTGGCTAATTGGAATTTAGTATTTGGCACAGCCCCCTTCTCCCCAGCTCCAGTGCGGAGCCTGCAGCTGGGGCTCACTGGGAGTCAGGCCCGGCTGAGCTCCACCGAGACACCACTGGAGAGGACCCGCTTGTGGGTAGAAGGAGCGAGCCGGGGCCTGAGGCTGCAGCTGGAGAGAAGCCGACTGGTCCCCGCTCTCCAGGCCTCGGGGAGAAGGAGGCTTAGGGGCCAGGCTCGCACAGGCTCAAGACAGAACGGCCGTTCAGTTGGCCTGACACCGGCTCCCCGCCTGCCAAGGGCCTGGCAGCATTGCCCCTCCCCCACTCACTTCCTCAGTCGCAGCCCCAGTCCTGGGGGGGGGCGGGGGGGGCGTAACTGCACTTAGCACCCTTCCGGGGTCCTCTCCTTGGCCATGCAGAAGCAGGCACTACTGTCTGTTCTACTGATGTGAGAACCTTCTGGGCCCTGGCCCCCCGGCTGGGCTCAGGGACATGGGACAGACGGGGTCTCTGTTGGTCCAAAGCGTCCCCTCCCACAGCCAGCCAGCAAACACGCGATATGATGGTGGATGGCGGTCTGCATGTTGGATACAGAAAGCAGGGGAGGAGAGGTGGGGGGAGGGGAGGAGGGGGAGGGGGGGGAGGGGAGGGGAGGGGGGCTCTCCGGGCTGTGTGGCTTGAGCGGATCCCGGCGGGGATGGGCTGGAGTGGGCGCGTGGGGAAGCCTCGCTCCCAGCTGTCTGCAGTCTCCGAGCTTTGGGGGATTACAGAATTCATTCATCAGCCTGGAGTGGCTGAACAGAGCTACGGGAACACGGCGAGTGACGAGAGGCCGGGGAAGGGAGCCTGCTGCCTGCGGCTCGGCACGTACTCAGAGCAGCCGCGGGAAACCACGCGGAGCTGCACGGGGAGCAGGGGAGGTGTGGACTGGCCGTGCACGGTCCCTGCCTGGTGTTCCTGAGCTGTGGGTTCCGTGGCTCCTCATGGCTCCAGCCCTTGGAGCAACTCCGCCAGGCAGGAAACAGCCACTGGGAGTCACGCAAGGCGCCCTTGCCAGCCCGTGGGCTTCCCACCCGCTCACAGGGCTTGGAGATCTGGTCCCCCTCGTGAGGACTCTCCATCGGCTCTGGTGTTCAGAGGTGGAGCCTTGGGAACGGAGTATGCTTAGCTCAAGCCGTCGGAGGGAGCCCCTGTGACTCGGAGGGAGCGAGAGCAGACAGACACACAGACGTGTCCTCCGTCTCTCACCACGTGCTGCCCTCCACGTCCCGAGACTCTGCCAGCAAGAAGCTGTCCCCAGGTGCTGCCTTTTGATCTTGCCGCTGCAAAGCCAGCTGTCCAGGAGCAAACTGGGTCATTGGAGCCAGGATCCCTGGGACCCCTCCGCCCCAGGGCTCTTCATAGGCAGGGGTCCCAGCTCTTCTTCCCATACCCCCAGGGCTGTGGAGTCTGGGGGAACCCTGGAGCCACCACCCTAAGCCCCGGGCGATGGGATGCTGTCACCTGTAGGATTGGGGTACTGCAAAGTAGCTGTTTACTCTGGTCTTGAATTTTAAAGAGGTTTAAAGTCCAACTTGGACCCCCAGCTCCCAGGATGCCTGTAACCATGGCAGCTGCTCGAAAGAAACAGCAAATATTTGCTGAAGGAGAAAGAGCCAATTTGGGGGGAGGGGGAAAGCCAGGGAAGCGATAGAGAGGCCTGCGGATGGCCGGGCTGCCCCTGGGCACCCAGGGTCACTCAGATGCCTCCAGTAACAAGCCCTCTCCTGGCCCATGCCAGTGGGCGGGGAACGGGCAGGTGCCCCACCTGGGGCCCCAGTCTCCCAGGGCTCTCCGCATGAAACACCCAGGTCCTCTGCCCTCATCATCCAGGCCAGCTCAGACAAGTCCCTGCTTTTGCCTGAGCCTCAGTTTCTGCATCTGAGAAATGGGAATAACGAAGCAGTTTGCCTTCCCGGGGACCTCATGTGGCTAACGTGAGTTCCTCACGAGGGGCTGCTGCAACCCCACCCTGGCTGGGTTCCAGGATAAGAGGACATCGAGAGCTCCAAGCCACATTCCAGGCAGCCCAGAGAGGAGAAGTGGTTCGCCCAAGGCCACACAGCAAGTGCCACCGGGCCCATATCTCGGTCACTTAATCCTGGCCATGAGGGCCTGCCCTGCCCAGCTGAGCAGTTGGGAACAGGCCACGGTGTGCCTCCTACAATGGTGCTCAGAGTGCAGCCATAATCTGGGTCAGGGCCCTGGGTGTGCCAGACACAGGCACAGCATCTGCCAAGCTGGTCTCAGCAGGCAGAAGCCAGGGGAGCAGAGCCCCGCGGCCCCAGGCTGGGGGGAGGGTCTCAGCACTCCCTGTGCACTCCCCCTCCCCCTGCAGGGCAACCTCCTCATCACCACGGGTTTCCAGGTTAACGGTCCCTGTGCACACCTTGATTTGTAAATAGGCCAAATGCTGCACTTATTTTAAAATTGCCTCTCCAGGGGTGAACAGCCTGCAGTTAGCACAGGAGAGCTGGGGTGGAGCCCCGGCTTCTTGGGGAGCCTGGGGCCTCGGTTCCCCCTCCTGTTAATGGGCGTGGTCTCCGAGCTCCGTCCGGCCGGGAGCGAGCCTGAACATCCCCCCAAGAAGGTCTCCACGCTCCTCCTCTCTGCTGGAGATGTGCACGGATTTGTTTGTTCCATTTTCCAGTTTGCTGCACTGGGAGGTCCTAAAATAGAACAGGAGGCGGAGCTACCAGGAGAGGTCCCCGGGGCAGCAGCTTCTCTCTGAGGTCCCCAAGGAACAGCCCAGGCTCTGAGACCCAGCAGGCGGTGGGGCTGTGCTGCCCACAGGGTGGCGAGCCCTTGAACTCCCCAATCCGTACCACGGCCACACGAAAGCTGCCCCGAGCCCAGACCACAGCGATCCCACAAAGGCTGAGACACCCTCCTGGCCCAGGCCACACCTGCCCCCTTCCCTGGCCCTGCTTCTAGCGGTCAGCCTGGGAATGGCTGAAGGGATGTCCTGGGATGACAAGGGCTGTATCTGCAGCACCCAAGCTTGCTGGGTCCCGGGCAGCAGCCGGCTCATGGGGAAGGGAGCTGCTCACCACACAGGACTGGCTCAGAATGGGCGGGGGCTCCACAGGCCTCGTGGAATGTGACAGCCGAGGGTCCCTCCCAGTCAGGCCCTCTGGACAGCTTGGTCACTGCGTGGTCCCTGGACAGAGGAGCATGCATAGAGTGGAAGACAGTGGACATGTTACAGCTGAGGACTTAGCCCCAGGCTGAAAGCTATGAAGGACGTGTAGGAAAGGGGCTGGTGGGATCCAGGCCTGCTCCATGGGGCAGTTGGCCACTGGTAGGCCTTCGTCCTCACAGCTCTTGGCCAGACCTCCTCTGCCCTGCTGGCCAGGCCACAGCCCCCATCAGCAGGCTGACCTCAGCTCCTCACCCAGCCACAACCCTGGCCCAGCCTTGAACAAAGGTCGAAAGACTGTGTGTACCTCATCACCACACTGTCTAGAGCCACAATAAATGTAAATGGTTTAAAATTCCCCAAGTTACAGGCAGAGTTTGTCACATTGTATAAGAGAGAGACACCCAACTCCAGTTGCCTATGATAGATACACTATCAATATTAAAAAAAAAATTTAAAAGTAAAAGGGAGGGGAGAGATACACCATATAATCCTAATCAAAATGAAGCTGCAGTGGCTATATTTACATCAAAGTAGATTCACTTCAAAGCAGATAAAGAGGGCATTTCACGATGATGAAAGCATTGGTTCGTCACAAAGACGAAACAATCTTAAATATTTATGCACCTAGTAACTGAAAGAGGAAGTCTGTGGACTGGAAACAAGTATTACAACACACCTAATTGTCAAAGGACAGGTTTCTAGAACCCAAAGAAGTCCTAAAATCAATAAGAGAAAAGCGGGGCTGGCACTGTGGCACAGCAGGTAAAGCCACCACCTGCATGGCTGGCATCCCATATGGGCGCCGGTTCGAGTCCCGGCTGCTCCGCTTCCGATCCAACTCTCTTTAAGATGATTCAAGTGCTTGGGCCCCTGCACCCACATGGGAGACCCTGAAGAAGCTCCTGGCTCCTGGCTTCAGATCGGCGCAATCCCAGCCATTGTAGCCATCTGGGGAGTAAACCAGTGGATAGAAGACTTCTCTGTCTCTTTGCCTCTCTCTCTCTCTTTGCCTTTGCCTCTCTGTAACTCTGCCTTGCAAATAAATAAATATTTTTTAAAAAATAAGGGAAAAGCATGCAACCTAAGGGTGCAACACAGAGTCCTCCCCTAGAAAGGAGACAGAAATGTCTACCAACATGTGAGAAGCTGCTCCGCCACATCCGTGAGCAGGGAATTGCGACGTACAGGCAAATTAAATGTATTCTATTCCCACCACACCGGCAGAAATATTACAAGCCTGAACAAGCCAAGCACTGGTGAGGATGTGGAGCAAGGAGGGCTCACTCTTGCCAGCAAAAAAATCCAGCACAGCCTCCTCGGAACACTGGCTGCTAAGGCTTCCTGCGCTAGTTTGCTAGGGCTACTGCAACAACAGACCAAAGCCCCAGTGGCACGGACATCACCATCTCTTGTCTCACAGGTCTGGGAGCCGGAAGTCTGAAATCAGGGTGTTGGCAGGGCTGCTTCTGGCTTCTGGTAGCCTTGGGGGGCTCCGTGGCTGTAACTGGAGGTCTCCCCTCATCCTTACAGCATCCTCTGCTCTACGCATGCCTATCTGGGTGCAAATCCCGCCCCCCCTTGATGGGGACCTCGGTCACAGTGCATTAGGCTTCACCCTGGTGACCGTATCTTGATTAGATCGCCTGCAAACACAATTTCCGAGTAAGTTCATAGTCACAGGTATCGGGGCTTAGGGCGTCCACATCTTTCGGGGGTGGGAGTAGGAAGGAGAGGACATAGCTCAACCCCTAATATCTTATAAATGTGACGATGCTCATACCTTTCATCCCAGCTCTTCCCTTCTAGGCACCGGGCACACAGATTGCACAAGCACACAGACACGTGCCAACCAACAGCACCCAACCCCGTGCAACATCAGCGGGAGAATGCACAGACAGGTGTGGTACGCGCATTAAAGAAAGGCTGTAGAGCCGTGCGAATGGACAGATGACAGCCACATGCAGCAGTCGGGGGGGGGGGGGCATGCTCACACGCAATACTGAACACCAAAGCAAGTCACAGAACTCCACAGACTGTGCAACACACAGCGGAGGGACCGAGTCTCTCACCTCCTTCAAGCCTTGGCTCAAATGCCAACTTCTCAGTGTCACCTCCTCCTTCGCCCACCGCCCACAACCACATTCCTAACCCTCCTTTCCAGGAGCACTCATCAATTCCTAATGAGATACAGGAGTGTACCTCAAAAAACTTGTGGCAAATGGGATTTAACAATTATGCTGACTTTGGTCCAATTTTTTTTTAAATCCATGGATATGAAGGATATTCAAAAAATTCATGAAAACTGTATTATTAAAAAACTGGGGCTGGTGCTGTGGTATAGTGGGTAAAGTCACCGCCTGCAGTGCCAGCATCCCATATGGGCGCCAGTTCAAGTCCCAACTGCTCCACTTCTGTTCCAGCTCTCTGCTATGTCCTGGAAAAGCAGTTAAAGATGGCTCAAGTCTTTGGGCCCCTGCACTCACGTGGGAGACCTGGAAGAAGCTCCTGGCTCCTGGCTTTGGATTGGCTCAGCTCTGGTCGTTGAGGTCATCTGGGGAGTGAACCAGCAGATGGAAGACCTCTCTCTCTCTCTCTCTCTCTCTCCCTCTCTCTCCATCTCCTTCTCTCTTTGTTTAACTGTGACTTTCAAGTAAAATAAATAAATCTTAAAAAAAAAAAACAACTATGTATAGCTTCCAAAATTTTTTGCACCAAAATAAATTTTGCTTTTAATTCCATTTTCCACAAACTTTTTAAGGTTCTGTCATGTAACTTATTCACTCAACTGTCTAATGCTATTGTCAGTCTCCTCCTCCCAGAATGTTAAAAAACCTCCACAAGACTGGAATATTTTTCTCTTTTCTTGCTGCCAACCAAATACCTAGAATGGTACCTGGTGCACAATAGACATAGAATAAATATACAATTACTTTAAAAATTCATGGAAATCTACAAACTACATTGAATCAGTTAAAAACTAATTAAAAGTAAACAAAAGGGGGCTGGCACCGTGGCTCACTTGGTTAATCCTCCGCCTGTGGTGCCAGCATCCCATATGGGTACCAGGTTCTAGTCCCGGTTGCTCCTCTTCCAGTCCAGCTCTCTGCTGTGGCCTGGAATGGCAATAGAGGATGGCCCAAGTGCTTGGGCCCCTGCACCCATGTGGGAGACCAGGAAGAAGTGCCTGACTCCTGGCCATTTTGGGGGGTGAACCAACGGAAGGAAGACCTTTCTCTCTGTCTCTACCTCTCACTGTCTATAACTCTACCTCTCAAATTAAAAAAAAGTAAAGAAAATAAAAACAGTTAAAAAGTTCACGGAAAATGGAATGTTAAGATAATGCGCATTGCCCTGAACACAAATGCTCATTTATGATCTTTATTTCAACTGTGCATTTCAGCTTCCTTGTCACTGGCATCCAGGATGCCTCAGCATGAAATACTCTTTGAAAGAAAAAACGTGCGATGTTTCTCCCAAGACCCGAGTCTTACGCTGAGACAGACCCTCTGCCATCTATGCTGCCCCCACAAGCAGAGAGCGCCAGGGTCTGCCTGTGCCACCCCCCCAGGACAGGGCCACTTGGGCATGGCGATGAGTGACAAGGCAACCTCCGTCCACCGCCCATCGGCAGCCTTCTGCGGTTTATTTCTGCTTGAACAAGGTTTTAAAATGTGTGTGTGAATATTTGCACTGACAATGACGGAGAGCAGGGCTGCTTTGTCGAGGGGAGTCAAACAGCCTGGCAAATTTGCCTTGTGCTTCTGTGAGAAAACATTGGAAATCCAGCAGCCTATCAAAGCCAAAGTCTCTGACAGGCGAGGCACGATCCTGGCCTTGACAAACTTCCTTCCTGTGTTGAAATCCCTGTTAACAGTCACGCCGACGCTGTGTCCTGGCTGAGCCAACGGGCTGCTCTGTGAGCCACCAGGGCCGAGGCAGCCATGTGCCGTAGCCATTGAAATGATTGACAGGCCTGAATTCCCAAAAGTCAAGTGCCCATCGGCCTATGATAGCTCAGACTGGGCATGGATGTGCGGCCCCCGGTGATGAATACCTTAACATGAAATCGTCTTTGGCATGGGAAAAAAAAGGGGGGGGGGACCCTACGGACCTTCCCCCAGGCAGAGTTTAATGCAACCCACTGTAAATTAAAACAGGATGTCAAGGATTGAAATCCAGTATCCAAGACCTGTGTAGTGAAGCGCTGGTTACCCCCACGGCCTCTCAGTTAACATCCCGAGTTAGCCTGTTCTTCAGCTCAGGAACAATGAATGGCACCTCACGGTGGCTTTGCTACCTTAAAGGTGCGGCTCCACCCATCAGGGCTCCCACGCCGGAGTATGGAAACTTGAAATTAGCACCTGCTCAACATTCTGCTATTAGAGATCTGATTAGTGTGTTCCTTCCTGTTCTGCTCAGTGCCTGTTTCCACAGCCTGTCAGGTGGAGTCTGCCTTCACCTTGTGGGACCACTCTGCACCTCCACCTGGCTCTCCGGGTACCTCCACAATGGCCACTGCTCCCTGTCTTTGCAGGCACCTGATTTTCTCCAGGAGCAGGGGTATGACACCACCCCTGATGCCACCCTCCTCCAATGAAATTCATCGGACATCCATTCACAAAGGAGTTCATAGCAAAGGGACAGGCCACTGTTCTGTGCACGGTGCAAGGCCCAAACTTTGCAAATTTGGTTAAATTCTCAAACATTATTCAATAACTAAAGGCCATCCATCTTTCACACTGTCAAAGAGAGAGCTATTGTCTTTCCCAGCATCCACAATGTTAAGCTTTTTTTCTCCAAATTACAGTTTGTCTGATGTTAGCACCGCCACTCCAGCCTCTTGCAGACAGTATACGGTTGAATCATTTAAAAAATCTTCTCTTGCAAACTCTGCCTTCGAATTGCAGTGTCTAATACGTTTACATTTAGTGTAATTTCGGGAAAGGAGGTCTTGTGCTTACATTTGGGTACTCATTTTCTGTATGTTTTACATGTTTTATTTTCTCGTTATTCTTCCACCACTGCCTTCTTTTGTGTTCAATGGGTATTTTGTGGTGATATTTTAATTCATTTGTTGTTTCTTTTAAGGCATTTTTGAGGCATTTTCTTAATGGGTGGATAGGCAGTACACTTAAAAATCTTAATTTACAACAATCTAGCTCAGTTTACTACCAAATAATTAAAGCAGTACCAAAAACTTTGCTCCTCCCCACTTTTTTTCTCCAAGATTTTTTTAAAAATATTTATTTTACTTTAAAGTCACAGTTATGGCCGGCGCCGCGGCTCACTAGGCTAATCCTCCGCCTAGCGGCGCCGGCACACCGGGTTCTAGTCCCGGTCGGGGCGCCGGATTCTGTCCCGGTTGCCCCTCTTCCAGGCCAGCCCTCTGCTGTGGCCAGGGAGTGCAGTGGAGGATGGCCCAGGTGCTTGGGCCCTGCACCCCATGGGAGACCAGGAAAAGCACCTGGCTCCTGGCTCCTGCCATCGGATCAGCGCGGTGCGCCGGCAGCAGCGCGCCGGCCGCGGCGGCCATTGGAGGGTGAACCAACGGCAAAAGGAAGACCTTTCTCTCTGTCTCTCTCTCTCACTGTCCACTCTGCCTGTCAAAAAAAAAAAAAAAAAAAAAAAAGTCACAGTTATACACAGAGAGAGGAGAGGCAGAGAGAGAGAGAGAGAGAGAGAGAGATCATCTATCCATTGGTTCACTCTCCAGATGGCTGCAACAGCCAGAGCTGCGCTGATCCAAAGCCAGGAGCCAGGTGCTTCCTCCAGGTCTCCCACATGGGTGCAGAGAGCTGGATCGGAAGTGGAGCAGCCAGGTCTCGAACCAGCGTCCATATGGGATGCCGGCACTGCAGGCGGTGGCTTTACCCCCTACGCCACAGTGCTGGCCCCCAGATTTTTTTTTAATAAAGGAATGGATTGAGATTAAAAAAAAAAAAAACTTAGAGAAGCATGGAATAGAAATCAAATACAAATGTGAATTGTTTGCTTAATTGTTTTATAACCACAACAAGCTAGTTTAGAAACCCTGTACAAACATATGAAAGGGGCAGGCAGATGACTTAGTGGCTAAGTCGCCTGTGTCCCGTATCTTGTGCCTTGGTTTGCATCTTAGCTCCAGCTCTTGACTCCAGCTCCCTGCTAATGCAGACCTCAGGAGGGAGTGATGGGTTGCTGTCACCCACAGGGGAGACCCGGATTGAGTTCCAGGCTCACAGCTTTGGCCCGACCCAGCTCCAACAGTGGGTGGCATTGGAGGAATAAACCAGCAGTGGGAGCTCCGTCTGTCTGTCTCTGCCTCTCCACAATAATAATTCTTAAAAAATCACAATGCAGGTTCAAAGATTGAAGTGGTCTCTTAGCGAGCCGGCAGGGCTGGGAACTTTCGCTGCAGCCTGTGTTTCTGGACAGGGCACTGGGTGTGTGGCACAGTCCACACGGTCAACCAGACGTAAGCACAGGGATGGGGGCTTGGCAGAGGAAGCATTCGGTTGTGCGGGTCATGTCACGTGACTCCCAAAGCTCCTCCCCACAATGCAGTGCCAGGTGGGGTGGCACTTCCTGTCTGACTCCTAGATACGGGCTGCAGTCTTTTCCCAGATCCTACTTCTCCGACACCTGGGTAGCCCACTCCACCCAGGCCGGTTGCCTCTCCTCGGATCTGTCCACCCTTCTGATCGCTGCCTTGTGGTCACCTGTGGTTACCATGGGGCAGTTTGTCCAACGAGAACAACCTCCCAAGGGAGGAGGCATTGGCATGGATCAAACTCCGTAGGAACTGCCGTTGCTACCAGAACCATGACACATTCAAGCCAAAAAGCAAAAACTGCTTTTGCATAGCTTCATCCTCTCCCCCTCTTGCTATTGTCATACAAATGACATCTCCATACCCTTACGCCCATCAATGCAAATGCATTATTATTGCTTTATGCACTTGTCTTTTCGATCAGATGGGAGAAGGAAAGAGCTATAAACACCAATTACATTCCTAGTGTCTCTTATAATTCCCCGTATAGTTATCTCTGCCGCTGCTCCCACACCACTTTCAGACTTGGTCTTGAGCTTCTGACGGTTTGATTAGGACGTGTGTGGGTGTGGTTGTCTCAGTGTATTGTGTTTGGGGTTTTGGGGTTTGTTAAGCTTTTTTTTTTTTTTTTTTTTTTTTACAGGCAGAGTGGACAGTGAGAGAGAGAGACAGAGAGAAAGGTCTTCCTTTGCCGTTGGTTCACCCTCCAATGGCCGCCGCGGCTGGTGCGCTGTGTCTGCTGCGCCGCACCTATCCAAAGGCAGGAGCCAGGTGCTTCTTCTGGTCTCCCATGGGGTGCAGGGCCCAAGCACTAGGGCCATCCTCCACTGCACTCCCTGGCCACAGCAGAGAGCTGGCCTGGAAGAGGGGCAACCGGGACAGAATCCAGTGCCCCGACCAGGACTAGAACCCAGTGTGCCAGCGCCACTAGGTGGAGGATTAGCCTACTGAGCCGCGGCGCCAGCCTTGTTAAGGTTTTAACATCTCACACTCATACGTGATTGTTCTAGCCCAAATCCTAAATATCCACAGGTCCTGACAACTCTTCGTCCACGTATCTCCTGGGTCCTCCGACTTCTCTCTGCCTGCTCTGCTACTGCCCCCATCCAAGCCATCACCACCCCTCCCCTGGACCACCCTCTCAGGTTCACTCCCCATGCCCCGGGACTACTCATCAAACCACCCCACTCCTGCTTAAAACCTCCGGTCTTCTCACTTCATCTTGAGCAAGACTGGAACTCGAGCCCTGGGTGATGTCTCCCTCCCTGCTCCCTGGTGAACCTAGCCACCCTGACTGCGGCTCCTTGGCAAGTTTCCAAGCTCCGCCCTCCCGAGGGCCTTCCCGTCAGCTGTCCCCTCTGCCTGAGACATTCCTTCCAAGGTCAACCCCTTCTTTTCACTCAGGTTGCAGCTTACATGTGACCCCAGGAAGTAGTTCCCCATTAATGCCCTACCACATCACCAGGACTTTTCTTGTTCATACACTTGTTTTTCCCCCAGCACTCTCCACTGGAACTAACCTGGATTTATAAGGAGACTCTGCTGGGGTGGGCAGTGGGTTAAACCTGAGATGCTGGCACTGTTTCAAGCTCTGGCCGCTCTGCTTCTGATCCAGCTCCTGTGAGTGTGCCCGGAAAGCAGTGCAAGATGGCTCAAGTACTTGAATTCCAGCCACCCACACCCGAGACCAGATGGGGTTCTTGACTCCTGGCTTCAGCCTGGCTCTGCTACTGCAGCCACTGGGGAGTGAACCAGTGGATGCAAGATTGTGTGTGTGTGTGTGTGTGTGTTAAAGAGAGAGAGAAGGGGCATGAGAGAGAGAGAGAGAGAGAGAGAGAGAGAGAGAGAGAGAGAGATGGGGGCTGCCTTTCAAATAATAAATCTTTAAAAAGACAGACAACATGACTCTGCTAATTCCCTGTATACCTGTAGTATCTAGAACAGTGACTAACACACAGTAGTTGCCCAAATACTTGATAGAAAAATGGTAATACCTGTGGTCAACAGGAAGACGCACTTTCTTTCCAGAACCTTCCATACAAGGAGAGCTGGTGTTAGAGCCCTCAAGTCTGTCTGCCCCATCAGGAGAGATCTGGACCCATGCTGCCTCTGTTCTAGCTGCATCATTTTATCACTTTTTCAATTCATTAATCATTGATCACTCAGCTCCAGTTTCCATGACAACCCTTAACCAATCAGAGTATTTCATCAACCAGGACACCCTTCTAGGAGAACCCAATTCACTATCAAGGTACTTTCCAGCCTCAAGCAACGGGTGAGGGTCCTGCTGGGGGGAACTGAGGCCACGGGTGTCCTTTAGATGGGAAACTCGGGGCACAAAGACCTCGCTGGATTGCCCGAGTGCTTCTTGCCTCTGCTTTTATGTCAGAAAGGGCCATGAAAACAGGAGGATTCTGTCTGTCAACGGCAGGTCAGCTCAGCAAGAGCCTCCAACCACTGACAACGCCTTGTCCGACTCAACAGAGCCCTGATGCAAACGTATTCCTGCACCAGGTGGCCCTGAGGGATCAGGTCAAGCCGGCCCCTGGCACACGTGTAAAATAGAGGAAGCGCTCGGCACCTTTCCAGGGCAGAGGGGAGAGCCAGCATTCTCACCACGAAGGGGAACCGCTCTCCACCGCTCTCAGCACTCGAACCCCAAAGCCCCAGAGCAGGGACTCAGGCCTAATTTCATGCCCTGCCCTGCACTAATGATGTTCCAGGTCCTGCCAAGTCATAATTCACAACAGGTGATGGACTCCAGGAACCACCGTGACCCCCAAACTCGGGCCCAGGCAGCCTCAGTGCTGAGGGTCCTAGGACACAACTCCAGCCCCTACGGTAATGGAAACTGATGTTGCTACTTGGGATGGGCACACAGCGTCGGATCGCGCAGCTGCCAGGATAAGTGTATAAGGACAACGGAAAGTTCTGGGCGAGTGGGAGCAGGGTACCCAACTTCGCAGAGGTGGTGGGGCTATTACACCGGCCAGCCGGGAGGCACAGAGGTGGCTCGGGGAGGACACGGCGGCACGAGGCCCCCAGAGTGACCGGGAGCAAGCAGTGAGAAGGACGGAACATTCTAAGCCGTAGGCCAGCTTTGATCCCGGCTCTGCCCTCGATCAGTCGTGAGATCCCAAACCAGCTCTAATTGCTCTGTAAATTGGGATTCGCTCCTTCAGGCGGTTGTCAGGGGGATTAAATGGGATTCCGTGTGAAGAGCGCCTACACGGAACAGGTGCTGAGACGGCAGGCACCTGGAGGCCACTGGGGACACTGGGCCTGCTGGACGCCACAGCCAGGGCCTGGCCTCGAGCAGCGACGGGGCCGCCTCCTCCCCGGTATCCGCAGCTCCCCAAAGTCCACAGGACACAGGCCTGCTGCGGTGAGGCCCTGGCAAGCCCGAACAGCCGTCCTCTGGCCGCCCGCCCCAGCCCTGGGGAACACACACACCGAAGCATCTCCCAGTGCACTTTAATCAAAACTCCACTGTCAGAAGAGTTTGCGCGGCACACAATGTCAAGATGGACATGTCGCTTTGATCCTACAAATGGAATTCCCACAGATTCGCACCTCAAACATGTATGAAAAATAAAATATATAATATTTAGCTTTAGAAATCTCCCCCGCATAATCACTTTGTCTTTAAACGACCACCGCTGTCCGATACGCGGCCTGGACTCACTAAGCGAGCATCAGTCAACGACCTCCTTTTTCTAGAAGGTTCTGTGGGTTGTACCTGATGGGGAGAGTCAAATGCTCACAGGAATCAATGTGGATTAAAAACTAGCACACTCCTCACAGTGGGTGAACACCAGAATGGGGGGGCCTTTCTGCTGGGGAGGCGTCAGTCCCCGGAACCCCATGGAATGGCTGGAAAAGCTGCAACGGAACTTTTGGCACCAGAAGAGAGAGAGGCTCTCGGAGTCATACCTAGCGATGATTCAGTCAAAGCACGGTGCGGGGAGAGAGGGCAGAGGGCAGAGGGCAGAGGGCAGGGGGCGGCAGGGGCGGCCGCGAGCTCCCCGGCGGGCAGGGCTTGGTTCCGGGGGCTCCGCCAGCTCCAGTTCCCCCGACTGGGTCAGTGGCGATGCACAGAGCACAGGGGGAAGGGCCCTTCTGCAGATCGGGCGGCTGCGTTGCTGCGTGCTCAGCCGACAGCAGGGACAGACAGCATACGTGGGACACGGCTACTCCAGTGGGCCGGCTGCAGCCATTCACGGGAACAGACGGAAGTGTACACAGGGGACGCAAGGGACACGAGAGGGCAGGCGGGGTGTGGGTGGGGGGGCGGCTGCAGGAGCATTTACTGGGGCAGGGGCAGGGGCAGGGTCTGAAACAGGAGCGTAAGGACCTCCGGCCTTCTCACAGCAGAAAGTGACATTCACCTGCTGTGGCTCGGGGCTTCCCGGCACCGGCCCCCGAAACAGGGACGCCTGGGGAAGGAGCCGGCCACAAAGTGCCACAGAGGCTCCGTGCTCGTGGGGCCCCACCCAGGCTGGCAAGAGGCTTCACACAGTTGAACCGGGAGAGCGAGTGGTCCCCGCGCCTCCGTCCGTCCGTCCGGCACAGAGGGGGAGGCGGCTACAAGTCGAGCAGCCGCTCCTCGCAGCTCTCCACGGGCCACTTGGAGGCCCCCCCGAACACGTCCACGTTGGTGTCCACCCACGGGATGATGTTGCCCGGCATGTTGGTCGAGCAGTTAGCGATGTTGATGATTTCCTGCGCGCGGAGGACGCGGTCCCATATGTTGAACTGGCTGAGCTCCCCCACGAAGGCCTGCGTGGCATCAAACCTGCCCCCCACGGTGTCCTGGGAACAAGGACGGAAAAGCCGCGTCAGGGCAGGTTCACAGTCACCCGGGAGGGAGCGGGGGGGGGGAGGGGGCGCGAGGACTTTCCTGAGCCCCTCCCCCAACCCTGACCCCTGACCGCTGAAGACAGCTTTACTCTAATCACATTCACACAGGGGAAACTGAGGCCAGGAGGCGAGAGGCTTGGCCAGAGTCCCACCCTGGACTCAGAGTGGCTCCACGCTCCCGAGCACCTGGGGCCGGTCACTCCGCCTCCATCAGAGAGCCTCAAGCACTGTCTGACCAGCAGCTCCTCTGCCCAGACCGGACGGCCGGCCCCCAGCCCTCCCCGGGCGTGAGTTTCTGAAGGGCAGCCCCGCTTCTCTGCTCCGCGCTCTCTCTGCGCACCCACCTCTCCTTCAGACCGAGCCCCTCGGACCCCAGCAGCCGCCATCTCCTCAGTGCCCCTGCTGGGGTCCAGGGTCGTCGTCCCAGGCAAGAAGGTACCAGCCAAGGCCAGATGCCCACAGGGACTCAGGAGGACCCGGGAGGGGCTGTCCCACCCCCTCACACCCACCCCCAGCCCCTTGGGCCTCAGGGCAGCATGAGCCACGGCGTCAGGGCCCTTGCCCGCCCCAGCAGGCTGTCGGGTCTGAGAGTGAGGGCGAACAGGTGGTCTACGGCCCGGTGCTTCCTCGTGGCGCCCACCTGCTCCTGTCCGAGGATCAGGACACCCCCCGGCTTGATGGGGTGCCAGGGGGCCAGGTTCTCCCCGGTGCCGAGCTTCTCCCCATCTTGGAAGGCCTCCCACATGCCGTCCCGCGTGGTCCACGTGACACAGATGTGGTGCCACTTGCCGTCGCTGACAAACAGAGGCAGCTGCGCGACCTGTGGGTGACAACATGCAGGTGGGGCCCTGCCGGGCCCTGTCCCCTCCTGGGGCCCCTCCCTGAGGCACCCCTGGGCCACTGCTCCTCCCACTGGCCCAGCTCCCTGCTCTGGGGTGGGGACATGCCTGACCCATCTGCCACATATGTGACCCGGTCACCCAGAGGTGGGGGTGGGGCACACTCTCGGTGCCCAGAGTGGCTGGGAACCAGGCAGAGATGAGGGGCTACCCTTGTACCCCGGCCCTGAACACTGCACACTCAAGAAGCGGAGGGAAAACCGAAGCTGCACTGGGTCACTCTGTCCTGGGGTCTGTGCCCCTCAGGCAGGGCCCCAGGCCTGCAGGGAGGTGCTCATGGATGCCGGGTCGGGAGGACTGGGGGCCGCTGAGCCTCTGAGTGCTGGGGGCAGGGAGTGGAGGTGCACACAGAACTACAGGGGCCCATGGCCGCAATGGGACCAAGGTGCGCGTGCAGCCCTGCCGACCCTTGACGGACAGCCCTGTTGTCACTCTCATCTCCTAGCAACCTGGAGTCTCCCTCCCAGGAGAGGGACAAGGCATCCAAGGCTCTCCGTCCTACTGCGCCCTAGTGTGTTGTCGAGAGCAATTAATCCCGGGCTCGGAGAAGGGGCTGCTGTTAGGACAGACGCCACGGCACTCCAACTTGAACCAGCTCTGCTCAGGGTGGTTCATAAAGTCAACAGCAGCAGGGCCGGGCTGCGACCCCAGAGGGGCCTGGGAAGCGAGAGCGTCGGCATAGCCACTGCAATGCCCAGACGCAGCCGGGGGCTCTGAGGATGCTCTTTCTGCCCCGCTGAGTCTGACTTTGGAGGAAAGCTTTGAAGTGGGGCCGCTGCAGGAGTCCGGGGCGGCCCGGGACGGAGCTCCTGGGGACGGCACTCCCGAGCGGCCACTTGAAAGGGGCATTCTCCCTGCACAGGGCAAGGCTGTGTGGGTCCAGGGGCAGCGGCCCTCGCGCAGGAGCTGACGACCGAGGGGTCTGTGTGAATCTGAGAAGTGAGGATGCTATCTTGCAGTTTAATTGCAGGTGCGGGTATACACTGGTCAAAAGTGGCTGAACCACACGTTAAAAAGGGTACATTTGACCGTATATGCATTTGGTTTCAATAAACCTGACATCTCAAAAACCATCCCCACATGAGAAGCCTCTTACTCAGACAACCCCATCCTAGCCTGGGTAGCCTGGGAACAGCCTCAGGGCCACAGACAACTCCTACTGCACCTGCTGGCACAGGCCCCCTCACCCTGCCCGCAACACCCGACCCTCTGCTCCCTCTCGGCCACAGCTGCAGCCTGGATCTCGCTGAGCCACGGCTGACCCTGCCCCAGCCCCACAGAGGACGTGACTGGCCTAAGGAGGGCAGCCCCTGCCCTGTGGGCCTGGGAGAGCATGACTGGCTGCAGCCTGAGCTCTGGCCCGCCCCCAGCTGCCGGCCCCCCTCGGCAGGGAGAGGAGAGGAGAGGAGAGGAGAGGAGAGGAGAGGAGAGGAGAGGAGAGGAGAGGAGAGGAGAGGAGGGGAGGGGAGGGGAGAGGGGAGGAGAGGGGAGGGGAGGAGAAGAGGAGGAGGAGGAGGAGGAGAGGGGAGGGGAGGGGAGGGGAGAGGGGAGGGGAGGGGAGGGGAGGGGAAGGGGGGAGGGGAGGGGAGGGGAGGGGAGAGGAGGAGGAGAGGAGAAGAGAGGAGAGGAGAGGAGAAGAGGAGGAGGAGGAGGAGGAGAGGGGAGGGGAGAGGAGGGCAGAGGAGAGGAGAGGAGGGGAGGGGAGGGGAGAGGGGAGGAGAAGAGGGGAGGAGAGGGGAGGGGGGAGGGGAGGGGAGAGGGGAGGGGAGAGGAGGAGGGGAGGGGAGGGGAGGGGAGAGGAGGGGAGAGGAGAGGAGAGGAGGGGAGGGGAGGGGAGAGGAGAGGAGAGGGGAGGGGGGAGGGGAGGGGAGGGGAGGGGAGAGGAGAGGAGAGGAGGGGAGGGGAGGGGAGAAGGAGGAGGGGGGAGGGGAGGAGGGGGGAGGGGAGGGGAGGGGGGAGGGGAGGGGAGGGGAGGGGGAGGGGAGGGGAGAAGGAGGAGGGGAGAGGGGAGGGGAGGGGGGAGGGGAGGGGAGGGGGGAGGAGAGGGGAGGGGAGGGGAGGGGGGGGAGGGGGAGGGGGGAGAAGGAAGAGGGGAGGGGAGGGGAGGGGAGAGGAGAGGAGAGAAGGGGGGAGGGGAGGGGAGGAGGAGAGGAGAGAAGGGGGGAGGGGAGGGAGGGGAGAGGGAGGGGAGAGGAGAGGAGAAGGAGGAGGAGGAGGAGGAGGGGAGGGGAGGGGAGGGGAGGGGAGGGGAGGGGAGGGGAGGGGAGCCAGGCGCCCTCACCTTGTCGTTGATGAGCAGCTCGATGGGGTTGTTGCCCCACTCTATCAGCACGATCTCGTTGGCCTGCCCGGGCACCGCGTAGGAGAACGGGGTGCCGATGCCCGGCGAGGCGCTGGAGCGCAGCCACAGGCAGATGGTGAAGGCGTACAGCTCCGGCAGCGTTTTCTTGATCTTGCCGTACAGGTAGTTCGTGCGCAGCGGCAGGGATACTTTGAACGCATCTGGCGACTTAAAGGCACTATTGCCTGCCGAGAGGAGAGAGGCCAGCAGGGTGTTAGGCCACTCACCTGCATGGCCCCTACGCCAGCGAGTCACCTGGACCCCCGGCTCAGGCAGTCCCCGGAGCCACTGGGCGCCTGCCCCACACCAGCCACGGCCCAGTGCCGGGAGGCAGAGCCCCACCTTCAGGGAGCTCACGTCCTAGGGGGGAGGCGGGCAAAGGGAGGTGGGGAAGGAAGGAGCAGTTTGTGGGCAGTTCACTGGGCGGGACAGAGAACGCAGCTCTGCCTTTCAGGACGGGGAGAGAGGCCCCTGCAAAGCCAGGAGACGACCTCTGGGACCAGATGCTCCGTTTTCATAGTCCCGCCCGATGGCTGGAGAACTTCATGAAGGCGACAGGGGCTGCTGGACTGAACTTGCTGGTTGCATCGACGCCAGACAGCTCCACCTCAGTCCAATCTTTGGACCTCAGGTTCATCCTGAAATTCTGGCCCCTTGGGTCTCGCGGCAAGGGCAGGGTCTGGAGGCCCCCCGAGCGCGGGCAGGCAGGATGAGGGGAGCCAGGCACTGAGGCAGCCCTTGCCTCACACCCTCTGTGGGGCAGGAGCGAGAGCGATAAACCTTTCTCCATTGTACACCCTCAAACCCAGCTGCCAGTGGACAGCTCACACCTGAGGAGGCCCCCTCCACCCACAAAGGAGAGCAGCAGGTCCACATCCCCCTTCTGACCTCCCTAGAACAGCGGTGAACAATAGCAGAGCCCCCCTGATCGCCCAAGGCAGGCTGTGGTGCACCTGGCGAGGGTGGGAAGAGCCAGCCACGGCAAAGGCCAGGGCGGGCTCCTTGCCAGCTGAAGTGAATGCGCGAGGACCAGAGGCTCCGGCTCCCCCATTCTGCAGGCGGCACAGGTGGGGTGCCGAGGCCGAGAGAAGTGAGGCGACTCTGCCAAGAGCACCCAGCTGGTGAATGACAGGGCAGGGACCAGAAGCCCCTCCCTGCGCCGCGTGCAGCCACTAGAACTGAATCTTGAAGAGGCAAACGACCGTGCTCTTAATGAAGCCATCATTATCTAATAGAGAGAAGCGGCTCTCTGTGTGCAGGTGGGCTGGCTTGCTGACTTAATGAGACTTGGTGGCGGTAACGCCGTTAGCCGGGTGGCAGCACACAGGCGTGATTATCACTGGGGGAGCCCGGGGGCCAGAGGAGAGGCCGTAGCCTGAAAGCAGGTGCCCTCTATTTAACTAAAACAGCCCGGAGGTTCAGAGGAAACTGAGTTAAAACCAATTAAGGAATTAAAAGGCCTGTGCAATAAATCAGAAACTGCAGGTGGCAGACGAGGCTAAGGAGGGGGTAGCAGCCTGGGGCTAAGAAGACAGGAAGGAGGCTTTGGTCCTCACGCCGCTGATTTCCACACTGAGCTGCACTGCCCCTGGCCGGCTGGCCCAGCTTCCACAGGGTCTCGAAACAAACACCTGCATCCCTCAGATCCGCTGGGTGGGGTGGGGGTGGGGGTGGGGTTGAGCATCCTCCTGCAGAGGTTGGACACCTGCTGCTAGGCTACAGGGAGCAGATCTGTCCCGCACGGCTGCAGTCCACACACCCCACCCCCAGCCCAAAGGCTACAGCTTCCATGACTCCTCAATCCCGGCTCTGCAGGGTGGGGTAGGGTTGGGGGCCTTGGGGGGACACGCGAATGCAGGCAGCACTTAGCTTTCTGACGTCAGTACCTCGACAGTAGCTGACACCTGCCGCACAGGGTTGCTGTGGGGTTACGTTCCGATGCCGAGTGTGGAACTCGCAGCCCAGCGCCGGGCAGGCGCAGAAGAGGTGTTTAACAGGCAGCGGACGATAGGCAACTCGGGCAGAGGCCGCCACCCGCCCCCACACCCCCTTGCCGCATGGCTGAGTCTCCCTCCTCCCAGCTCAGCGGGACGCAGCTACAGAAGGAGGCTCATTATCCACTCCTGGTGAATTGAGGGGCTGCGCATTTGCATAGCCCTTCATCGCTGTCACAAAGAGGTCAGATCTGAACTCAGAGTCGCCCACACATAAACTGGCCAGCCACGACCACACAGCTTCAAAGGCGCCTCCCAGGACTGAGTCGGTGGAGCAGCCAGAGGGATTGGAGACGTCCCAGGTAAGGTCGGGGGGCAGTGGGGGGCAGCGGGCGACGGGTGCTGAGCTGCTCCTCTGAGCCGGTCCTGGGGACTCGGCTAGAATGGGCGTCTGGGGCTCTGCCCTTGACTGCACTCAAAGCAGGGCCAGGCAAGCTCCAAGGGCTTTGAGTGCAACCTGAGGACCAGGAGCGTGGGAGATGGCACCGGGCCGGCTGGGCCCCAGGCCTGCCTGTCTGTGGTGTGAGCAGACAGGCTGGGGAAGGGAGGGGAAGTGGCCCAGTGGCGACTCTGCACTACCCAAGACCTCACTGTGCAGAGCAGGGACACAGCCTTCCGGGCCTCTGGAAAAGTTCTCTCATCCCAGGAACTAAACCCCTACTGCGTGTCGGCTCCGCAGTCCCGAAGAGCCGGAGGATCCAGCGTGGGTGAGGCTGGGCCCGGGCCTCCCCCTCGCCTGCTGGTCAAGAGAGGCCGCAGGCGCAGCTGCTCTGCCTCTGGGGAGGCTCTCAAGATCTAGCGGCCTCCTGACATCACCCGCCGCCGCAGAGGCGAGGCAGGGAGGAGGCTGTGCTGGACAACTGGGAATCCAAGCCCGACAGGTCAGCCACGCGCAAGCTTCCGCCGCAGGGCTGGAGACGGCCCTGTGGGCCGGATGCGGGACAGCCTGCCCCGCCCCTGCAGACTCACTGGACATTCTGCTCCTGGACATCCTCCCGACAGTTCTAAGTCGTCAGAGAACGGCCTGTTAGCGCGCCACGGGAGACTGTAACCCTACACCCACTCCCAGCAGCCCTCAACCCCACAACCTGGCCCCCAGCCATCTGGGAGTGCACAATGCCCCCTAATTCTCCAGGGCCCCTATGGGAGAAATGTACTCGCCACAGTGTGAGCAGAGGAGGAAGACACACACCGTCCGCTGCCGGGGCCAGGTAAGAAGGGGCAGGAATTCCCAGGGGGCTGCCACCAGGCTGCTGACCCGGGACAGCCCTGAGTTCATTCAGGTTTCCAGGGGAAAGGCGCCTGGGGCTGGGGCTCATTCCCGGGATGTCCATCATCAGTCCCTTTTATTTGCTCCAATATCTGCAAACCACCTCCGTGCTGTGCCCGTCTGTGAGCCGACATCCTGGGTCCCACACCCCAAGCAGGAGGACCGGGCCACGCCCAGAGGGAGGGGCCGGCAGGGCGCGTACCTCGCTCGAGCTCGGTGACCCGCTGCAGCAGCGCGTTCAGGGCGCTCTCGGTCTTCTGCCGGTGCGCCGAGGTCTCGTTGTGCAGCAGGGACTTCTCGTCCTCCAGCTCGGCCACCTTGCGTAGCAGCTGCCTCTCCAGCTCCCCGAGGCGCAACTGCAGCACCTCGCGGAAGTCGCCCGGCAGCCCGGCGCTCGACACGTTCGCGCGGAGCTGGTGCTTTGGACCGGGAAGGGGGACAGAAAAGACGGAGGTGCTCAGACCGGTGGGAGAGAAACCCAGCAACGGGCCCGCGCCACTGACGAAGCTCCCGGCACGTGAGCGCGCAACCCTGCCAAGGGCACAAAGGGGAGCCACCTCACGGGTGCTTCCGGGGGGAGGTAGGGAAGGCAATTCAAAGTCAGACAAGAATCACTGTTGCTGCGATATCCGACACTTGGGAATCTCATTCTCCCCTCCCCAAAAAGCCGTCTTCCTCCTCTCATTAATCAGCAACATCTCAACCAACACTTTAGAGAATTATATGTCAGATAAGGACCAAAACACACCGAGGTTTTTTTTTTTTTCCAAAAAAAAAAGTTGCTCGGGTACTCGGCACTGCTGAGCTGTCATGGAGCCGTGGAAACAGCCCCCAGCTTCCCGCCTGTCGCAAAGGTAGACGCCTGCCGGGATGCCGGTGGGGAATGACAGGCAGAAATCGCTTCTCAATGCCAGGAATAGTTAAAGGTCTTCCTATGCCTTCACTTCCCACTTCTTTTTAAAACTGTTATTTATTCCGTGTCTGCCCCACTTCTTATCCCTTTTATTCCTCTCCCGCCGTGCTGGCTCTGCGGGCATCGTGCCGTCCAGTCACGAGACCTGGGCAAGCTCTCTGCCTCTTCTGCATGTCTAGGATTCCAAACGCCAAAACGCAGATACTGGGACCTGTTTCACACTACTCTGGATGGCAAGGGTTAAAATTAAGTAATAGGCCTCATATTTAGTACGCCAGCAAGAAGAACCACAATAACTCACAGACACACGAAATACAGGTATTTAGCCAAGTCTACAAAAAAAAAAAAAAATCCTCGCATAATCCACTAATAATTACCACCTGTAAGTCAAACCTAGCTTTGCGGAAAGGTATTTTGACCAAGGATGCTAAGAAAGCCGCCCACGCTGTTTTAAACAGTTAAGACGGTGATTAACTGCGGAGGTCTCTCTCCAACTTCCGAACCGAACACATCTTCCGAGACACGGAGAACGGACCCGCGTCGCCTCCCCCAAGAGAGCGCCTTAGAAAGGTCCGACTTGGAAGTTAACAAGCGCGACCCGATTCGCAGAAGGAAACCCCAGGCGCGCCAGGGAGGCCCCCCCCCGCCACCGCGGCCAGCCCCGCGCTCCCCGCACCGCCTGCGGGAGCGCATCTCCGGCTCGCCGAAACCCCCGGAGCTCCGCAGGAGGAGGAAAGAGACCGCGCGACCCCCCGAATCTCGGGTATTTCGCGCCGGGCTGGGCGGCCTGGGGGACGCTCGCGACAGGTGCACTGGGAGGGTTTAGTTAACCCCTGCCTTCCAGCAGCGGCCGGGGCTGGGCGCCACGCAAACCAAAAAGCACATCTCCAAACCCAGCTCACCCCGCGGACGAGCACGGCCCGTGCGCCCCCGCCCCGCGAGCCGGGGGCGCCCACCTCCGATCCCCCTCCTCGCGCCCCGCTACCTCCAGGCTCTCCAGGCGGTCCTTGAGGGCCTGCAGCGAGCGGCTGAGCTGCTCCACGACGAGCCCGGGGTCCCGCGGCAGGTCCCCCATGGTGTCCTTGCCCGCGGCCGCCGCGCCCCGCGCCTTGCCGCCCGCCAGCCCCTCGCAGCGCGCCAGCTTGCCCGTGAGCTCGCGGATGGCCTCGCGCTGCGCGCCCAGCGTCTCCTTCTGCTGCACGACGGTCTCCCGGAGCTGCAGCACCGCGGCGCGCAGCTCCTCCTCGGGGCTCTGCGCGCCGCCCTGGAGGGGCACCGCGGGCAGCGGGCAGCCGGCGCGCGCCGCCTCTGGGGGCAGCGCGGTGCACACGAAACGGCTCCCGGGCACCGGGCTGTCCTGGGCCCGGGCGGCCACGGCGAGCGCCATGCCAGCGGCCAACAGGGCCAGCATCCTGCCGCCGCGCCGCCGCTGCCGCCGCGCTCACTTCAGCGCCGTCGGGGCGCGCAGCGGGAGGCGCCTGAGCGGCTGCGTGGAAGCCGCGCGCCCGGCTCCGGGACCCGCGTGGACAACGCGACGGGCGCCGCCTCCCTGCTGTCAAGTGCACCCTCCGCCCCGCGCTGCGCTCTGGCCCGGCCCGGCCCGCGCGCCCTTTCTTAAGCTGTGCGGGGAGGAGGTGGAGGCACTGGCGCGTGGGGCGCGCGCCGCGAGCTCCGATTGGCCGAGCCGGGCGCGCGTCACGCAGGGGGGCGGGGCAGAGAGAGTCTCCCCGCGCGCCAGGCGGCCAGGCGGGCGCGTGGGCCGGACCCTGAGGCAGAAGCGCGGGTCTGGGAGCCTCCCCTCACCCCCTCCCCCCAAAAAAGGGGTGGGGGCTGAGGTAAAACAGCGACCTCGATGCCCTCAGGAGTCTCGACTGGCTGTGCCCGGGCGCCCCTCGGACCCACCCGGGGTCGCGGGCGTCACAGGCTGAGGAGCAGCTGAGGGGGCGGCTGCGGGCTTCCGGCGCGGCGCGAGGCCTCACCCCACCCCCACTTCCCACGGAGGGAGCCCCCCGCGGGACTCGAGCCCTGGCCGCCGTGGCCGGCCGCCCCCGCGGCGCGCGTGGGCCTCGTCGTCAAGGCCCGGCCACCTCACTCTCGAGGCGGGAAGGAGCCGCACGACGGCCGCCTCCGGAACCGACTCGGAGGCGCTGGGGAGGAATCCGCGGAGCGCAGGATGCTGACGGGCGGCAGGGGGCGCCCGCGCGGGCGAGGGGCGCCGGCCGGGGGCCTGGAGTCCGGGGGCCGCCACCCCCCACCCCCGAGCCTCTCGGGTGCGTGTCCAGCGACGGCCCGGCCAGCCGTGAGCTTATTCAAGACCTGAACGTCGCGAGGATCCCCGACTGGAGTGGAGTCGGCGTAGTCGCAGTACCCGATGCTTGAACGCGGGTGGCCCGCAGTGTCCAAATTTGAGACCATTGCCCTCAGATTCTTGGAGACGACAGATAATGTGCAGAAACCCCAAACGGATGGAGCACCTTTTTTTTTTTTCCCCAAAAGCTTATCTGTGGCTTACAAACAAGTTCAGAGATACTCTTTTGCACTGCTAGACTGAGCTGCTTTACTGTGCATTATAAATGGAAATCTCTTTTTTTTTCCTCTGTTTTTTAAAGAAAAACTGTTGCAAGGTCATTAATCACATTATCCATTATACCAGAAACAAATGGATTTGTCACTTGTGCACAGGAGCTGAGGTTGATTCTGAAAACAAATTGTATCAAAATAAATGAAATTATTATGATAATATAAAATAGATTGCAGTGATTAATCTCTAGAAACCAAATTCTGACCTGCTTTACACTTCAAACAATAGCTTCTGTTATGTAAATAGTTGTGGGGTTTTCAAGGACAATGCACTAAATTACAAGAAAAGTTCTATTCATGAAGATCCCTTCATGGATAATAGACTCAACAAACTTGCTCCACACAGTATCCTAAGCAGAGGACAATGGAAGCGATGACGATTCAGGTAAGACTGTTCCTTAGTAGAAAAGGTGGGCGATGGGGGTTAGTAATGGGCTGATGTCTCTGTTGGTCTGCATCACCAGGACTATCAGTTTCACCTTGTAAATATGACCTTGGATAGATTCATTCTATAGCCTTGCCACAGGTCCTTGAAAACTCCAACATTTCACACAACCCGGATGGTGATAATGAAGGCAACAAGGTTGCAAAGCACTTTATATTATATCTAAGGTGGTGCTGTGAGGCTCCAAATCCAGATGTGGTCAGAATTATCCATTTGAAGACGTGACTTTTAACTGTCCACCCATAACTCTGATGTTCTTTTACTCGTAGATCTAGCTAGATCCTAACTGGATGTGACAATAGAGTATTATTATTCCTCTGTTGTTCCATATATCCTTTCTTTACACAGACTAATACATTCATATTTGCAACTACTTGACATAGAGGCTTGTTCTTTTAATAATTAAATAAGATCAAGTGTATTTGGAGAATTCTAATTTCATCATGAACAAAGCAGTGTACAAGAAGACATAAAAATAGCACATATCCCAAAATAATTATTCTGCAATTTCTTAAAAGATATTCCAGTATGAGAAGTGATCAGTGAAATTGCCAAATCCCAGATGGAAAGACCCAGGCATTTGAGATGTTATTTTCTTCAGAGGCAAGAGTAATTAGAGGGCTCAGTTAACAGCGTATATGCCGTTTGGGATTTTATTTTATCTTGGTGCAGTGGAAAATCTGTTGGCTCAGAAATGAGGGGCTCAAGTCTTTTTTTTTGGGGGGGGGTTCAAATCTTAATATGAGCTCTGTCACTGGCTAAGTGTCTTTGGGCAAGTCATTTCTCCTCTCTCGACTTCAGTTCCCTTGTATGTAAGTTAAGCATGTTGGATTAAACTTTCCAATTCTAGCTATATAAAGAGCTTGATAGTTTGGGAAAGAGGGAATCAGTGTTCAATGAGATGAACATTTCAGAATCTTGTTATTTTTCTGTGTATGCCCTGAGCCACGTGTGGCCAAGGATGAGTTTGGAAAGTCAGGGTAGTTTTGTAATGTAGCAGGCAAACCTTTATACAAGGTAGTACTGTTACTGTGGTTGAAACCTGCTCTCTCGGCCGGTGCCGCGGCTCACTAGGCTAATCCTCCGCCTTGCAGCGCAGGCACACCAGGTTCTAGTCCCGGTCGGGGCGCCGGATTCTGTCCCGGTTGCCCCTCTTCCAGGCCAGCTCTCTGCTGTGGCCCGGGAGTGCAGTGGAGGATGGTCCAAGTGCTTGGGCCCTGCACCCCATGGGAGACCAGGAGAAGCACCTGGCTCCTGCCATCGGATCAGCGCGGTGCGCCGGCCGCCATTGGAGGGTGAACCAACGGCAAAAGGAAGACCTTTCTCTCTGTCTCTCTCTCTCTCACTGTCCACTCTGCCTGTCAAAATAAAAAAAAAAAAAAGAAAGAAACCTGCTCTCAACAACATGAACCTCATCCTTGGTTCACTTGGTTTACTCACAGCACAAAGGCTTGTACACCTGAAAGATCCAGCATGTATGACTCACGCTACCCATGAGAGTTGTTCTGTGAGTGGCGGAGACCAGGGCCCACAGGTTTTCCTCCACTTGAAAAGTCGTGCGGATCTGCAGCTGTGAATCAGCGCCACCTAATCTCTTAGTGTAACTGATGCTGCAGCATAGTAACCACCCACTCATTCACTATGTCTGCTGGTCCCAGGTCAGCTGAGAGCCCAGTATGGACTTACACCATGTGCTGGGAATCCTGATGAGCTCATGCCGCCTCCATTTTATTGCCCCATCTGTTTGATTCTCTTGCTCTTCTCACATGCATTTTTATCTTGGTCTTCTGGGAAATGTGCTGATTTCCACCATTGGTGTCAGAGGATCCCATCTTATACTTTCTTACATTTCCCCCTCTCTTTCTCCGTGCCACTTGGGAAGTCAAGGATGGGGGTGTGAGCTCAATAACAGAATCCAAGGACAGCTTCCTGCAACTATGACTCAGGAACTGTCCTCGGTGCTGAATTTCAATGGGAAGGGGAAGTAAGAGTGGTGAGAGAGTGTGTGTAGGATTCAATGCAGATACAACAGAACCAGGAGGCTCCAGAGGATCCTGACTAAATACCCTTTTATGTATGAAATACTAAGACCCTTTCAAGACTGGATTTTTCGCTTGACTAAACTGCATGGTAGAGTGGAAAGAGCTTGAACTCTGGAGTCAGACAGCTCTTGTTTCAGTCCCAGTTTTATAACATGCCATTGACCTTGAAAGAATGAATCTCTCTGAGCCCCGGTTTTCTTATCTTTAAAATAAAGGCTAAATTTACTCTTCAGTATTGTTGCCATGCTTGAATGAGATAATGTATGTGAACGTATTTGGCATATAGTAGGTACACAATGGATGTTCATTGTCCCTTTCTTCATTTTTCTCCACTGAATTCAGAGTTGAATTATATGTCCTCTTGAAAGCAAAGTTCCAGTTTTCCTTTATCTTATACAATATCTTTTAGAATTAAGTAGGCAAGAATTCTTGAGAAAGAACAGGCTAACCTCCTTGAAGGGAAGACAAGGGGAAAGAAGGGGAAAGTGCTCCAGAAAACTTACTGATATCTCAGCAAGAGAAAGATGCCTTATTCTCTGCTTTTTAAGATAAAGTGTGGTCTCATTGGACTTCAGTCAGAATATTGACTCAAAGTGAACTGTCTCACATCTACACTTAGAATAGAGTAGATACCACCAGACCATTGCCTGAATCCAAGTAAAAGATTTGTAATATTTAACGTTTCAGTGATTCTGAGTTTGTATTGTTCTGGGATCCCAATAGATATAAGCCCCTCAGATAAAGCAAACGTTCTTCAGCGCATCTGGGTTCTTACTGAATAACATATTTCTGGTTTAATTTTGGGAGCATGTGATACGAGACATTGAGTTTCAGGAAGTGTTCCTGTACAAGGACAAGTCTGATCACATGTGACTGGAAAGCTAAAATTTGGGGAAATTGGTTGTTAATATTAGTCAACTGATTTCCACAAACATAGGGATGCTGGCATCCTCTGATTTCAACAATATAACAGGTCTTTATATAAACCAGGGATACCATCTTAATTTTTTAAAAATAATTTTTAAACATTGAATTACCAACTTTATTTTTATTTGAAAAGCTGAGAGACAGATATCTTCCATCCACAGGTTCACTCCCCAAATGTCCATAATAGCCAGGGCTAGGCCAGGCTGAATCCAGGAGCCTGGAATTTAATCCAGACATCCTACTTGTGTGGCATGGACTGAAGTACTTGAGCCTGTTCTGGCCCAGGTGCACATTAGCAAAAATCTGGAATTGGTAAAGGAGCCAGGTCTTCAGCCCTGGCATTTCAATGTGGAGCGTAGGCATCCCACACAGTGTCTTAACTACTGCACCAAATGCCTGCTCTTTAGCTCAGTTTTTAAAAGTAAAGGATAAGGGCTGGCACTGTGGCACAGTGGGTTAAAGCCGCAGCCTGCAGTGCGGGCATCCCATATGGGCGCCAGTTCAAGCCCCAGCTGCTCCTGTTCCGATTCAGCTCTCTGCTATGGCCTGGGAAAGCAGTGGAAGATGGCCCATGTTCTTAGGCCCCTGCACCCATGTGGGAGACCCAGGGAAAGCTCCTGGCTCCTGACTTCGGATCGGCCCAGCTCTGGCCGTTGTGGTCCTTTGGGGAGTGAACCAGTGGAACAGAAGACCTCTCTCTCTCTCTCTCTCTGGCTAAACCGCTCTAACTCTTTCAAATAAATCAATCTTTAAAAAAAATTAAAGGATAGTGGAGGGATGTTGGAGGAAGGAACCTCATCAATTTGATTTGTTTTTAATAAAGTCTTCTAAGAATATTGTCTCAATTTCTCTATATTCAGAAATACTAAGAGAGTATCTCACTTTTATACAAGTTACCAGTTGTGAAATTGCTGTGTTTCTGGTAAAGATTGTGACTCAATATCTTCATATGACTTAGGTACACAGGTAACTTCTATGAACCTTTGAAAGTGAGACTTGGTATGTAGCAGGATTCATGTACCAAGACAAGACACCAAGGCCTCTTAACAGGAAGTAGTCTTTTATTATGCTGGCATAAGCCCCAGGTGGAATTTCTTATCCAAAATCCTGAGCATGGCACAAAGAAGGGTTTTCCCTTATATACAGTGTTAGCCTCTTTGTCTCCCTCGATGGTTACCTGCAAACATTTTATTGGATATTCTAATGTTATATGGTGGCCACAGGATTGATAAAATACTGTGTATGCGAAGGTAGTTACTGAAGATTTTTTTTTTTACACACATACTGAGCCAACAGCCATCTGGCAAGGGTTAACACCATTGCCCTGTTCTAACAAGCAGAACTTACAATGTTTACATATAAGCAGATAGGGACTACAGTTGAAGCATTGCTAGGTAAGCAGATAACAAATACATTTCATTCCCAGGAAAGATGCCTCCCCTCTTTCTTCTTCTAGTCTTGGAAAGGCCTCTACCACAAGTTTAATCATGTCAGAAACAAGTTTAATTAAACGACAGAGGCCTCTGCCACAGGTAGAGATGTTTATAGAATTCTGAAAACTAGGAAACAGTTTAAGAAAGGTTAAAAGGTCATGTGACTGTTTAACAGCAAAGCCAAGCTGGTATTCAGGCCCTCTGGTTCCTGGTAAAAGTTCTTTTCTGTATATCATTCCCTAACTTACTCATTAACCCATTAAAATGCTTGACTCATTTTTCAAAAACAGCTTTCTTGAAAAATCAGTGATTTTCCATCAACTCCAATGGCTCTTTGCTGTCATTCTCCTGGAACTCATGGAAGCGTTCAGCATTGCTGGCTTGTTATTGAATCTTTCCATTCTTGGTTTCTGTGGTACTGTGTTCTTATTTTCTGGGAACTTCTTTTCCTCTGGATCTCCTTTCATTTCCTGCCTCCTCAATTCATGCATACAAAGTTGAACTATCCATAGCTCTCTCCTTTCTTGAGTCTATTGCTGATCTGAGCCCCAGAACATAACAATCCGATTGTGTGTTGAACATCACAAGGATTATACTACCAGCACTTCCAGTTCAACGGGGTCCTCAACTAAATTCATATTCTCTTCCCTTTTTTCTTCTTGTGTTCCCTGTTTCTGATGTCATTAATGTTTTCCCAGTCATCCAAATTTAAAACTTCAGACTCATCCGTATCTCCTCTCCACCCCCAAGTCCATTGAAATTCTAATCAGTTTCTAATTCCTAGTTCTACTTTTATAATATGTCAACTCTGTTCTCACTGCCACATCATGACTTCTGTTCCAAAGCCTACCACTGCCTCACTGAACTTTCCAATTCTACTGATTCCATTGTATCTTAGATTCTATTGCTGGGTCAGTTTTCCTGAAGCATAACACTAAAGCATGGGATTTCTTTGCTCAGAAAACTTCAGTACTTCCCTATGCAAATTTGTAAACTATTTAGTCTCCATCATTTGCCCCTTTCTATTCAACTCTATTTTTCTGTTACATCCCTTAATCTAGTCTTTAATCAAGGTAAAGTGTGTTTGATGTTTTTCACACATAACCCAAATTTCCTTTTTCTTTCCTTTTTTTTTTAAGATTTATTTCTTTGGGAGGAAGAACAACAGAGAGAGAGAGAGAGAGAGAGGTCATCCATCTGCTGGTTCACTCCCCAAATGGCTGCAAGGCCAGAGCTGAGCCAAACTGAAGTCAGGAGCCAGGAGCTTCCTCCAGGTCTCTCACATGGGTTCAGGGGCCCAAATACCTAGACCATCTTCCACTGCTTTCTCAGGCCGTCAGCAGAAAGCTGGATCAGAAATGAAGCATCTGGGACGCAAAGCAGTGCCCATATAGGAAGCCGGCACTGCAGACGGAAGCCCAACATACTACACCACAGTGCCGGCCCCATGACCCAAATTTTCCATCCTCCAGACTTAAGGCTCAGGTATTTCTTACAACTGGAATGACCTTTCCCTCATTTCTAGACTCACAAAACTCACTCATCCTTCATGTCCACATACATGTTACTTTCTCCAGAATCTTCACCCTGATTTTTCCCAGTCTGAAATGACTCTATAAGGGATGGTAATTTATTTTTCATACCTTATTTCTCTTACTACCTTCAGCCTGTATTATAATAATATTTTATACTAGACTATGAACTACTTAAGGATAAAATCTAAGTATGATGTACTTCCTTTGAATAAATATCTGTTGGCTGTCTTTGTGGACAGGTGTAATTGTAATGTAGGAAAGAAACAATGAAGATTTTGCTCAACATATTATCTGTTCTGTGACTGTGTAGGAATGGCAGGAGGTAGTTGGTAATTAAAATATCCTTTGCAAAGGATAATGGAGGTCATGACAGAGCAGAAACCCTTGGTATTTGGAAAAAGGGCAAAAGAAGAGAAGGTTGAAGCCATTGTAGAAAAGCAAGATGCATAGTTAGTAATCTCACTTTTCATCCTTTGTTCCAAATCAGTTCTGTTTCCAAGGATACCTTAAGAGGAATCCATCTCATTTCCAGTAGCTATCACTCACCTATCATCCATAAGGAAGGACAAGGTCATTATTTTGGCCAGGTGACCAGAATAGCTACTTAGAACATAAACAAAGTGAGTAGTAGCAATGTTCAGTTTTTTAACTGAGCAAACAAAAGTGGGAATTTGTGTCTGAAATGTCTACACATTCCAGATTTTCTGAAATTCTCCCATCTGGATGCCCAGATGGAAGTGTCACAGGAATGGTGGGGGAAGGGCTTTTTTTTTTTTTTTTTCCCTTCCCCTGCAGACTCTCTAACACCACTTGGTAGAGGTTAAGGTGAAAATATAAAAGAACAGATCTTTCTCCCAGCAGTGCCAGAGTTCTGAGCCCAAATAGCAATTGAAATTAGAGGGCCAGAGCCGTAACAAGTTCTCCAGATGTATTTGTTCTCCACAAATTGGGTTCAGTGCAGCCTTGAGCTTTGAACTAAAATTCTTATTGGCTCTTTCATCTCACCTGATGTTGATAGCTGGGATAGCCTCTTCTTAGCTGAATGAAAGGTGCAAAGAGAATGCATGGTTTGGATGGCTAATCAGAGAAGAATTGTGCCATTTCCAGTTTCCATCAGGAAACTATGTTCATCTGTGTTCCAGATGTCCCGTTGCCATCTCCACTCAGCCCTAGACCACATGAAGTGAATTAAACCCTTCATGTGTCTTGATGCTTTTGTGGCAGAGGTAGAAGCTTATTCCATCCAGACTCTTTCTTCTTTTGCTCTGTGATTCACTTCAGCTAATGAACAGCCCATCTGGGTGGAAGGGGGTAGAAGCCATTTAACTTAAATTTAAGTGCCCTGAATAAATCAATTTTCCAAATAAGAGTCTCTTCCTCTTCAAGTAGGCTCAGTTAAGCAATCTTTTATTTTACTGCTCCACTCTAATGAATCCTAGTTTATTATGAAATATTTAGAAACTCTTCAAGTGAAGGAAAACATTTTTTTGTGGAAAGTGCTACTGTATTATGATTGTTTTTGAGTGGGCTTTCTGCAAACTACATAAGGTAGTAAAAGGGTTATGAGAACAAAGGCATAATGCTGTATTGCAGCCTTGAATCTTTGGGTTTGACAGATAAGGTCAATTTAATGCCAAAAAAGAAAAAAAAATCCTCATGGCATATGAAAGCAAAAAGATTCTGAATCAATGTGTGGTATTTTAGGTCAAGCTTAGATTTCATTCTTGTTATTGTATTTCATAATTTCCTTTGCCATTTTGGCACTAAAAAGCATTCTCTGAGTTTCCAGTCCCATAACAAAACAGATATGCATTAAGTATGCTACTCGAAACTGCAGCTGATGTTTTGCTGTTTGATCTTTGTTTTTAAACAAATAAATGAATCCGGATTTGAAAACCACCTAAGCCAGAAAGTACAAAGAATGTTTGCATTTGCTGGGGGCTATGACAAGAATGTGTAGTGAGGTAGAGAGATTTCCAATTCCTTTGCAATTAAAAACTACATCACTCCTCAAATTGCCGTATCAAGTGCAATTCATGATGCCTTGAATCTTGGTGAAGATTATACTGATAGAGTAAACTGGAAAACATTAACTGGTAATGATAAAGGATAAACACTGTTTTTTTTTTTTTTTAAATATTTATTTATTTGAAAGAGTTAGAGTGAGAGAGAGATTGTCCATCTACTGGTTCACTCCCAAGATGGTTGCAACAGCCAGTGCTGGGCCAGGCCGAAGCCAGGAGCCAGGAGCTTCTTCCAGGTCCCCCACGAGGTTAGCAGGGGCCCAAGCACTTGGGCCATCTTCCACTGTTTTTTCCCAGGCCATTAGCAGGGTGTTGGATCAGAAGGTAGAGCAACCAGGACACAAACTGGCATATGTATGGGATGCTGGCATTGCAAGCCGCAGCTCTACCTGCGACACCACAATGCCCACCCCAAGACTTTGTTATTGGTTACTTCTGTGTCTCCTATACTAGAATAGTGCCTGGCACTAAGTGCTCAATATTTGTAAAAGGTGTGTTGTGTACAGGGATCATACACTTCACAAAATAGTCTCATTAGTTGGTGATGTAGTGATTTTGATTGCTGGTCTAATATGCTTTTTTAAAAAATATTTATTTATTTATTGGAAAGTCAGAGTTACACAGAGAGAGAGAGGTCTTCCATCCACTGGTTCACTCCCCAGTTGGCTGCAATGGCAAGAGTGTGCCGATCCGAAACCAGGAGCCAGGAGCTTCTGCTGGGTCTCCCATGTGAGTGCAGGGGCCCAAGGACTTGGGCCGTCTTCTACTGCTTTCCCAGGCCACAGCAGAGAGCTAGATTGGAAGTGGAGCAGCCAGGACTCTAACTGTCACCCATATGGGATGCTGGCACTTCAGGCCAGGGTGTTAACCTGCTGTGCCACAGCACCAGCCCCTCTAATATGCTTTTGAAGTTGAAGGCAAGCCTACTATATATATATATATATATATTTTTTTTTTTTTTTTGACAGGCAGAGTGGACAGTGAGAGAGAGAGACAGAAAGAAAGGTCTTCCTTTTGCCGTTGGTTCACCTTCCAATGGCCGCCGCGGCCGGCGTACCACGCTGATCCGAAGGCAGGAGCCAGGTGCTTCTCCTGGTCTCCCATGGGGTCCAGGGCCCAAGCACTTGGGCCATCCTCCACTGCACTCCCTGGCCATAGCAGAGAGCTGGCCTGGAAGCTGGGCAACAGGGACAGAATCTGGCGCCCCGACCGGGACTAGAACCCGGGGTGCCGGCGCCGCTAGGTGGAGGATTAGCCTATTGAGCCGCGGCACCGGCCAAGCCTACTATATTGTAATTTTAATTATATACTGGAAATATCTGTGTCCAGGAAAAACAAGAGAAATGCAAATACAAGCCTTCCCAATTTTGACTACCTCTTGGCGAATTAGAGGCTGAGGAATGACATTGCCACAGTGAATGAGAGCCTAAAAAGGGTTCTGAGGAGAAGAAGCCAAAATCAGAAAATAGCACTAAGAAGACTTTTTCATTGGCCTAAGCCTCAGCTATTCTCTACATATCTTTGTAATTTACATTGTGTATAGAACCTCAGCCACTGTCTAAGCCGCACAGATGTATACATACACACGAACACTGCAAATAGAAACTTGGCAATACCAAGAAAAGAGAGCATTCATTTGCTTCCAGCATTGCGTATGTCTTCATTTTCATAATTCTAGCGCTCTTATGTTGGCTTCAAACATAATGGAGAATCTTTGGGATAATCTTAGCTGAGCAAGAGTTATTTCTATAATCCTCCCACTTTTGTGGGCTGATACTGATCCCTGGGAGATACACATGGCCCATTTGTCCTCTTAGCCCAAATTAAAAGGGACCTCACTGAAGTTTTGTTGAGTCATCATCAATCACCATAAGCATATGCTTTCAGAAGACTATTCTGACAAATCTAAAACAGAAATGGCTTTGTCAAAAGCTAGCTCGTTGACCTATTCTGTGATTAGTATCTGAGTTGACAGATCGGAAAAGAATGATATTGAAACTCAATTTCACAACATGCCCTACTGTTGGAAGAAATGAAAAGCAACCAGGAACATAAGTGGCAGAATGAAGGGGGGACAGCTTGCCCAGGGAAATAACCACTTCTTTTCTAGTAGCTATGGAAAGACTAAGGAATATGGCTGAAATTTCTCATTGTGAAATAAGATCTTGGAGATCATGTCAAGTGGTTTAATGATCTAAAAGCTCAGCGTGAGCCCTGTTGTATCATGACAGTTTTTATTCCAGACAAAATATCCTAACCCTTGAACATAATTATTATTAAATAAGAAATTCATTATATAAATTAATCTCGTTCATGAAGTCCTTATCCCATCCATTGAATGGAGATAAATTATGTCATGAAATTTGCAGTCACTGGAACACCCCCATCTTTAGGAATTTATGCTAATAATAAATCAGTTCCCTTGAATGGACTAGTGTGGCTTACATATTCTCTAAATTCCTGATTTCCCTGTTTCTTACTATCTTATCAGGTTTCTCTATGTTTTTAAGGAATTTTTAAGACCTAGCTTTTAGTGGTTTTTCAGTGAAAAAATTGGTCTAAATAGCCTACTTCCCTAACTCTGTTGAACTCAGATTGTCAAAGTAGTTCATGCTAAGAAAGAAAAAGATGGATGGATGTCAGTGTGAGGATATGAGATTGCAAGCTTTTATTTCCCTTTCCTCCCACCAAAATTTTACCCTTGAACCAATAGAGTTTTTTGGAGAAAACATTGTATGTCATTGGGAACAATTCCCAGATGTCACAGTTGAGGAAATTGAGATCCAGGAAGATAAAGTGATTGGCCTGAAGTCATACTGTTAACTTTGGTATAGTTTGGGAACTTCTCTTTTTTCATCTAGCAAGTTTCCTATCTTACCTTGATTATTTCTTCCTCCTTGCTCTTCTGAACTAACTCAGAGATCAATTATGTTACTTTCTTGTCATATCCTGTCTATGGGCTATTGTTGCATATATTTTGAGTAATCTGAAATAAGCCAGTGAGATCAGTGGAATCCTCAAAAGAAAGGAGAAAGGGGAACAGAAAAAAAAAAATGCTTGAGGAAATAATGGCCTAAAATTTCCCAAAACTAATGAAAACTATAAACTCATAGATCCAAGAAGCTCAATGACTCCCAAGTGCAATAAACGTGAAGAAAGACACATCATAGTCAAATTTCTTAGAAGTAGTGGGCCTGGAATTGTGGCATGGTGGGTTAAGCTATTGCTTGTGACAGTGGCATCTCAAATCAGATTGCCAGTTCAAGTCCCAGCCACTATGTTTCCAATCTCACTTCCTGCTAATATACCCAGGAAGACCGTGGAAGATGGTTCAAATAGGAAGCTCCTGGCTTCAGCCTAGCCTAGGCCTCACTGTTCTGGTCATTTGAGGAGTGAACCATTGAAAGATCTCCCCTCCCCCAGCCTCTACCTTTCAAATAAATTAACTAATTAAAAAAAATTTTTTAAGTAGTGAGAAACTGAAAAATCTTGGAAGCGGACAGAAAAAAAAGAAAGAGATATGCTGTGTGCAGAGGAATAACAGTAAGAATGATGATTGACTTTCAGTTAGAAACAATGTAAGTCAGAGGAAAAGGAGAAAGATCTATAAATTACTAAAAGAAATCTAGCCATCTGGAATTCTGTCAGCCAGTGAAAAAATTAAAGCAAAATGAAGACTTCTTCATTCATATAAAAGCCAAAGACCATATCACCAGCCGATCCACAGTAAATATTAAATTTTAAAGGGAATCTTCAGGCATGAGAAAAACTATACCAGATGGAAATATAGATCTATATGAAAGAATAATGAACATCAGAAATTATAACTACGTGGGCCACCTGATTATGTATGGAAAAAAATCCTATTGAATCTAAAAAAAAGCTATCAGAATTTGGAAGTGAGTTAAGAAGTTTTCAGGATTGAAGATCAATATCCACAAATCAATTGTATTTCTGTATACCAGCAGAAAGAAGAAATTGAATTTTTAAAATGTATCATGCCATCCAAAATATGAAATGCTTAGAAATATATACATGGAAAAAATGTGCAAGGCTAGTACAATGGAAAATAAGACTATTTCTGAGGAAAAATAAAGAGGACCTAAATAAATAAAGAAATATGTCATGGGGGCCAGCATTGTGCAGTTTGTTAAGCTGCCCCTGTAATGCTAGCATCCCATCTGTGCACCGGTTCAAGTCCCCGCTGTTCTACTTCTGAACCAGTTACCTGCTAATGTGCCAGAGAAAGCAGCAGAGGCTGGCCCAAGTGCTTGGGATCCTGTACCCATGTGAAGACCTGGATGGAGTTCCTGGCTTCTGGTATCAATCTGGCCCAGCCCCAGTAGTTGTGGCCATTTGGGGAGTGAACCAGCAGATGGAAGATATTCATTCTCTCTCTCTCTCTTTCTCTCTCCCTCTCTCCCTCTGTCCCTCACCCTCCCTCCCTCCCTCACTCTCTCTCTGCCTTTCAAATAATAAATAAATCTTTAAAAAAAAATGGGTTGCATTGAGTCAGCATAGTTGAGATGTCAGTTCTTCCCAAACTGAGCAATAGCGTCTGTGTAATTCTAATCAAAACCTTGATGAACTATTTTATAAAAATAGACAAGCCACTTCCAGCATTTGAATTGAGATCCAAAGGACCTAGGACAGCCAGAACACTTGAAAAAGAAGAACAAAGTTCAAGGACTTAAACTTAGTGTAATCCGATTTCAGCTCTTCTTTTAAAGCGTAGCAGTGAGGATAATGTGGTGTTGGAGTAATGAGAAGCAAATAGATCAATGGAACAGAAGAGAATCCGGAAATATATCCCAGAAATGTCATCAATTGATTTTTGACAAGGGTGCAAAGTTCAGGGGAGAAAGCATAACCTTTAACAAAATTTTCATATCTATGCCAAAATTAAAAAAAAATAATTGATGCATGCCTTACATCAGGTTAAATAAGTATTTTGAAATTGGTCCTAGGATCTAGATATAAAGCCTGAAACTATAAAACTTCTAGGAAAAAACATAACAGCAGATCTTTGTGATGTTAGTTTAGGCAAGGACTTCTTTTTTATTTTTATCCTTTTTTAAAGATTATTTATTTGAAAGGCAGAGTTACAGAGAGGCAGAGGCAGAGAGAGAAAGAGAGGTCTTCCATCTGCTGGTTCACTCCCCAGATGGCCACAATGGCTGGAGCTAGGCCTATCTGAAGCCAGGAGCCAGGAGCTTCTTCTGGGTTGCCCACGCAGGTGCAGGGGCCAAAGACTTTCTTCTACTGCTTTTCCAGGCCATAGCAGAGAACTGGATTGGAAGTAGAGCAGCCAGGACTCAAACTGGCACCCATATGGGATGCCAGCACTGTATGCAATGGCTTTACCTGCTATGCCACAGCACAGGCCCCATCTTTTTATTTTTTTAAACGATTTATTTTATTTATTTTGAAAGGGATAGTTACAGAGACAGAGAGAGAGAGAGAGAAAGGAGAGAGAGTTCTTCCATCCACTGATTCCCTCCTCAAATGGCCACAACAGCCAGGACTGAGCCAGGCTGAAGCCAGGAGCCAGGATCTTCCTCCAGGTCTCTCACTTGGGTACAGGGGCCCAAGGACTTGAGCCATCTTCCACTGCTTTCCCAGGCACATTAGCAGAGAGCTGGATCTGAAGTAGAACTGCTGGGACTTTAATCGGGGCTCTTATAGGATGCTGGTTTCACAGCTTAACCAGCTATGCCACATCGCTGGCCGTGGCAAGGAATTTTTAGATAGAGCATCGTAAACACTACTTGTTTTTTAAAGAGTATACATCGGAATTCTCCAAAAATTCTAAAAAATTAAAAAATGTTGCTCATTGAAAGACATTGTTAAGAGATAATAAAAATAACAAGTGGCCGGCGCCGCGGCTCAATAGGCTAATCCTCTGCCTAGCGGCGCCGGCACACCGGGTTCTAGTCCCGGTCGGGGCGCCGGATTCTGTCCCGGTTGCCCCTCTTCCAGGCCAGCCCTCTGCTGTGGCCAGGGAGTGCAGTGGAGGATGGCCCAGGTGCTTGGGCCCTGCACCCCATGGGAGACCAGGAAAAGCACCTGGCTCCTGGCTCCTGCCATCGGATCAGCGCGGTGCGCCGGCCGCAGCGCGCCGGCCGCAGCGGCCATTGGAGGGTGAACCAACGGCAAAGGAAGACCTTTCTCTCTGTCTCTCTCTCTCACTGTCCACTCTGCCTGTCAAAAAATAAAAATAAAAAATAAAAAAAAAAAATAACAAGTAAGCTACAGACTTGGAGAAAATATTTTTAAATTACAGATATGACCCAGAACTTCTATTTAGAATATTAAAGAACTCTCAATACTCAATCATAAGAAAACAACCCAATTAATAAATGATAAAAGATTTAGATGCTTTGCCAAATGTACAAATAGCTAATAAACACATGAAAAGATGTACAGCATCAGCCGGTGCCGCGGCTCACTAGGCTAATCCTCCACCTGCGGTGCTGGCACCCCAGGTTCTTGTCTCCATTGGGGCGCCGGTTCTGTCCTGGTTGCTCCTCTTCCAGTCCAGTTCTCTGCTGTGGCCTGGGAGGGCAGTAGAGGATGGCCCAAGTGCTTGGGCCCTGGACCCGCATGGGAGACCAGGAGAAGCACCTGGCTCCTGGCTTCAGATTGGTGCAGCTCCAGCATAGTGGCCATTTGGGGGGTGAACCAACGGAGGGAAGACCTTTCTCTCTGTCTCTCTCTCACTGTCTAACTCTTCCTGTCAAAAAAAAAAAAAAAAAAAAAAAAAGAAGTACAGCATCACTAGTCAGTGAGGAAATGTGAATTTAAACCATGAAATACCACTACGCACCCAGAAATAAACGATTGACCACAAGTGTTAGCAAGGATGTGTAGCAGCGCAAGCTCTCATATGCTGCTGTAAAATTGTAAAATGATATAACCACTGTAGAAAGCAGCATGGCATTTTTTGAAAAAGCTAAATGTGTGCCTGAGATCTCGCCATTGTACTCCAAGGTATTTGCCAAAGGGAAATGAAAATTATTTTCACACAAAGATGCGTACATGTATCCATATGCAACTTTATTTGTAATAGTCAAAAAGTGGGAAAAAATAAAATATCACCAGTAAGTTTATGGATAAATAAATTACAGTAAATAATAAGCAATAAAATGGAGTGAGCTATCAATATTTGCAACAACATGGCTGAAACTCAGAATAATTATGATGCTGGAAAGGATCCAGAAAAACAAGAGTTACACTGGAGATTCCATTTATATAAAATTCAAAATTAATCTGTAGTGACAGGAAGCAAGTCAGCAAGAAAGAACGGAGGACAGAAGAGGGACTGGGGGAATTATGAATGGAATTATCTTCGGGAATGATGATTATATTCACTATTTTGATTGTGGTGATTGTTTCATGGGTTAAACATATATAAAAACTTACCAACTTGTACATTTTAAATATGTGAAGTTAATTTTATATCAATTATATATCAATAAATCTTCAATAAGAAGCTAGAAAAAAGTCAGTGATCACCAAAGATATGCAAATGGCTAGCAAGAACATGAAAAGATGCTCAACCTTATTAATCACTGGGGAAATGCAGTCAGAACCACCATACACCAATTAGAATGGCTAAATATAAAGTGCTGAGTGCTGATGAGGATGAGAATAACTGGAACTCTCACACGTTGCTTATAAGAACGCAAAACTGTATAGCCTCTGTGAAAAACTGGTGGCTTCTTGCAAAGCTAGACACGCACTTGCAGTAGGAGTCAGGGTCCTATTCCTGGGTATCTACCCAAGAGGAATGAAAACACTGATGCACGCTGATGATCAGGGAAACATTATTCATAAATACCCCAAAAGTGGAAACAATGCAAATATTGACCAACTGGTGAGTGGATGGGCAGAATGCAGTGTTGTGGATTCGATGGAGTACTGCTCTGCCATAAGAAGGAATGAACCACTGACACATGTCACATCATGGATGAACTCCCAGAACATGGTACGTAAAAGAAGTCTATGTAATATTTGATTCCATCTGTAAGAAATGCCCAGGATAGGCAAACTTACAGAGACAGAAAGTACATTTCTAGTTGCCTGGAGCTAGGCATGGGAATAGCAATTGACCACAAATGGACACGAATAGTCTTTTGGGGATGATAAAAATGTTCCAGAACTGGATCATGATGATGGCTACCCAGCTCTGTAAATGTACTAAAAGTAATTGAATTGCACACTTAAAAAGTAAGGTTGATAGTGTACATTGATATTGATAAATCTAGGGTTTTTAAAGCCGGTTATATCAGCAGTAAGCACCCAAAATGACAGGGGGCTAACAGTTACACATGTGTCCATGTGGTACAACATGAAGAAATGATTGGATGTGTGAGCTCATGTTTATGACATCAGACTTATACATATGGTAATATGTAAACAAGAATAAAATTAGCCTGTCATATAACTGCATGAGGGTACTTCAAAAAGTTTGTGGAACGTGGAATTAAAAGATGTTTATTTTTTGGTGCAAAATATTTTGAAATTGTACATATGAAGGGACTTCAAAATACTCATGGGAAATACATATTATAAAAAAACTAGGCAGGCCGGCGCCGCAGCTCAATAGGCTAATCCTCCACCTAGCGGCGCCGGCACACCGGGTTCTAGTCCCGATCGGGGCACAGGATTCTGTCCCGGTTGCCCCTCTTCCAGGCCAGCTCTCTGCTGTGGCCCGGGAAGGCAGTGGAGGATGGCCCAAGTACTTGGGTCCTGCACCCCATGGAGACCAGGATAAGCACCTGGTTCCTGCCTTCGGATCAGCGCCGTGCGCCGGCTGCAGCGCGCCAGCCGTGGCGGCCATTGGAGGGTGAACCAACGGCAAAAGGAAGACCTTTCTCTCTGTCTCTCTCTCTCACTGTCCACTCTGCCTGTCAAAAAAAAAAAAAAAACTAGGCATGGATTATACATTTGAGAATATGTATACACATGAGATGACATTTGTAATGGCCTAGCATGGAAATGTAATGTGATTTTGAGTAGAGGAAAACACAGTAACAAATTTTTGTCCAGTAGATACTCATTGATTCCCTGTCTCCTGAACTTAAGTCCTGGCTTATGACATGAAATACCCATTTTCTGCTCTGAACCACCTTGTCTTATTACTCGCCTTGGCCTCAGTAAGGGAAACAAAACCGTCAAGCCTTTCACGGCTCTCCGACACAGAAGTGGTAGTAGAAGGCCTACCATTTGTGCTGGGACAGCCCAGGTTAAGCCAACGGGATTTCTTTCCAAAGCAAAATAAAACTGCAAAGGAAAAAAAAACATCATCTCTTAGAGAAGCACACTGGGCTAAAATTCAGAAAATTTTTTGAAAAATTTTCTTTACCTTCTACAAGAGACCAAGGCCAGGACTTAAGCTGAGTTAGTACAAATCCACAAGGACAAACAGATGAGCAAGTCCCAACAATTCACTTGGACCTTGACTGATTTTTTTTTTTCAAGGTTAAGTAGAACTGATCCTTGAAGAACCTTCCTGATACAATATAGAATAAACAGTTACATAAACCTGTAAACCTAATACAGGATTTTTCCAGCTCTCCCTCTCCCTCCTTCCCTCCCTCTTCACCTTCCTCCTGCTTCTCGCTGTCTCTGTCACGTGCACACATATTCCCCCCTCCTCCATCTCTTTATGTCTCTCCCTCTCTCTCCTCCCTCCCTATCCCCCCTCTCCCAGTACAGTAAATCTGTGAAAGAAGCCCTCTGGGTGACATTTCCTTATCTATAAAATGATGACTTGCATGATCTCTAAAGCCCGTGAGGGAACATTCAGCTTGGAAATGCTAGAGATAGACTGCTCAATTGATCACTGTGATTCTACCAAAGACAGAACTATGCTGTATTTTAAGACTCAGACTGAAAACTTGCATGGCATTGTTCTGAGTGATGCCAGGAAGTTGAAGAATCTTTAAAATCTAGTCAAGCAACCTGTTGGTAAGATCTAAGTGACTGGTTTAACTGATTTCTTTTTAAAGTATTTATTTGAAAGGCAGAGTTAGAGGGAGGGAGAGAGGGAAAGAGAAAGAGAGAGAGAGGGAGATATTCCAACCATTGGTTTATTCCTCAAATGGCTGCAACAGCCAGGGCTGGGCCAGGGTGGAGCCAGGAACCCAACCCATGTGGATGGCGGGGGCCCAAGCACTTGGGCCGTCTTCCATTGCTTTCCCAGGCAAGAAGCTAGATCAGAAGCCAAGCAGGCAAGACTCGGACCACTGCACCCATATGGGACGCTGCTGTCACAAGCAGAAGCTTAACCCGCTGGGCCACATGCTGGCCCCTAACTGATTTTCTTAAAAACATGATTGAAATCATATCTACATAAATGAATATCCACCCTGCCTGTACTTTAGAGTCACCCGGGGAATTAACCAGCCTGAGGCTGGGGTCATGTGTTTTTCTGTGCTGCTGCAGCTGATGGTCCATACTTTGAGGAAAAAGTCCAGTAGGCAGGCAGGCCTACAGACCCCTCACTTAGACTGTGCCAAACGTCAGGATGAAAGCAGGCTAAAGTCCAGATGTGCAGTGTTTGTGTAGGCCCAGCCTGAGTCTGAGACAATAGTGGACAGTTAGGAGTAGTTCTTCCATGAAACCCCAGGCCTTCGAACCCCTGAATGACCTCTCACAGGTTACTATGTGAATTTTAAAATACCAGTTTGTGTAAAGCACAGGGATTTTTAATATTTTAAATTCCATGTCTAATACTTGCTTTGTTAGAATTCAAATAATTCAGAGGTAAATAAATTAAAAAATAATAGTCCCCTAGCTCCTGCCTCCCCAAGGTCCACGGTGAACACTGCCAAGAGCTGGGAAAATTTCCTTCATTTCTGGGTATTAAAATACACGCACATGCATACACAGATGTGTAGACTCACATACCAGGTTTTGTTCTGTCTTCTTTCTTCCTTTGTTCTGTACAGAAAATAAATACTTTTGTGTTTGCATTTTAGTCTGCCGTGCTTGTCATTCACTTCCTCTATTTCCCGAGACTTCAATGAAACCTGGGGGAGTAAACACCCGCCTGCAGCTTCCCTCACAATGGCAGCGAGGGGACTGAAATGGACACGCGCTGCCAGGGAAAAGAGCACAGCCAAGGAGAAGAGAGCAATAAAATCTCGGAACTGGGAAGCAGATGCATGAGCCGAAATTGTATGCGGAGGCCAGAGAAGTGAGAGCCTGGACGTGCATTACAGAGAGATCTCAAGCCAGCGCTGTCTGATGTAAAATCTCAGACTGAGGAACAGGGGCCCAGGGATTTCTAAAAGTGAGTGTGCAGGTGGTGCTGCAAACTGGAGGACTGTCCCAAGCGTTGCGTAAGAAACTCTGCACTCCTCACATCCCAGCCCTCACTTGGATGGGGAGAAGGGGGCGCTGTTCTCCCTGGTGCCTTACAGAAAGAGGACCAGGGGAGGAGTTAAGTGTGACTGAGCCTCTGACACAGGTGGCTGGGCCCCGCCTCCACTGTCTCTCCAGTGGAACAAGTCCAAGGGGTTTCTGAGCATTTGTATTTCTACCGAATTTCCAGGCACTGCTGCCGCTGCTGACAAACTGCAAGACTTGAGATCCCCAACTCTGACCCTTGACATTGGCAGAAAATTTTTAAAAAAATTTAAAAAGGGTGCAAGCTTTATACAGAGAATGGAATTACAGGAACACCTCTAAATCCACCTACCTGCTGGCTAGAGAGACCCAAGCCCCTTCTCCCAATAGGGTCCTCGAACCTTAGCAGCAGACACCTTCCCCTAAAGTGAGAGAATGAGAGAGTCTCTCCCAAGGAAGCTCACAAACCCAAAGGGAAAAGCACATCCTAGGGGCTGGCATCATGGCACAGTGGATTAAGTCACCGACTGCAGTGCCAGCATCCCATATGGGCACTGGTTCAAGTCCTGGCTGCTCTACTTCCAATCCAGCTCCCTGCTAATGCACCTGGGAAAGTAGCAGAAGATGGCCCAAGTCCTTGGGCCCCTACACCCACATGGGAGACCTGGAGGAAGCTCCAGGCTCTTGTCTTCAGCCTGGCCCAGCCCTGGCCGGTAGGGCCGTTTGGGGAGTGAACCAGCAGATGAAAGTTTTTTTCCTCTCTGTGTCTCCTCTAACTCCAAGTTTCAAATAAATAAATAGATCTTTGAAACACACACACACACACATCCTTTGTGTTGGTATTTGATGATATACAGCCACCACCCCCACCCCACCTCAGTTTCCCAGCTCTGGACAACAGAATCATCTGGGGAACTTTTAAAATAAGAATGAGGGTGGGCAGTTGGCACAGAGGTCAAAATGCTGCTTGCAATACCTGCATCCCGTACCAGAGGGCCTCCCTTCAAGTCCTGGCTCTGCTCCTGCTAATTCACACCCTGAAGGAAGCTGATGATGGCTCATGTAGTTGGTTCCTTGTAACCCATGTGGGAGACCTGGATTGGCTTCCAGAATCCTGACTTGCCTGACCCATCCCAGCCACTGCAGGCATTTGGAGAGTGAATCAGAAGATAGGTGATTTCTCTCTTCTGTTTCCTTTCACATATATAAAATAAACTTTAAAAAAAATAAATAAAAACATGCATGACAGAGTTCCAGCTAATTAAATCGGATGCTCCTGGGCTGGGGCTCCTGCATTTATGTTGGTTTAAAAGCTGCCTGGTAATGCAGACAGCCAGGGTTGAGAACAGCTCCTATGGGGAGGATCACCTGTCCACGAGCCACTGCTACATGCATAGTTTTGCTTGATAAAGATGTTTTTATTTATTTGAAAGTCAAAATTCCAGAGAGAGAGAGAGAGAGAGATTGATTGATTCCATCTGCTGGTTCACTCCCTACATGGCCAGGGCTGAACTAGGCCAAAACCAGGAGACACACGTCTCTTCCAGGTCTCCCATGTGGATGACAGGGCCCCAAGCACTTGGGCCATCTTCTGCTTCCTTTTGCAGGTGCATTAGCAGGGAGCTGGATTGGAAGTGGAGCTGTTGGGACACTAATGTGCCCATATGAGATGCCCGTGCTATGCCACGACACCGCCTGCAGACAGTTTTGAATCCCTCACACAGTCTGACATGGCCATGTGGGGCCAACGTTGTGGTGCAGCAGGTTAAACCACCGCCTGTGAAACTGGCATCCCATATCAGAAAGCCAGGTCAATCTGACCCAGCCCTGGCCTTTATGGCCATTTGGGGAGTGAACTAGCGGAGAGAAGATCTCTTTCTGTCTGTCTGAATGTCTCTCTCTGTCTTGCCTTCTCTCTCTCTGCCTTTGAAATAAGTAAAAAATTAATCTTTTTTTAAAAACATCAGCAGGCAGTTGAGGAAGTGATGCTATGAAAGCCAGAGACCACCAGAGAGAGAAGAGAGGAAAAACTCAAAAGGAACCAGACATGTGAGGAGCAGAAGAAAACATCCAGAAAGCTGTGTCTTCCGAGAGATGCAAAAAGATATTCCATCATGAAGAAGGAACAGGACGTAACCAAAAGAAGTCAGAAATACTGTGACGGAAATAAGACTTCTCAGTAAGGTTCAGAAGTCAAGAAAACCTCCCGTAAAACAGAACAAAGCGAGAGGGATGGAACCGGGAGAGAAAAGAAAAGAAAATTAAAACATCAGTCAGTCCTTGAATAAGCCATTCCAGAAAGAGAGAGCAAAGAAAACAGAGGGAGGATGATGAAAGTGATAATTCTAAAGAATGTCACCCAAAGCAGATGGGCGGTTCTTAGGACTCGTGGAGGAGAGGAGGGAATGATTGCAAACGGGCCCAAGATTTGTTTTGGGGGTGATGGGAGATGTCTGGAAATTAGATTACAGCCCGGTTCCTCAACTCTGTGAATACCGTTACGTGTTGCATAGCAACGGTTTGTCAACAAATACAACAGCCATCTTAGTCTGTGAGAGCACACTCCGTGATGTTTGCCCGACAGCAAGATGGCCTAATGACTCATTTCTCAGAACGTATCGTTATTCACTGAGGTATGACTGCACACTCAAAGCATTTAATTGTATAAGCGGGTGAATTTTATGGTATGCAGATTCTATGTCAGGGGCCAGTGCTGTGGCGCAGCGGGTTAACGCCCTGGCCTGAAGCGCCGGCATCCCATATGGGCACCGGTTCAAGGATCCAGCTCTCTGGTATGGCCTGGGAAAGCAGTAGAGGATGCCCAAAGTCCTCAGGCCCCTGCACCCACATGGGAGACCCGGAAGAAACTCCTGGCTCCTAGCTTCGGAACAGCGCAGCTCTGGCCATTGCGGCTGTCTGGGGAGTGAACCATCAGATGGAAGACCTCTCTCTCTCTCTGCCTCTCCTTCTCTCTCTGTGTAACTCTGACTTTCAAGGAAAATAAATAAAAAATCTTTAAAAAAAAACTGTTTTTTTTTAAATGTCCCCAGAGATTAAGGACATATGTGCCCTGATTGAGGGGGCCGCCAAGAACCCAGTGCAAAACACACCTACATCAAGTCCCATAATCGTGCAATTTCAGAGTGTGGGAGACCAAGAGAAGTCCCTCAAAACAAAACTTCCAAGAAAATAACTCACATACAAAGAATCGGGGCTTAGAATGACATCGTACTCCGCAGCAGCAACACTTAACCCTACAAGGCAATGCCCTCAAAATCCCGAGGGAGAACTCTGGTCCCCAGTTTAGAATCCCAGCTAGCAGGCGGATAGCCTGAAGAGCAGCTGCAATCTGCTGGCCGATGCCCAAGTGAAGGAGGAACACCTGAGTGCTATCCTGAGCGTCCTGCTCACTGTGTCTCTTTTCATTAAGGCAAAAGCACAGATGTTGTTCGTGTTGAAGGTGGTGGGCAGTGCCTAACAGCCTGGCAGCCAGAGGGCCTCACCATCCCTTCTCAGGGGAATTCCATTGTTTTCTTGGGGTCTCCATGTCCCTGGTGTTCCTCCTCAACTGAAAATAAGTGTATGGCAAAGTGAACAGGATGTAAGAAAAGGAAGCCCACAACCAGCAGCAGTATTGTGTAGTTTTAGGAATTCAGACTTCCGGTTTGATCAAACCTGGAAAATCCTGATGATGTCTCTGCTAGTCTTGCAATTTGGGTCCAATTACCTATCCACTAAGACTTTGTTCCTGCTCTCAGATGGAACAATTACTCTCTTGGTAAGAATAAAGTGAGATACTATTTGTTTAAGTGATGGGCATGGTCCCTGGTGCAAAGTAACGTGCACAAATTATTATCATTAATAACAATAAATGAAGATATAATATAATGATAAATTTGGTAGCTTATAAGTGTGAAAGGTTTGCACATGTCCAGAATTCAGTCTGCCCATTATCATACCAATAATCTGTGCCCTCACCAAACCCTCTTTCTTGTTTTTCTTTCCTCCATACTGAGACAGATTTTCCTTTCCATGCGTGCACTTTTGGGAAAAGTCCCTAATAGCTTACATCTCTATCTGTAACTATTTCTGAAATGCAGCTGCAAGGTTTGAAAGCCATCTCTTATCTGCTTTCCATTGTTAACGTCATACTTAGCGGTATCTGAAAAAGACTCGGGTTTCAAGTGTATAGGTGTGATCTGTCTACACCAGGCATATAGCCTGAGAGAGAGGCCAGAGAGGAAGCATGGGTTTAGAGGAGGATCCTGCCCATTAATAGCAACTCATGCCTTTGCATTTGCCGAAAATGTCTGCAGCAGACCAATGTGGCTAACGCTGTGGTAGCAATTCAAGTCCAGACATCTACTGTCAGCAAGTAGCTGGCCTCGTCCATTTTGCGCTGCTATAACAAAGTTACCTGAGGCTTATTTGGCTCAGAGTTGCTGGCCGTCCAAGAACGTGGCACTGCTTGGCTTCTGATGAGGGCCTCACTGGAGATGGCATCACGTGGCGGGAGTGCATGGGTGGATGGCAAGTGGGTACTTATAGAAGAAGCAAAACACGAGGCATAGCCTTGCTTTGTTACAAGAACCTATTCTCTTGGTTACGAATCCAGTCCTATGAGTCCCAACCTCCTCCCCAGTGACCCAACCTGGATACAGAGACATTAATCCATTCGTGAGGGCGGAGCCCCCTTGGCCTTATTATCTATTAAAAGCCCCCCACCACCTCTCAACACCATTACTTTGGAAATCAAACTTCAACGTGCCTTCTGGCAAGGACAAACCATAGCCAAACAATAGCTGTGGCAGGGAAACACCCCTACTTAGAGCGAGCACACTGAAGCGTGTGGTTCTTCTATTGGCTCAGCATCCTGCGCCCTGGTATAAGAGGGCAAGGATCCCACTTTGGTCAGACCAGAGACACATTTGAAGATGCCTGTGGCAGGGCAGAGTCCTCAGGGGCCAACCAGGCCTGCACAGCTGCAAGTAACACACGGACCAAACAGGCGGGATCGCGGATATTTCCACAGATTTCCACACCTTTTTCTCTACAGCGTGAGGCAGGGACGCTACTTCTTGGGGTCTGTGCACCGACTTGTGGACGTTGCCTTGACACCTCCACTACCCACTTACCCACTTCTCAGAAAACACCTCCTCCCCGGGCATTCCTCCAGTCTTGAGTGTTGTTAAAGGACACAGACACACAAAGGAACCTGCACACACGTGCACACACACCCATGGCTCTTCACATCCACAGAGCACACTCTCCAGTATGTACTGCATTCTCATAGCTGCTTTGTCCTCTGATACCATAACAACCGGGCAAGTAGCATCACCACCTTCCTCCTTAGAGATGAAGAAGAAGGGGTACAGCAGCTGCCTAGACTGCGTAGTTACTGAGTTTTGGAGCCAGCATCTGCAGCCACATTTCTTGACTCTAAATGGCATATCTTTTCCGCCATACTGGGCTGCTGGATCAAAAAACGCTGTGGCGTGGCAGGTAAAGCCACCATCTGCAGTGCTGCCATCTCATAGGGATGCCAGTGTGATTCCTGGCTGCCCCACTTCCAATCCAGCTCTCTGCTATGGCCTGGGAAAGCAGTAGAAGATGGCCCAGGTCCTTGGGCCCCTGCACCTATGTGGGAGACCGGAAGAAGCTCCTGGCTCCTGGCTTCAGATTGGCATAACTCCAGCTGTTGCAGCCAACTGGGGAGTGAACAGCAGATGGAAGACTTTCTCCCTCCCCCCCCCTTTCTCTCCCTCTCTCTCCCTCTCTCCTTCTCCCTCCCTCCCTCTCTCTCCCTCTCCCTCTCTCCCTTTCTCCCTCTCTCCCTTTCTCCCTCCCTCTCTCTCCCTCTCTCCCTCTCTCTCTCTCTCTCTCTCTTGCTGTTTGACCTAAAGTGTAACTAGCTTCAGCGGTTTATATCCGTCTTCTCTGTTGCCTCCCACATATTCACTCCCTTGGGAGAGACCATGAGCTGGGTGCTGTGCTAGGAGCTACAGGTGCAGCAAAGAGTAAGAGCCACGGCCGTGGTCCTCCCCCAGCTTGCAGTGCAGCCAGGGAGACTGAACTGCACATGATGAAAGCATGGGGTGCACAGTCTGGTTGTAAGCGAAATACAAGAAGTACAAGCAGAAGCTGCAAGAAAGAGGAGCTCCCAACTTAACCCTGGGGAAGACATTCAGGGGAAGGCGAGACGTGGAGAGTGATGAAGGAGAGAGAGTTAGCAGGGCAAGGTGGTTGAGGAGAGAAAGAGTAATTTGCACACACGCACATGCACACACACACATGCACACACCTGTATAGACCTGGTGCAGCCAGGAAATACAAGACCATCCTAAGGGCAGAACCAGAGCCTGGAAGAGCAGCATGGAAAGGCGAGGTGCACAGTCTGTGCAAGGCGTCGTAAACCAGGTGGGGAAAGCAGAACTGGCCCCCGAGGGTGCTGGGACACAGTGACAGAGATTCGGGCAGGGCAGTGGTCATGTGAGCAGATTTGCATTTTGGAAAGGTCACTGGCTGCGGGCTGCAGGGAGGTGATGAGACGGGTGCTGCTGTCCTCACCCAAAGTCACACAGCCTCCTCAGGGCAGCCGCGCCCAGCAGCTGATGGACAGGAGGGAGTCTCAGATCGGGCACCACCGTCTCAGGGAAGGACAAGTGGAACTGTTAGGTATGAAGTCAGATATGAGTTTATGTGTGTGTGACAAAGGCCTAGTCTACGTCCAGCATATGCATCTGCATCTCAAAATCATCCCCATAACGTTTCGGGGCAGCCCAGTGTTTGCATCCTGCCCTGCCCCCTCCTACCTGATAACCTGCCAGGTGGGGGCCCCGCCCCTTCTGCCTGACAAATCTTCCACAATCTCCCAGGTGCAGCCCAGTATCTGCATTTCAAACACCCTGCTCCTGATCCCCATTCTCCAGAGAGTCTTGCTCACCCTTTCTCTAAACTCAGGATGGCACCAGCTAGCCTTCCTCCAGTATGATACCTTCAGGGGAAAACTCAGAAGTTTTTCTATTTACACCCAAAAAGCCCTTTGTTCCAAGAGGAGCAGAGGTGGGGAAGCAAGACCCATCTCCTTAAAAACCCCCAGCCTCAACTGGATGGTGCGCTCAGCCCTCTGCCTCTCTGTTGAGCCGCCCACCTGACCTGGTCAGGTGTAATCTCTCTACTCAACCATGTAACCTCGCTCCCCCCCCACCCCAAGTCCGAGCAACCGGGCGCTCTCTCTCAGGCTCTGTCTGGAGAGGTGCCCATCCGTCCTTATGGATGGCCTTCCCTAGTAAACCTTGCTATTTTACCTCCCACTACTCTCTGTCTCACGCCTGAATTCTTTTCTTGCGCGAAGACAAAAACTGCCATTCTCCGGTAACAGAACCAGCTGCCACTTATTTTTAAGGACTTATTTATTATTTGAAAGGCAGGGTTAGAGAGGCAGGGTTAGAGAGAGGCAGAGAGAGAGAGAGAGAGAGAGAGAGAGAGAGAGAGAGAGGTCTTCTATCTGCTGGTTCACTGCCCAGATGGCCACAATGGCTGGACCTGCGCTGATCCAAAGCCAGGAGCCAGGAGCTTCCTCTGGGTCTCCCACGTGGATACAGGGGCCCAAGGACTTGGGCCATTTTCTGCTTTCCCAGGCCACAGCAGGGAGCTTCAGTTGACACTTTTGCTATGACCAGCATGCACTTTAACTCTTTGATTTTTCATCCCCCACCCCCACCCCCACCCCCACAGGTGGTGGGTGCTCTCTCTCTCTCTCAGATGCATGGCCTGTGCCCAGGGAAACAGCCCCAGATGGTCAACACTGGCCATTGTCCCAGAAACTGACTGGGAAGTGGGAGTTTGGTCCCAGGTTGCTGGCCAGGTGGAGCTATGTCAGTGGGTGGAGCTCCGTCCCACCTGGTGTGCTGTAGCCATGCAGGGTGAGGAAGGGGGCTGGGACCCTGGCAGGACAATCTCTCCTGCCTTTTTGTTTTTCATTAGAACAATCTGTGGAAGAGGTTTTTTTTATTTTTTTGACACATAATCATTGTGGATACAATGTGATAATTTGATTCATGTATACAATGTCTAATGATCAAGTCAGGGTAATGAGCATTCTTTGTATTGACTTCCTTTCTTCTCATTATTTTAAGATCCTTGATAAATTGTTGTAAACTGTAATCACCCTACCTTGCTAAGGAACACTAGAACTTAGCCTAACAGGATTTGGATACCAGTTACCCAAACTCTCTCTCTTCTCTCTGGCTGGTGAGGGGTTAAGGGCCCAAAGTCATGCTATAATGAAAGGCATGATCCGGATGAAAGGGGATGCTTTTTAATGAGCAGCCCTGGAGGCCCTGGAGGAAGACCGTAAAAGTCAGCTCCTGAAATTCAGAGGGCCTTCTCCACTGCATATAAAGAGACTCTTATCTCCCGCAGCCAGAGGACAGGAAAAGTCAGGGCCGGGCTTTCATTGTTAGAGTAGCCCCATCCTCTTCAGAGGATTAAATTCTCAGCTCAGCGCTGGGAGTAGCTGGGAGTAGCTAGGGCAAGGAGCCCAAGAAGTGAGATGGGGTCCCCCGGGGTGGATGCCTAGAGAACTGGGAAGATTTCCAACCCCCCTGACCCCACATCAGTGGTCCACCATCCCCGTTAGAGACCGATGCACATGCACTCCCCCGTCAGGATGCCCCTCCGCTGCCCTCCTGGCTCCAGCCCAGTATGAAGGGTTGCAGGGGTTTGGAAATAGCCTGTTCCTCAAAGTCTCACCCAGGGTTGTGATACTGAGAGAACGTGTTTGTTTAAGAGATAAGGCCTGGTGGAAAACGATTAGATCATGGGGCACCACCCTTGGGAGGGATTAACGTAGTTCTCAAGGGATGGGGTTAGTTATCCAGAGAGCAGGTTGCCATGCAAGAGTGAGCCCGGCCCCTCCTGGCTCTGTTGCTTCCTTGCTCGCACCTGTGCCCCGTTGACAGGTAGCTTTCCACTTCTCTGCCACTTCATGATGGAGCCAGAGTAGACCCTCACCAGGATATGCCGGCACTGTAGTGTCCGGACCTTCCAGGGAGCCACATCAACCTCTTTTCTTTGTATATCAGCAAACCCTGGGCGGTATGTGATGGCAGCACAAACTGTACTAAGACAAGGTCAAGGCATAAGACACCTGGCTGGGGAGAGTTGCACCTGCCACGGAGTGAAAGCTACTACTGTAGCCAGGAGCTGGCATGTGGGGCTGGGACCTGACAGTGCTGGATCCCAGGGAGGGGTCATGAGATGGGATGCAGGAAAGTGTGGGTGCAGAAGCATCCTCCCTTGCACCCGGGGAGGGCTCCTGGGAGCTGAGAACACACAGCTAGCATGGACCTTGAAGACCGGAGAGGGTAGGGGCCCACATGAAGTGAAGGAGAAATGGCAGAGCAGCTGTGGCAGACGGGGGCGGGGGGGATGAAAGGCTCAGATGTGGCACTCCGGGAGAAACGTCCGACACGCAGAAACCCAACCTAAGGCAGCAACGCTTAAGATGGCTAAGAAAGTACCTTCATTTCAGAGTTCTCGGATCAGTTCACTCCACACTGGTAACATTTTTTGGAAAATGTTTAATCTACAAGGAAACTTTCTATCTCAGTTCTACTGAAAGAAGAAATGTCCTCCCTCTCTCTCTCTCTCTCGCTCTCCTGCCCACATTTTTAATCTGAAATATTTAGGGGCTGACACTGTGGCATAGTGGGTAAAGCCAACACCTGCAGCACCAGCATCCCATATGGGTGCCGGTTCTAGTCCTGGCTGCTCCACTTCCGATCCAGCTCCCTGCTAGAGCCTGGGAAAGCAGTGGAAGATGGCTCAAGTCCTTGGGCCCCTGCACCCATGTGGGAGACCCAGAGAAAGCTCCTGGCTCCTGGCTTTGGATCCGCCCAGGTCCAGCCATTGTGGCCATTTGGGGAGTAAACCAGCAGATGGAAGACCTTTCTGTCTCTCCCTCTGTCTGTAGCTCTTGATCTCTCTCTCTCAAATAAAAAATTAAAATCTTAAAAAAAAAACTTTAATTGAAAAAATACGAAGTGTTTACTCACTGAAAGCTTCTTTTCTCAGAGACTTCAGTCAGCAGATTGTTCAGTTTTTCTTTTTCCGGGAAAGCTCTCTGCCATGTCTTTCTCAAGAACAAATTTGCTTAATTCTTCCCCTCCTGGCTGGAGGAGAGGTTTACCTTGGATAGCACTCGGCTTGCTTTCATGAGTCAGTCTTTCTGGCTGAGCGTAGAAGCTCTTTCCTTACAGCTCCCCAGAGTGAATCACATGCTAAGCTGGGTTTTCGCCACTGTCTATTAGGGAACCTTCTGGGGGTATCAGTGAGTGTCTCATCAGTGGTGTTTTAGACCACGTCAAACAAAAATAATGGTTAAAAAAAAAAAAAAAAGAAACAATGCCAAGCACGCATGGCAGCAGGTGAGTCTGCACCCTGCATCGCTCTGGAGGCCACCATCCTCACGACAGAGCCTTCCGTAGTAATCCCCACCCTGCAGGCGAGGGGGCCGGGAGCGCAGGCACACAAGGGAGACCCGTCGGTCTCACAGGTACAGACACCCAGCTGCGGAGGCCGTCCACGCTGCACCTGAGCCCTCCCAGTGATGCACCTCTCGGCCTTTCCTTGGCAGTGGGCGGGGGTAGGACAGAGGGCTTGGCCAGAGTGGATCTGGAGGGCTGGGACTTAGCAATCTAGCATGATCCATTTCCTGCCCCCCACCCCCCTGGGCCAAAATAAGGAGGTGGGCTTCGTGCTGTCATGGGTCAAGTAGCCTGGATTCTCAACCTGCTGAGAAACAAATCGCTTTCCACCCTGGTCAAGCCTTGCGTGCTGATGGCCTGCTCCCCCCACCACCACCACCACCCATGGTGTGGGTATTGCTTAGGCTGCATCCCCGGGAGAGTTTAAGTTTGGATTCCTTTCAAGGTGGCTAGTCTAGACACTTATCCCCACGACTCCTGGCAAGGTTTCTTCGAAATGGCCTTGGAAAATGCGTCTTGTGAAAAAACCAGGCATGGATTTCAAGGTGGCTGTTTTGTTTTTGTTTGGGCACCAAGGTAAACTTAGCTTTCATTGCACTGAAGTTCCACGGGCTTTACGGAAGCAGCCTTGCACCGTGTCTCACAAGTCGGATCCGTGTCACTTACACGGTCCCCAGGGCCCTGTAGACCTCTGAGGTGGCACATTCAAGACTGAATTAAATCCGAGACTACTGCTAGCTCTGTTTATTTTCGCTGGAATCCCAGAGCCAAGATGTTAGGAGGACAGCATCCCGGAGGGAGCAGGAGTGAGGTGCTGGGCACCCTAGCCCCTGGCAGGTCCTGCCCAGCACTGCCCACTCCACGGCGCAGTGGACGACTTGCCCTGCCAGGGGCCATTCGCACTGATTTCTCTGGAGCCCAGCTCCTCCAGGGCCCTAATCAGAGCTGGCATTAGCCATCAAGCAGCCTGACATTTCACAGCAGGGGAGCTCGATAGGGCTCCTCCCCAGCCCTAAGGGAATCGACAAAGGAACAAATCACCAGGACTTTCTATAGGCCTTTTGAAGCTCGGAGAGAAGGAGGGCGGAGAAGAGTCTCATCTGTAATAAGGGCCTTTAGGAGAGGAGCTCCTGGGATCTGTGTCCTCGCAGGCCACACTCACACACTCACACACACAACCTCCCCCCGCCCCTTCTGTGAGCTCAGGGGAAACACTCCAAGCCAAACAGAATTGGACAAGCAAATGACTCTGTGTGTGTGTGTATGTATGTGTGTGCGCGCGCACGCGCGTGTGCTGTGTCCCTGGAGGAGGAGCCCCCAAGATGAGCTCCGTTGCTTGGTTTGGGCTCCCAGCTGCAACAGCCTGTGTACTTGGGTGCTGCGAACAGCATTCTTTGGGTCCTACCAGCATCTGACAGGGTCCTCCTGAGGCTGGGACTTCCAGCTGCTCATTTCCTCCGGACTCCCCTGGCGGACACCAGGAATCAAATTGTATACAGGAGAAGCTGAGCTCTTAAAGCTACAACGGAGTCTGATAAAAAAAAAAAAAAAAACACTATATATTTGTACATTATTGTGACGTAAAATGCTTAGTAAGCCAGTGCTGTCTGTTAAGTATTTTGTAAACACTGAACATTTTTGCCTTATGCATACAGAGAAGGCACTCCATGAAAATAAGGTGCATCCGGTCCATCAGAGATTTATGAAGTCTTCTACATTTAATTATGTGTTTTTTCTAGAGCAGGAATGCTATTCTAATAGTTTTATCTGAACCCAAATTTTGCAGGATAGACTTTATCTGCTTAATTTATTCCCAGATATCTCAAAAAATATGAAATATTTTGTTGTTGACATTAGCCAATGTGAAACAGATCTAGGCTGAACATTTTTCTTATTGCAATTCATGTGTAGTCTCAAGTTAAGCTGACAGATTCCTCAAGCAGGTATTTAAAAAAATACTACTACTGGGCCGGCGCCGCGGCTCACTAGGCTAATCCTCCACCTAGCGGCGCCGGCACACCAGGTTCTAGTCCCAGTCGGGGCGCCGGATTCTGTCCCTGTTGCCCCTCTTCCAGGCCAGCCCTCTGCTGTGGCCCGGGAGTGCAGTGGAGGATGGCCCAAGTGCTTGGGCCCTGCACCCCATGGGAGACCAGGAAAAGCACCTGGCTCCTGGCTCCTGCCATCGGATCAGCGCGGTGCGCTGGCCGATTGGAGGGTGAACCAACGGCAAAGGAAGACCTTTCTCTCTGTCTCTCTCTCTCACTGTCCACTCTGCCTGTCCAAAAAAAAAAAAAAAAAAATACTACTACTACTAACTTTCTTCTTCATTATCAAGCAGCATTTTGGTCTGAGCCTGTGGAGCCCCAGCCTTCTTAGACCAAGCTCAAAATAAGTTTGTGAACAGTGCCAAGCCAAAGAAACCCGGGATGGGGGGAGGCAGGCGACTCGCTGTCTAGCCAGCGCGGAGAGAGGGAACCCATTCCCACTTGTCTGCCTTTGATTGGACCTGTGTGAACCGCCAGCGCCACACACCCCGGAGGAGGCGGATTAAAGACCTCCGGGAGACGCTTTATAGATCTTCCCAGACAGGTGCTTTTCACACCTCCGCAGTTCGTCCAAGGCTCACTGCACAAAGACTCGGAGGAAGCTCTGCGCTTCCTGAAATACACCAAGTAAAATAAACCCAGAGCTGGAAAGTGAGACCCTCAGGTCCGAGCTCAGGGCCGTGTGACCAGCAGACAGAGTCTCTGCGTGTTAGCATCCTGTGTACCTGGCACTTGCCGCATTCGGTGGCAGTCACCCTTCACACTCATTTGTTTGCTCATTTATTCATTCAGCCAGTTTCGGATGGAGCACCTGCTACAAAAGTCCTTCAAATGGAATTAAAAAATAAGCTTATTGGTGTACTTTCTGAAATCTATAGTTTTTAAATTTTGTTTTTTTTAAAAAAGATGTATTTATTTACTTGAAAGGCAGAGTTACAAGGGTTGGGGGGAGAGAGAGATCTTCCATCTGCTGATTCACTTCCCCAAAAGGCTGCAGTGCTGGCACTGCGCTAAACCAAAGGCAGGGGCCTGGAACTCCATCTGGCTCTCCCACATGGGTGCAGGGGCCCAAACACTTGGGCCATCTTCCATTGCCTTTCCAGGCGCATTAGCAGGGAGCTGGATAGAAAGTAGACTGAGGCCAGCGCCGCGGCTCAATAGGCTAATCCTCCGCCTAGCGGCGCCAGCATACCAGGTTCTAGCCCCAGTTGGGGTGCCGGATTCTGTCCCAGTTGCCCCTCTTCCAGGCCAGCTCTCTGCTATGGCCCGGGAATGCAGTGGAGGATGGCCCAAGTGCTTGGGCCCTGCACCCCATGGGAGACCAGGAGAAGCACCTGGCTCCTGCCAATGGATCAGCGCCGGCTGGGGACCAAGCCTCCTGCACAAGGAGCCTCGAATGACACCTTAGTCCTCATCCGAACCAAGCACATGTACCAACCTAGAAGCAAGTGCCTCAGGCGTGATGACCAGCGGGTCCCTCCCACTGCTCTCCCGTGTTTGGGAGGTTACGGATCCTTAGTCTACTTGGTCCTGTTGTCCCACAGACGGTAAGTGAGGGTGGACCTGTAAGCCGATGGGTAAAACCTCACCGGGAACAAAAAAAAAAAAAAATCTGTGAGTCCATCTCCCTTTTAAAAATCTTAAGATTCCAGGGGCTGGCTTAACAGATTAAGACACGGCCTGCTGTGCCAGCATCCCATATGGACAATGGTTCGAGTCCCAGCTGCTCCACTTGTGATCCAGCTCCCTGCTAATGGCCCAGGAAAAGCAGCGGAAGACGGCCTATGTGCTTGGGCCCCTGCACCCACATGGGAGACCTGGATGAAGCTCCTGGCTCCTGTTTTCAGCCTGACCCAGCCTTGGCCATTAAGACTATTTGGGGAGTGAAGCAGTGGACAGAAGATCGATCGATCTCTGTCTCTCCCTCTCTCTTTCTCTCTCATTCTGCCTTTCAAATAAATAAAATAAATCGTTTTAAAAACATCTTAAGATTCCAGAAGGAAACTGTGATGGACTGGATTGTGGCCCCACCAAAACGCTTATGTGGAAGATATAACCCCAGTATGACTCTTACTACACATAGAGCCCCTGGGGAGGCAGTCGCGGCTGCATGAGACGGTGAAGGTGGGGCCCTAACCCGACAGACAGAGGAAGGGACTCCAGAGCTTGCTGTGTCTCTGCCCACACACAAGACGACTGTCTGGATGCGGCGAGAAGGCTCGGGGGTCCCACCAGGAATGGACCTTGAATTTCCAGCCTCCGAGACTGAGAAGTGAAAGCCTGCTGTTTGAGCCGCCCAGTCTGCAGTGTAACCGTCCCCACTTAGCCAAAATCTCGCTCTGCGAGGCTCCAGTCACCCATGACCAACCACAGCCTGGACATATTTAATGGGTAATTCCAGAAGGGATTTTTACGTTTGAAATCACGTGTCGTTCTGAGTGGCATGATGAGATCTCATGTGGTCCTCCTGCTCCATCCCACCCAGTGGGTCCACGCTGTCTACACTACCCACCCACTGCCCACTTAGCAGCCTCTCGGGTATCGGATGGATCGTCTCAGTAACACAGGCCTTGTGTATTGCCTCAGAGTCTATGCACAGTTTCAGGAGCGCACTGGGGGTCCTGGGACATATCCTCCTGGGATAAGGTCAAGGGACAACTCTATTTTTTTTTTTTTTTTTTTTTACAGGCAGAGTGGACAGTGAGAGAGAGAGACTGAGAGAAAGGTCTTCCTTTTCCATTGGTTCACCCCGCAATGGCCGCTGTGGCCGGCGCACTGCACTGATCCAAAGCCAGGAGCCAGGAGCTTCCCCCGGTCTCCCAAGGGGTGCAGGGCCCAAGCACTTGGGCCATCCTCCACTGCCCTCCTGGGCCACGGCAGAGAGCTGGCCTGGAAGAGGGGCAACCAGGACAGAATCCAGCGCCCCGACCGGGACTAGAACCCCGTGTGCCGGCGCCACAAGGCGGAGGATTAACCAAGTGAGCCACGGTGCCTGGGACAACTCTTACTTTCTTACGGCATAGCAAAAGTCTCTCACACACTATTTTTATGAGATCGGGGTACTTAGCACAACACCAAGCACACAGAATAGACGACAGGCGTTCGCTATGTGAGTGATGGAGAGAGGACATGGGGGGACCCCGGATCTGTGAGGTCAAGCCAGGGCCATTGGGACCAAGCAACTCAGCTTCCGGCTTCCTTTTTCTTGTCCAAAAAAGGTGGTTGCTCCTGTCACCCAGGCCCTTCCTACTTTGTGGGAAGACTCCATGAAGGTTGGCTGATGACCCTAAAGCAATTTAAACTCGACAACAAAAAGTAGAACTGAAGCCATTGAGTCTTTCCTCCCGAGCCCTGCCCTGCCCTACATCCCCGCTTTGCTGGAGTGAGCATCAGCCGAACTTGACCCGCCGGGTTCAGGGCAGCCCCTCGTACAGGGAGAAGACACCACGGGAGATAGGGACAATGGCCTCTTTGGGTGTCCGGGGATAAAGAATTTGTCTCCAGTGTCTCTGTTCAAGCCCTGCAGATGACAACAGCTCCAGGTCACCTGGGTACCCTCCCCGCCTCCCCAGCGCACCGCTCTGGGAGGTTTTGGGGATGAAGCCCTGGTGACCAGCCTTGGCCCACACTGTGGGATGGATTTGACAAAGCTGATGTGCATAAGTGGCTGCTCTCTTTCTAGATTCATGCCTGATATCCTGTTCCCTTCCAGCGATCAATGATGGCTATGACCCAAATGGTCGCACCTTCTATACTGGGGCTGACTCCAGTCAGCAGGCGGGGGCTGGCGCTGTGGCACGGCGGATTAAGCTGCTGCCTGTGATGCTGGCACCCCATACTGGAGCCCCACTTTGGATCCAGTTCCCGGCTAATGCGCCCCTCTGCCACCAATATGGGAGACCAGGATGAAGTTCCTGACTCCTGGCTTTATCCTGGCCCAGCCCCAGCCACTGCGGACATTTAGGGAATGAACCAGTGATTGAGAGACCTCTGTCTCTTCCTCTCAGTCTCTCTCTCTCCTTCTCTGTCACTCTGCCTTTCAAATAAATAAAATAAATCCTTGAAAAAAGTTTTTAAATAACATCGTTAGCAGGCAAAAACCAAAAAGTGTGCTTTCCTACTCAATTGTGTTATTTCTATTAAAAATAGAAGTGTTTATGAAAATGTTCAGCCTGTTAGCTAATGGTAAGTAATACTACTAATATTAGCCTAATTTATCTTTGGAAAGATGATATATGATTCAGAACATAATTTAGGAAAATACAAGTTGCAATTTACTGGGGAACCATTTCCTGCCTCCACCACGCGGCTTTATAGAAATACTGAATAAGTGCGCAACCTAACTCAGCCGTTTGAAGACTGCAGGAGGAACTCTGGAGGGGTCTACACTCCCACGGGCTTTGGAGTCCCCCAGACCTGTCATTCACAACACACGGTGCTTCCTCACTCCACCCTGACTCTCACACGCATGTATTACTGCTCCTTGTTAACCTCAGAGGGTCATTCCCCGCCCCCCCCCCACCTCCCCACCCCCTCACCCCCGCCAACTGGGCTGCCGTCATCATGAAGAACACCACTCACCACACTTTCATCCACTTAACTCCTGGAAGCCTTCCCTGAGGGTCCACCTCCAACAGCGGGAAATCCCGCAAACGGCCTGAACGCACGCACACACACACAGCGGAGCTAGCGCCTGGGCAGGCACTCCCACTACTTTGCAGCAGAAGAAAAGGAGGAGGCGGCTCTCCGCGAGTGGCCTGGTACTGATCTCTAGGACAGACTGTTGCGGGTAAAACGAGCATCTGCCACCTGCTGCTTTGAGCGTAAAGTAAGGGGTTAGGAGACAGACATTTCTCTGCTCGTTTGACCAAAGAGACATGGAAGAAGGATGAGCTCCTGGGAGCCGTCCCCTACAGGGTGCGATGAGGACCGGGAGGGACAGGAAGGGAAATGAGGCTTCCCCGAATGGCCTAACAGCCCTGCCCTGGGGGGTGCCGGGGTTCAGCTCTGCTTCTGATGCCACCTCCTGTATCAGAGCCTGGTCTGAGTCCCAGCTACGGCCCTTCAGACCGGCCTCCTGCTAACACACCAGGGAAGGCAGCAGAAGGTGGCCCAAGTCCCTGGGCCCCGGCAGCCACGTGGGAGACCTGGAGGAAGCTCCTGGCTGCTGGCTTTGGCCTGGCCCAGACCTGGCTGTCGTGGCCATTTGGGGAATGAACTAGCAGATGGAAGTCAGTCAGTCAGTCAGTCTCTCTCTCTCTCTCCAACTAGATAAATGAATGGATTTTTATAAAGGGGGAAAAACAATCCTGCCTTCAGAACCGTGTTAATATTTCACATGGAAGGAAGGAAGAAAATCAAAAATGGGGAAGGAATCCCAAAACTGAACACAGAACCAAACTGGGCCATAATTTAGATGGATCCTAAAGCCACATTGGAAAAGGTCAGAGGGTGGGAGACAAGCCCAAATAACTTAAAATTGCTTTAAGTAATTAATTTATTTGAAAGGCAGAATTACAGGGAGAAAATAAAAGAGAGAGAAAGAAAATTTCCATCCACTTGTTCCCTTTTCAAGTGGCTTCCAACAGCCAGGCTGAGACCAGGAAGCTGGAACTCCATCCAAGTGTCGCACGCGAGCGGCAGAGGCCGCACTTAGGTGACCTTCCGCTGCCTTCCCAGGTGCATTGGCAGGGAGCGGGACTGGAGGAGGAGCAGTCTGGTGCTCATAGGAGAGGCCAGCTTAACCCACTGCACCACAACTCTGGCCCCAAGTAACCTGCAAAAGCCGCATTTGCACCATATACCCTCAAGCTAGAAACAAAAAAGAACTCTCACTGTAGCCTCCTTTTCTCTCAGCGCCATGAGCCCGCAGTTCCACAAGGACTTCCCGAGTGTCTGAAGACGAGCAAACAAGCTCGCTTGTTGTGGAAGACGGGAGGTTTCTACTCTCACAGAGGCTGTTACGACTATGGAAAGGGGGACAGACAGAGCAGCCGTGTGTTACTGAGTTGGCATCAGAGCTATTGCTGTGAACTCGGGGGATTTGCGGTAGCTAGATATGGGAATACATACAGGCTGTGAGGGCTTATTTATGCATACTCACACGTGTATGTATGCACACGTGTACACAGACACATAGGGATAGCATTTGTGTCTGTGTCCCAGGTCTATGGGCTGAGGTTAGTGCTGACAGCCCACTAGCAATGAGCACACCCAGTGTCCAGATCTTGGTTTCTAAATACCATCCCTGTCCTCCACCAAAGGAATCGGGGCTCTCTGGAGAAATGGTTCACTCCAGGCTGAGACAAGGAGAATCTAAGTCCAGACTACCTTTTACCAAAAAGTAAAGAAAACAAAACAAGAAATTCTCAGTCAACTGGAACGGATCAGCAGGACATGGGGGCCAGGCTTGAAGATGTCCCCCGGGCAAAATACGGGACAGTTTGAGTATCAAAATAAATCATGGTAAAGGATTACAATGTGTTGACTCCACAAGTCCACACTGATATAAATAAAAAAACAGAGGAAGGAAACTTCTCATCATACACTTGGTATTGTAATGTTTTACGGTGCTTTCTTTTTTTCAATTAATTTATTTGAAAGTAAGAATTACACAGAGAGAGAGGAGAGGCAGAGAGACAGAGAGATCTTCCATCCGCTGGTTCACTCCCCAGTTGGCCGCAATGGCCAGAGCTGCGCTGATCTGAAGCCAGGAGCTAGGAGCTTCTTCTGGGTCTCCCACACAGGTGCAGGGGCCCAAGGACTTGGGCCATCTTCCACTGCTTTCCCAGGCCACAGCAAAGAGTTGGATCAGAAGTGGAGCAGACAGGACTCGAACCAGTGACCATATGGGATGCTGGCACCTCAGACCAGGGTGTTAACCCACTGCACCACAGCACCGGCCCCTTAATGTGCTTTCTTTTTATTTTTGACAGGCAGAGTGGACAGTGAGAGAGAGAGACAGAGAGAAAGGTCTTCCTTTTAGCCGTTGGTTCACCCTCCAATGGCCGCCGCAGCTGGCACGCTGCAACCAGCGCACCACGCTGATCTGAAGACAGGAGCCAGGTGCTTCTCCTGGTCTCCCATGGGGTGCAGGGCCCAAGCACCTGGGCCATCCTCCACTGCACTCCCGGGCCACAGCAGAGAGCTGGCCTGGAAGAGGGGCAACCGGGACAGAATCTGGCGCCCCGACTGGGACTAGAACCCGGTGTGCCAGCACCGCAGGCGGAGGATTAGCCTAGTGAGCCATGGCGCCGGCCCTTAATGTGCTTTCTAAGCAACTTTAGTGAGATATAATTCCCGTATCATACAATTCACTCATTTAAAAAATTATTTTAATTATTTATTTGAAAGATGGAATGAGACAGAGGGATTTCCCATTTGCTTGTTCACCTCCCGAATGCCCACAACAGCTGGGGCTGGGCCAGGCCAAAGCCAGAAGCATGGAACCCAGTGCAGGTCTCCCTGTGGGTGGCAGGGACCCATACTGGAGCTGCCTCCCAGGGTCTGCATTAGCAGGAAGCTGGAGCATGGAGCCAAGCTGGGCTCAAGCCCAGGTGCCCGTCTGTGGAACGTAAGCAGCTCAGGCAGCCTCATAACCACCGCACCAAACGCCTTCCTCCGATTCACTCATTTCAAGTGGACAATTTGGGGCCGGCACTGTGCCGCAGTAGGTTAATCCTCCGCCTGCGGCCCAGCATCCCATATGGGCGCCGGTTTGAGACCCGGCTGCTCCTCTTCCAATCCAGCTCTCTGCTGTGGCCTGGGAAAGCAGTAGAAATGGCCCAAGTGTGATTGGCACAGCTCTGGACATTGCAGCCATGTGGGGAGTGAACCAGTGGACGGAAGACTTTTCTCTCTGTCTCTCCCTCTCACTGTAATTCTACCTCTAAAATAAATAAAATCTTAAAAAAAAATAAAGTGGACAATTTGTTTCAGCATATGAGGGTACTCTGAAAAGTTTGTGGAAACTGAGATTAAACGATAAGTTTATTTTCATGCCCAAAACTTGAAACCCATGCATAGCTATCTCATAATATACATATTCCTGGACTTCCTGCAGACCCCTTATATGCCTGGATTTCAAATGGAACCCAAACCAACATTTTTTTTTTTTTTTTTGACAGGCAGAGTGGACAGTGAGAGAGAGAGACAGAGAGAAAGGTCTTCCTTTTGCCGTTGGTTCACACTCCAATGGCTGCCACGGCTGGTGCGCTGCGGCCGGCGCACCGCGCTGATCCGAAGGCAGGAGCCAGGTGCTTCTCCTGGTCTCCCATGGGGTGCAGGGCCCAAGCACTTGGGCCATCCTCCACTGCACTCCCTGGCCACAGCAGAGAGCTGGCCTGGAAGAGGGGCAACCAGGACAGAATCTGGCACCCTGACCAGGACTAGAACCCGGTGTGCTGGCGCCACAAGGCAGAGGATTAGCCTAGTGAGCCACGGCGCCGGCCCAAACCAACATCTTTAATTCCATTTTCCATGGACATTTTAATGTAGGCTTGAATTCACAGTGTTGCGCAGTCATCACCACATCTAATTTTAGAATAGTTTTCACCCCCAGGAAAACACTATTAATGGCCACCCCTGTGGGGAGCAACTGGGAGCAACTCGGACTAGACTAAGTTACTGGAATTAAGACTTATTCTATGCATCTGCTCTCCCACAATATGGCGCTGGGAGAGGAGGAAACAGCTTCTACACAGCTGCCTCCAGTTCAACCAATAAACTGTAGGACCTGCTCCTGATTGGAGGAGAGCAGCGTACTCAGCGTGTGGGTAGCAGAGTTGGGATTGGTGGAAGACGACTATAAAGGAGGAGAGAGACGGCATGCACCAGGAACATCTATCTGAAGGAACACCTGTGCAGCCCCCGAGAGAGCCGGCCGGCGGTGTGCCGCTCCCCCGCGGAAGTGGGGAAAGTGGCAGGGGGAACCGCCCTTCCACGGAGGTGGAAGGGACGGTAGCCAACTCGGGAAGAACCAGCAGCAAACCCGGGAAGGGCCAAGCAGACGAAAGAACAACGCAGGGTCCTGTGTCGTTCCTCCACGAAGAGGGGGAGCGACATAATGGTGCCGTGACTCGGATTTGAAGCCTAGGCAGGGTTTTGTGTCGTTCCTCCACGAAGAGGGGGAGCGACAACCCCCAACCCCCTACAGCCTTAGGCAACCACTAATCTACTTCCTGTCTCTGCAGATCTGTCTCATGGGGGAGTCACACAACATGTGATCCCCCGGCACTGGCTTCTCCCCGTGTTTGCAGAGGCTCCATCCACGTGGTCGCACGCATCGTCACTCCGTTCCTTTCTGTTGCTAAATAGTACTCCGTCGTTTGCCTGCACCACATTTTCGTGAGTCCACTTGCCAGCTGATGGACACGTGGGTTGTTTCCATAATCAACTGTTGTGAGCAAATGCTGCCATAAACGTGCACACGTACACGTGTTTGTAGGAACGTCTGAGAGAGGTCTGCCCCCAGGAATGAAAACATACTAGGAGTGACTCGGCTGGGTTGCATGACCCTCGTGTTTTCAGCCAGACTGGTGTTGTTTTTACGTTTGGCATTTTCAGCCCTGAGTGTATGAGCGCCAGGGTTTACCATCATCCTCTCACCCTTGTCATTACAGCTGTCCTACTCGGTGCAGAATGGTACCTCCTTGTGTCTTTGCCCTTTCAGGAAGGACTAGTGACACAGAGCATCCTTCCACGTGCCTGGTGGCCACTTGTGGGTCCCCTTTGCAAAGGTGTCTATCAGGATCTTTTGTCCGTTTTGGGGGTGAGTTATTTAGCATCTTGGCATTGAGCTGTAGGATTTCTTTCTTTTTTTTTTTTTTTTTTTTTGACAGGCAGAGTGGACAGTGAGAGAGAGAGACAGAGAGAAAGGTCTTCCTTTTGCCGTTGGTTCACACTCCAATGGCTGCCACGGCTGGTGCGCTGCGGCCGGCGCACCGCGCTGATCCGAAGGCAGGAGCCAGGTGCTTCTCCTGGTCTCCCATGGGGTGCAGGGCCCAAGCACTTGGGCCATCCTCCACTGCACTCCCTGGCCACAGCAGAGAGCTGGCCTGGGACAGAATCCGGAGCCCCGACCGGGACTAGAACCCGGTGTGCCGGTGCCGCAAAGCGGAGGATTAGCCTAGTGAGCCATGGCGCCAGCTTCTTTACACATTCTGAATCACGCAGCTCTTACCAGATGTCCGACCTGCAAATATTTTCTCCCATCTTACATGTTGTCTTCTGATGCTGTGAACGGCCTCACTTGCAGCTCCCAAGTTTTACGTTTGGTCAGGTCCGGTGGTGCCATATTTTATTTCGTCACCAGTGCTTTTGGTGTCATAGCCGAGAAGTCATTGTCTAGCCCGAGGTCAGGAAGACTGGCTCCCTTGTTGCCTTTAATATCTTCATAGTTTCAGCTCGAATGTTTAGAACGCTGATCCATCTTGACTGTTTCATAGGTGACACAGGACGAGGGCCAACTTCACGCGTGTGCGTGTGGATATCCCGCTGCACCAGCCCGATTTGTCTAAAAGACTGTCTCTCCCACCCTGTGCCTCAACTGAATTGTCTTGGCAACTGTCAAAAAATCAAATGTCAATAAATTTTAAAAGTTTATTTCTGAACTCTTGATTTTTTTTTTATTTTTTTTGCCATTGAGCCATATGTTTATCCTTCTGTCTCAATGATTGCAGCTTCGAGCTAAGTATTAAATCAGAAAGTGTGGGGCGGGCACTTGGCTGAGTGGTTAAGACGCCAGTTAGGAATGCCCACATCCTACGGCAGAGAGCTGGGCTCCAGTCCTGGCTCTTGACTCCAGCTTCCTGTTAGTGCGGATCCTGGGAGGTGGCCACAATAGCTCAAGTAGCCGCATTGAATCTATGGCTCCTGGCTTTGCCTCTGGCCTAACCCTGGCCATTGTGGGCATTTGGAGAATCAACCAGTGGATGAGAACACTCTCTCTCTCTCTCTCTTTCTTTCTCTCTCTTTCTCTCTCTCCATCTCCATCTCCATCAAAGTTTTTAAAAATAAATCAGAAAGCGTGAGACTCCCACCTTTGTCCTCTCTCAAGACTGCTCTGGCTTCTGAGAGCCCCTTGCACTTTGTATCAATCTTAGGGTCCGCTCAACTTGCCGATTTCTGCAACACCAATCAGCTGACATGCTGAAGGGGCTTCATTGCCCCTGTAGGTCAGCCTGGCGACTGTTATCTTTGTAACAACATGAAGTCACCGGAGTCATGGGCACGCACGTCTTCCCTTTGGCTTCCTAATGCTGTTTCCTGCTGTAGGAATTCAACTAACAATCGCAGAGCGCAACGCGGGCGCAGAAGGTCGCCGTCCGGTGGCTGTCCCGGGAAGGACTGGCTTGCCTAAGAACCTGCTGAATGCCGGGGTGGACAAAGCCTGGGGAGGAACAGGAGATTCACACAAACTGTGTCCCGGAAAGGTGCTGACTACAGAGGACGACCCCTCCCCAACCTCACTCTCTCGGTCAACCCTCCCACAAAATCCTGTGATAGCAAGACCCTACTGAACCCCATTTGACAGACGAGGCAGCTGAAACAGAGGCAGAATAACCGGGGGCAGAGTTACACAAGATAGGAATCGGCCATGTTTTTCTGACTTCAAAACCTGTGTCCTTAATTGTAACAATTATTCCTGCCAAGCCTACCGAGTCCGTACTTTATTTAAGTGGAAAAACAGCAGCGTTGTTCTGAATGAACTCTCCTGTGCAGTGGTAGAATCGCATCGAATGGCTCTTTACGTACAAGTCTTTGCTGGATTCTTGGCCAGGAAACAGAGCTTGGGCTTCTCTTGCGAAATCTCTGTGCGTTGTTTTATCAGATGACATGAATTACACAACCATCCCCTCTTTTTTCTTCTTTGCCAGGGAACTTTAGATAAAATAAATGCTCAATCGGAGCAAACATTGGGACGCCTGGCAAATTCTATTTGGGGGAAGCTGTCTTGTTTTATTAGTTGTCCTATTTACACTGTGTTTAATTTTGCCGGGTCCTCCTTGGAAGTCATTAGGACATAAAGAAGAAATTGGTGCATACAGATATGCTAAACGCGAGCTGAACGGTACGCTTTTAGTGGATGAATTGTGTGGACTTGATTTTAATTTTCAAAATTTATTTAAAAGAGAAAGGAAGCCAGCGCCATGGCTCACTAGGCTAATCCTCCGCCTTGCAGCGCTGGCACACTGGGTTCTAGTCCCAGTCGGGGCGCCGGATTCTGTCCAGGTTGCCCCTCTTCCAGGCCAGCTCTCTGCTGTGGCCAGGGAGTGCAGTGGAGGATGGCCCAGGTGCTTGGGCCCTGCACCCCATGGGAGACCAGGAGAAGCACCTGGCTCCTGCCTTCGGATCAGCGCGGTGCGCCGGCCACAGGAGCCACTGGAGGGTGAACCAACGGCAAAGGAAGACCTTTCTCTCTGTCTCTCTCTCTCTCACTGTCCACTCTACCTGTCAAAAAAAAAAAAATAAATAAATAAAAAATAAAAGAGAAAGGGGGGGGCATCTCCCCCACTGGTTCACTTCCCAAATGTCTGCAACAGCTGGGACCAAAACCAGGAACTCCATCCAGGTCTCCCACGCCGGTGGCAGGAACCCAAGTGCGTAGCTGTCGCTGCTGCCTCCCAGGGTGCACCCTAGCAGGGAGCCGGGGTCAGGAGTCAGGAATGGAACCCAGGGGTGTCCTCACCGGGCTTTTACTGCCAGACCCAAACACCTGCCCCCAAAGCTGTTTTCTCGGAAAGAGTAAAATGGTGGACGAAGTTGAGAGAGACCGAGAGAGGGAAGGAAGGGGAGTGGCTCGTGGGGCTGAGGGAGAAGCGCCTGAGCAGCCCTGGGGGAGGCAGGATCCCCGGCAAGTCGGGGTCGGGGCTGGAGATGAGGGGTGAAGGGCAGCTGCTGCTGCCGGCGGGGGAGTGAACCCGCGAATGGAAGATCTCTCGTCCTCTGCTGTGTCTCCCTCTCTCTGCCACCCTGCCTTCCAAGCAAAGAAAAACACAAAAGAAAAGGCTTACCGTTTACAGGCATAAATATTCACTTCAGGTTCCACTGTTCCATATGCCATGTCTGGCACACAAACATTACAAGACCTGGCATGGTGGGCTAAGCCTCTGCCTGCGGCACCGGCATCCCATATGGGCGCTGGCTCATGCCCTGGCTGCTCCACTTCCAATCCAGCTCTCTGCTATGGCCTGGGAAAGCAGTGGGAGATGGCCCAAGTGCTGGGGCCCCTGCACCCATGTGAGAGACCTGGAAAAAGCTCCGGGCTTCGAATCGGCTCAGCTCCGGCTGCTGCAGCCATCTGGGGAGTGGGCCCAGAAGATGGAAGAGCTTTCTCTGTCTCTCCCTCTATCTGTAACTCTTTCAAATAGATAAATAAAATCTTAAAAAAAAAAAAAAAAAGTAATAGGAGCCAGCACTGTGACATAGCAGGTAAAGCCGCCGCCTGCAGTGCTGGCATCCCATATGGGCGCCAGATCGAGTCCCAGCTACTCCACTTCCGATCCAGCTCTCTGCTGGATCTGTGTGGCCTGGAAAAGCAGTAGAAGATGGCCCAAGTGCTTGGGCCCCTGCACCCATGTGAGAGACCCAGAAGAAGCTGCTCCTGGCTCCTGGCTACGGATTGACGCAGCTCCAGCCATTGCAGCCTTTTGGGGAGTGAACCAGCAGATGGAAGACCTCTCTCTCTCTCTCTCTCTCTCTCTCTCTGTAACTCTTCCTTTCAAATAAATAAATAAATTTTTTAAAAAGTAATATTTTTTTTTTTTTTTTTTTTTTTTTTTTTTTGACAGGCAGAGTGGACAGTGAGAGAGAGAGACAGAGAGAAAGGTCTTCCTTTTGCCGTTGGTTCACCCTCCAATGGCCGCCGCGGCCTGCGCGCTGCGGCCGGCGCACCGCGCTGATCCGATGGCAGGAGCCAGGAGCCAGGTGCTTTTCCTGGTCTCCCATGGGGTGCAGGGCCCAAGCACCTGGGCCATCCTCCACTGCACTCCCTGGCCACAGCAGAGGGCTGGCCTGGAAGAGGGGCAACCGGGACAGAATCCGGCGCCCCGACCGGGACTAGAACCCGGTGTGCCGGCGCCGCTAGGCGGAGGATTAGCCTAGTGAGCCGCGGCGCCGGCCCAAAAAGTAATATTTTTTACAAATTATAAGGCATTCTAAAAAAACAAAACAGAAAAGCAGCCATCTCCCTCTCCAAAGATACATGAATCGTAAGAGCTAGACTCAGAAATGGCGTATTTGAGGACGATGAGCTCTTTAAATAACTATAACTGGTATGTTAAAGGCTCAAGTAGTAAAGGGGGCTGGCATGCACGAGCCGAGGAGCACTGAGTTGGAAACCCTAGGACAGAGTTAACTGTGGATGTTGGCCGTTCTCTCGGAACCGCAATATCCAAGGTGAAAAGTGCTGTCAACGAGCTCATCAGAATACCCAACACGACTGAGAGAGACGTGAACTGTAAGGGAGGTGAATGGACATCACCCAAACTGAAACAGAGAGAGAAAAATTTTAAAAAGGAAAAAAAAAATCTTAAAGGATAGAACCTTGACCAGGTGTGGGACAAAAGCTGTGGTCTAACATATGTGTAACTGGGGTTCCAGACGGTGAAGAGAGAAGCAGCAAGGCACAACACCTTGTGTAGGAGATAATGGCCAGTCGTCTCTGCAAAGCGAAAGAACCTCAACTTACAGGTCCAAAAAAGACGGGAGGACCGTGCTGGACAGAGCAGCCCGGCCCCAAAGCGCCAGCCCACACACAGCAGCGCAGACACATCCTATTCAAAGTGCCAAAAATCAGCGACGAAGCCCATCTCGAAGGCGACTTCAGCAAAGCAGACCTAACGCGGGGAGACGGGAACAATAGCAGAGGAAGGCGTCTCATCAGAAACTGCAAGCCAGCACACAGTGCAGAAGAGAAAGAAAAACAAATACATCAGCTCCGGATTCTCTCAGAAGTAAACCTGAAATACTCTTCCAGACAAAACACAGAGAATCATTACCTGTAGCTTTTAACACCAGAAATGTTGAAGCAAAGCTTCCCGGCCGAAGGACGTGGCGCCAGACAGAGATCTGCATCCACGTGAAGAAATGCAGGCCTCCAAAAGCGGTTAAAAAGAAGATGCTTTCAATTTTACATTGTCCTAAGAGAAAGTGGATCATAAAAAATCAAGAACGGTTGCAATGCGTTGTGATTAAAAACTTCTATGTAGAGATGCACGTAGAGATGCGAAGGACTCTAAAACACTCAAGAAAAAAAAAAAAAGCCAACACAATTTTTCTAAGGGGGCAAAAGACATGAACAGACTCTATTCTGTATTCCCAAGCAGACAGACGATGACAAGTCAGCACATGAAGAGATGGCTCATCATGAGAAAAATGCAAATGTAAACCAGGGTGAGAAACCGTCATGCGCCCATCCGGGAGGCTTCAAGCAAACAAAAACCCAGGCCCCAATGCCTCCGAGCATGCCAGCAACCAAAACTCACACGCAGTGATGGGAGCCACTTGGGAAAGCAGCCTGGCCATTTCTCCTACACTCAGGTACCTCCTTCTCCTCAGACCAGCAGTCCCCCCTCCTAGGAACTGGCCGGAGAGAAACAAGAGCATTTGTTCCCATAAAACCTGCATCTGAATGTTTATGGCTGCTGTGTTGATAGTCGCCAAGAAACACCGGGAGGCAGCCCAGCATCCCTTACCCGGGGAAGGGACACACGACCTGTGAGAGGCGCACTGGAATACTCCTCAGCCAGCAAAGGAACGCAGGTGGAGAGGCACAGAGCCCGGTCCACTCTCAAACGCACTGTCCACGGGAAGGAGAGACTCAGGAGGCTGCGCGCTGCACGACCCAGCTATATCACTGTCTGCGAAGGGCAGACTCGTAGGGGTGCCCGAGGCAGGCGGCGGGTGGGCGGGTTGGCCGTCTGGGGCCACGGTGGGTACGTGATACTACGCCCTTGCTAAAACTCACAGAGCTGGGGCCAGTGTTGGGAAGCAGGTTAAGCTGCCCCCTGTGACTGCCAGCAACCCACACGAGTGCCAGTTTGTGTCCTGGCTGCTCCACTTCCGATCCAGCCCCCTGCTAATGCGCCTGGGAAAACAGCTGAGGATGGTCCAAGTGCTTGGGCCCCTGCACTCATGTGGGAGACCTCAGTGGAGTTCCAGGCTCCTGGCTTCTGCCTTGCCCAGCTCCAGTCATTGCAGCCATTTAGGGAGTGAACCAGCAGATGGAAGACCTCCCTCTCTCTGTCTCTCCATAACTCTGCCTTTCAAATAAAAATTATTTTTTTATTTTGACAGGTAGAGTTATAGACAGTGAGAGAGAGAGACAGAGAGAAAGGTCTTCCTTCCATTGGTTCACTCCCCAAATGGTCACCATGGCCAGCGCTGCGCCGATCCAAAGCCCGGAGCCAGGTGCTTCCTCCTGGTCTCCCGTGCGGGTACAGGGCCCAAGGACCTGGGCCATCCTCCACTGCCTTCCCGGGCCACAGCAGAGAGCTGGACTGGAAGAGGGGCAACTGGGACAGAATCTGGTGACCATATGGGATGCTGGCACCACAGGCGGAGGATTAGCCAAGTGAGCCACGGCACCGGCCCAATAAAAATTATTTTTAAAAGGAGGGGGCACTGTGGCATAGCAAGTAAAGTGACCGCCTGCAGTGCTGGCATCCCATATGGGCGCCAGATCAAGACCCGGCTGCTGTACTTCCGATCCAGCTGGGAAAGCAGCAGAAGATGGCCCAAGTCCTTGGGCCCCTGCACCCATGTGGGAGACCTGGAAGAAGCTCCTGGCTTTGGATCGGCACAGCTCCAGCTGTCGTGGCCATCTGGGAGTGAACCAGCAGATACAAGACCTCTCTCTGCCTCAGCCTCTCTGTGACTCTGCCTTTCAAATGAATAAATAAATCTTTAAGAAACAACACCATAGACCCATATGCTGAGAAGCGTGACTTCTACTCCGGTAAAGAATTCCTCAGTTAGGAAAATGGACGTAACCAGGCCTGGTGATCCGCTTTTCCCCACAGCCGAGACGGACCCAGGCTTCAGAACAAGAGCACCGGGACCTCCCTACACAGACCCCCGGCATCCCAGACGGCAAAGGCCTCAAGGCAGAGGAGCTCCACCAGGAAGCATGGGGTCCCGGCCGCAGCCACCACCAGGTGCAGGCGACGCGTGGGGAAGTCGGCTTATATTTGCCGAGTGCCTTTTGGCTCCTATCCCGCCGGGAGCAACAGGTTCACTGCAGGTGATCATCCTTGCAAAAATCTACAAGTGATGGAAGCAACAAACCCCCCTCCTGGTCCCCTAATGGGAGTGACACTGGTCCCTGGCACCTGGATGGCAGGGCCACTGTATCAGAGGCAGGGGCCTCCACCTCGGTTCCTGGCCCCGTACACCCCCCCACCTCCCATGCACGGAACTTAATGCAAATGGGCTTCAAGGTTTAAAGGGGTAGAATAGGGAAAAGGCACCTTTGGAAGTGGTCTGGGGCCTGGCCGGCCGCGAGGAAAAACAGACAGCACAGCCCTTCCCTGCCTGCCCCTGTCGTGCGGGGCGCCTCCGAGCTGCATTGTCCCCTGGGATCCAGCCTCTAGCTCAGCCACAGCCGACACTGGGCATTTAAATAAGCCCCTACCCAACTCACAGGCTACCCCCAAAGAGGCCCAAGTTCTTTCCTCGTGGCTGGTGCAGGTTGGCCTTGCAGCCCTGGGGGGACAGGGGCCTGGTCCATCTTGTCCATCATCGTCCCCTCCAGGGCCAGAGAACGTGATCAGGACTGGTGCGTTGGGGGCATAAACGAACGTATTTGCTTCTCACGCATCTCAGACACCCAGGGCCAGATCCCTCTTTGCAAGCCCAGCACAGGGCTCACGTGTGGACACACACACATTCACATCTCATCTGCTAACAGCCAGCCAAGACCAGAGTGAGGGGCTGGAGAGAGGCCCTCAGGGAAAGGCAGGGCGGGAAGGAAGAACAGAACCGCAGGGAGCCAGGCAGGCGCCCTGTGCCCCAGGAAGGAAACGGACGCTGAGACTGAACCAAGGTGCCCACTCTCCCAGGCAGGGCTACGGCAGGCGTGGGGGGACGTCCCTCCCGCGGGACGCCATCTTTCCTCATATGACTTACACATAAATCCAATTGCAGCCCTGCTGACGGAGGCCTGGCTTCAAGGTGGCACTGCCTGCTCCCCTGGCAGGCGGGAGGGTCTCCAAGGTGAACCTTTCTCTCTTATTTTCTGATCCTCACCCAATGCACATGTCCCCTCTCTCCCCCACCCCCCACCAAGCTCCTCCACCCAACGGTCACCCCTTGTGGGCAGGGACCATGTGTGACTCATCTTGGACCTGTCCCAACGACCCCAGCACCTGTCAACAGAGAGAAGTTCCAGCAACGGCTGTCGAATGAACGAATGAGTGTGTGATTTCTTGCCCCACTCTGCCCATCGCCAGCCTCAGGGGCTCAACTCTGCCACTCAGCCCCCCGGGACGGACGCCATCGCCGCCACGACTCCACCAGGCAGGCGCTTTTCATCCAAGGTCGGAACAGAACGTTCCCGCATCTTCCCACTCGCCCCACCCCCACCCCCACCGCAGACCCGACAATGGCTCACTCAAGGGCATGAGTCAGGCGCGCTACCGGCTCTCTCCCGGCGTGGATGGCCGGGGGGCTGCAGCGCAGATCTCGCCGGAGGCACGTCCTCGTTCAGGGGCCAGCATGGCAGCCTCTCGCCGCCCCGCCCCCACCACGCACACCTGTGGCTCCTGCAGCAGGGATCCGGCACGCCGCGTGTGCGGGCAGAGCCGCGACTGCTAGCAGGTGCAGTGCCTCTGGCTGCTGCGTTCAGCCGCTCCTCATGTTGGCTGCACCTTCAGTATGGGGGGGGGTGCTCTCCCCGCCCCCCCAGATGCTAACGGGAAGGGGAGCAGGGGCTGATGGCCCCGTACTGTGGCTTCTTCGTCTTCTCCCTGTTCCTGAGGTTATCAGAGGCCCAGCAATGTGTGCTGGTGCATTTCAACAGCATTTTAGCAACCAGGGGTGTTTACGGATTATTACAAGTCAGGGAGAAGGGAGAAACAACCTTTGGTCTCCTTGGCAAGATGGCCACGGGGACTTCCTTGTGGCCGTTTGTCCGCAGGGCAGCTTGTGGCTGGGAGTGGGACGAGGACATGGCCACAGCTCCCTGGCCCAGGTGCTCAGCACAGCGCGACAGCCCAGAGGAGTATGAAGCCCACCTTTGCAGATGGGTGCAAGACCCCTAACCCAGGTCAGCAATGGGCAGCGCAGTGCCCCGAGGCCTCCCTCCCCGGCCAGGGCAGGGAGAACCCAGCAGTGGCAGGTGGATCTCCATTCCTCTAGGACTCCACCCCCACCCTGTTCCCCTTCCTTGCCCAGGGGTGCCCTTGACACAGCAGCTTCTGCAACATTGCAAATGCAAGGCGCCCATCACACATGTCACGGGCACGTCTGTGACTGGAAACCACTGCCCTGCTACGTGCATGTTGTCACTGTGCCCATCTTATGGATAAGAAGACTGAGGTGCACGGAAATGCTGCCCTGAGGCTCACCAGCCCACGAGCAGCGAAGCTGAGACCCGGTATTTTCCTAGGTCAGCCCACCCCACGCAGGTCCACTGTCCACTGGGTGACGCTGCAGCTGTGCCCCATCCACAGCCACGAGCTGAGGGCTGCACCCCTGCTGCGCCATCTGCACGGAACAAGCCAGGAGCTCTGAGAGGCGGGAGGGGCGGCCAGGCCTTCTGGGTGCTGGCTGCCTGCCAAGGGCACGGCTGATTATGCCAACCTGGCAGCTAATTAAGCCCCATTAACTCTGCTGCCTGGGACCTGCGCCTCTAACCCCCTGCCGGGGACGGCTCTGCCTCCACCTCGCCCGAAGTTTGCCCTTATTTCCAAATGAATCCACGTCCCTTCCCACCACGGCAGACACAGAGGGCAAACACTTCAAAACCGCATGGCGCATGAAGATGCAACATTTAAATAAAAAAACCGGTTTCCCCCACCAACATGGAATCAGAAACCGAAGCTCCCTCACTGCCGCCTGTGTCCCTTTGTAAGGGAGCCCACGTGGTTTCCCTTGAAAGTCAGGGGTGGGAGGAAGAGGCTGGGCAGAAAGAAACACATCGAGGCCCCTGTTGTCCTGGGTGGACAGATTCCCGAGAACGCGCCAGCACCAGCGAAAGGGATGTCCGTCCAGTCACAGGATCGCGCTCCTCGCTGAGCAAGACGCACACAGCGGGCTGCCTCCTCCCGCTGTTTGTGTGATAATTGCTGCTGCAGCACCCAGGGTCCCAGCAACGCCAGGAGGGCAGCCCCCGCCGAGGGAGAGGCAGGAATTCCAGGCCAGCCCGGGATGGCCGGTCAGTGGCTGTGGACCAAAGATGCCCCCCAAGGCACACGTAGTTTGTGCCATTTCTTAAATTAACGAACCAAATTTTATATTATATATTTTTTTCTTTTTCAATGACTTATTTGGAAGGCAGAGTGACAGAGAGGGAGAGACGAGATCTTCCAATCGCTGGTTCACTCCTCCAGTGGCCACAACCCTGAAGCCAGGAGTCTGGAACTCCAGCCTTGCCTCCCACAGGGGTGCAGAAGCCCAGGTAGTTGGGCCATCTTCCGCTGCCTTCCCAGGGATCTGGATCTGGAGCGCAAACCACTGCTCACGGGGGATGCTGGCAACCCACTGTACCACAGGACCAGCCCCTGTGTATAAATGTCCGTGGGAGGCAACAGACTTTGACCACCACCACCACCTCCTACCAGCAACTAATGGTTCCTCAGGACATTCTGGAAGCCAGGGTGACCTGCAGGCATCATCCGGGCTGAGCACCGGATGTACCTCCTCACTCTCACCCCCCCCCCCCCCCCCCGAGCGTGCAGGGATGGTGATGGGAATTGGCTGCTCCTGGGTTCCTCTGTGGGCTTCCTGGCTTGTGGTTTCCAACATTTAGGATCAGGACAGAAGGAAGGCAGCTTGGCCCCCACCCTCTTTCAGGAACTCTGCAGCCCTGGCTGGGACCATGGAAGCGGCACCCCGAGATTTTTCCTCCAGGACACCCTGACTCGTCTCCCTCCCCCAGGCGCACCCTGCTGTTGCCATGGGAACCGAGGTTCAGGAGCTGACCTGGATTTCCACCGGCATGGGTCCGTGGCTTTGTCCCTGGCTGCACTGGTTCTGCAGATGAAAGACACCTGTGGTTTGCGCCATCCGGCTCCCAGCTTCCCTGCCCAGGGTTCTCTCCAGGGTGGCTCAGAGCCCACGGAGTGGGGCGGGGCCCCTGCTTCCACCCCAGGCTAAACCCGGTGAAATGGAAGCTTCTGCAGTTATCAGAGGCAGACGGTCCATCGGCACTACACCCGCCCCAGACTTTACTGGTGCCACTGCGGAGGGAACGGAAACCCAGAAAAGTCGGGTGCCCACAGGGGAAGGAGGAACTCCTGGGGCCTCACCCCGGTGGTGGGGGGGCGGATAGAGAAGAGGCAGGCGTCCTCTCCCTAGGACAGACAGCGAGGACCAGATGAGACCAGTGAGAGAGCCCCATCCCTCCCGGCCCACAGAGGAGGCAGTAGTGGCTCAAAGACTCAACTCGGACCCGGCTCCTCAGTCATTCATGCACTCTCTCTCTCCATCCAGCCGTCCACCCACGGGGCATTTGCCAGACACTTGGCAGCCCGTTGTCTGGAACCCAGGGGGTTTTTAAGCAGCAGGTGTGCCGTGTCTCGGGCAGGCCTTTGGTGTGGTGGAAAAGGTGCCCCTTGGAACACTCACACCCTGTATCTGAGCGCCCGATTCAGGTTCCAGCTCCTCTGCTTCTGATCCAGCTTCCTGCTAACCGCACCCTGGGAAGCGGCAGGTGATGGCCCAAGGACTTGAGTCGCTGCCACCCACGGGGGAGACCCAGTTGGAGTTCCAGGCTCCCGACCTGGCCCAGCCCTGGCTGTTGTGGGCATTTGGGGAGTCAGCCAGCAAACAGAAGATCTGTCTCTCTCTTTTCTGTATTGCTCTGCCTTTCAAGGAAAAATGAAAATAAATATTTTAAATTAGAACGGTGCTGGCTCACGGTTCCGGAGGGGGGCGGTCCAGGATGGAAGAGCTTGCCTCCGGGCCGGGCCATATCTTCCCCAGGGCCAACAGGCGAGAGGGGCAGAGAGAGAACAGACCTCATACCCCCAGCTTCCAGTCCTTTCATAACTGGCTCTACTCCCCACTCACGACCTCCACCCCTCCCACTGCTGACTCCAGGGGGGCTTTTAGGGGACACATTCAACACAGAGAAGCCCCACCCCGTGGCAATTTGCATAATATTGCATCTACAGCAGGGGTTAATTATGCTATTAAAGGAAGCTGCCTTGGGCCAACTGCTATGGTTGCGCGACCTGCAGTGCCGCATTCCACAGTGCCGGCATCCCATATGGGTGTCAGTTCAAGTCCCAGCTGCTCCACTTCTAATCCAGCTCCATGCTATGGCCTGGGAAAGCAGTAGAAGATGGCCCTTGTTCTTGGGCCCCTGCACCCACATGGGAGACCCAAAAGATGCTCCTGGCTTCAGATCGGCACAGCTCCAGCCGTTGCAGCCACCTGGGGAGTGAACCAGCAGATGGAGGACCTCTCTCTCTCTCCTTCTCTGCCTCTCTGTAACTCTGCCTTTCAAATAAATAAATCTAAAAATTTTTAAAAAGGAAGCCGCCTCTTCTTTCGTGGGTGTTCTTAAAGTTGCCCAAGCAAGCCCCCTACCCAGCATGCCTCACAGGAAGCGTGACTGCTGGGAGCAACCCAGCCGTACCCCACCTCTCACCGGAATAATTCCGCTCATTCTGCCCACTGATCTCCCATTCATCCTGGAATTTGGGTGGTGTTTCTGGGACAGCCTCTGGGGTCTGAGGTGGGGGAGGCAAAACAGATTCTGACTCTGTGGACAGGGGAGGCCAGGAGGCAGGACCCCCAGGTCCTGGGGACCCTCGGCCTGAGTTCCATCTGCCCTATCGCAGCTGCAAAGCCCACGTGACCGCCTGTGCTCACCATCTCCAATGTCTGCAGCGCACGCCTGGAGCAGCTACACCTGCGCATGCAGCCCCTTGTCTAGAGCCCATCAGGGCAGAGAGAGACGAGGGGGCCGTCCAGAGGTCTGCGTGGGGGTCACCACGCCCACGGTCGGGCGGCTACTCCTGCACGCACAGCACCGACACCAGGGCTTGTGGTGTTTGGTGCCTTGAAACCCTCTTCCAGGAACAACCCTTTAGCTGCCTTGAGTAACACCACCTGATGCTTCGTCCATGGCCCTGCTCACCAGGGCACTAGAGTGGGGAAGGGGGTGGGGTCCCCGGGGGCGGGGTCATACCTGTGGCCTCCGACTGCGTTTTCTATCCCAAACGCACACCTGGAAGATAAGCTTGATCCTTGCCGAACACTCTGGGGCCTGAGCGACCCCACCTGGGTGAGTTGTCCCATGGCCACCACTGCCGGGGCCTGGTGCTGCTCACTGCCCCACCCTCGCACCTGCCCGAGGCCTCCTGTGCTGGAATGACCCCGGCAGGTACAGCCCCGGGTGCTGCCCGGCGTTGGGTAAACGTCCGCCAGGAAGCAACGTGGACACCGTGCCCTACAAGAGCCTGTCCATCGGGTCCTTTCCCTCCCGAGAGGCCAGGAATTCATCCACGCCGCCAGCCAGCCTCTCTGCTGCTTCTGCGAATGCACAAAGCTGTTTGTTCAGCCCTGGGAGTGTGGAGAAGAAGCCCCCCTCTCCCCCGCCGGCATCCCCCAGACACCCACTGAGCACCTGGCTTCACAAGTTGTCCACCTGCCCGCCGCCAGCACAGCCAGGGCCCCCCTGTGCCCGTGCACCACAGCGGCCGTTCCGGATCCCCCAGGCTCAGCCTGCTGTGGGCTGCAGTGCTCCCCTCCAGGGGTAAAAGCACTCAAAGTGGGTGGCCAAGACACAGAGGGCGGGGTTCACTCAGAGTGCAAGCTCCAGAACCAAGTCTTGTGTGCACATCCAAAAATGCAGAACGACCCAAGAAAACCCCCCTCCGAGGAAAAACATCCAGAAGTGAAAGTCCCTCCCCAAAGGAAAAAGCCCCCAAACAAGACAAAACCCCCTTTAACAAGCTTATGCCTTCCTTTTATATCCCGAGGATATGAAGGTGGGTGGAGCCCAATCGAATATTCAAAAGGGGGTGGGGTTTTGAAGGGGTTCAAGCACCACCCATTTCTGTGCCCTTCTGAGGAAGTGTCCAGGTATCAGGTGCATGGCAGGAGTGGGCGTGTCCCCATGGTAATTTTATTATAATGATATTCTAATGACCTAAAGGTCATCGGAAGACATTGGCTATTTCCAACTGGTGCTGGCTGCAAGTTGGCAGCATTGTGGACCTGTGATTTCTGCTGGCTGCAGCCCCCCAACCACGGGGAAGACAACGGGGACTCCACAGCGCGCGGGGCAGCTGAGCCGTGGGTGGATTCAACACTTTCCCTGCTTGCGGTATCGCTGCCTGATGGTGGGTTGTCGGGAGGCGGCCACACTGGGGGCAGAGGCGCTGCACACATGGCCAGTCATTGATACCGCAGTCTGGACCGGTGCACGCCTCAAGAGGTGCGTGATGTGGGGAAGCCCTGAAGGCCCCGGCACCACATGGAGGAAGGATGCTGTGGCCGACATCATCATAAACAAAAGGTGACTTTGGTTCTCCGTGGAAAGTGGCCTGTGGGACTAACCCCCAAGGTCAGCTCAAATTAACCTCACTGTCGCCTGTTGGCTTCCAGGGACAGGGCCTGGGGTGGTGGGATAGGCAGCAATGGCCTCAAAAAAACTGTCCAGCAGCCCCGCTCCCACCACCCCAGCCCCAACTGGCCAGGCCCACACGACCCCTCCTCTGTCTTGCTGACAGGGCCCTCGGTGGGAAGCAGCAAGCCACTGTTAGCCATTGTGATTATTATTTCCATTCTCGTTAACCTAATGAAAAGCCATATTTTGTGCAAAAGAGGAGCAGATGGCTGGCACCCAAGGTTAATCGAGGCTTTCGGGCGAGAGAGGTCCAGGTACAGCTGACAGTCCCTGGGGCGCAGACCAGGCTGGGCTGCTCCGCCTAGGTTTGCACACAGGTGAAGGGATGAAGGGGGCGCTATGGCAACAGTTGCCAAACAGTTGCTTATTTTACCCTGCAATCAGTGGAGGAAGTGGAACTCCAAGAAGGGCGGGGTGGCCTGCTTTAAGTGTAGCCAGCCACAGAGAGGGTGCAGGGGGGAGGAGTGTCCTCCCGGTGCCCAGGCCAGGAAAAGGCTCAGATCACCAGAGAGGGCAGTGAACCCGGACAAACCAATTCAGTGAGCTTGCCCCTGTCCATGCCCCTCAGCTACCAGCCTACTTCCAAAAGTTCCTGGAAAGCGGATGCAAAGATACATTTATTTTGGTGCAACAAGAATTTTAAAATCCGTGCATCGTTTTTGCACAATGCACATTTTTCCCCAAGCCGATGTTTGCGTTCCATTGTCCATGCACTTCCAATAGCCCTAGAACTCAGCAGCCCTGGTGGACCATTCTTCCCAAAGCTCTTGTTCTTGGTCTACACTAGCTTCGTGCTTCAGACTCTGTCGCGAAGACCCCTGCGTACAGGTAAAATTAACGACACATGTATACTTTGGTTAATCAGTGTTGCATTCATTGGGGTCCTAGATCCAGCCAAAGGGCACACAGGAGAAGTCGGGGGGCAGAGAGGGGCTCTCTCGCCCTACCCCCAGGCAAATAGGCTGCAAGTGTAGGGGCCATCTGCCTTGCTATAAGCACTCACCAGGGTGACTTTTCAATTGCATGGTGTTTTGTTTTAAAGATTTATTTATTTGAAAGGCAAAGTTACACAGAGAGAGAGCTTCTATCGCTGGCTCACTCCCCAGATGGTCACAACGACCAGGGCTAGGCCAGACTGAAGCCAGGAGCCAGGAGCTTCTTTCAGGTCTCCCATGGGGGTAGCAGGGGCCTAAGGGCTGGGGCCCTCCTCTGCTGCTTTCCCAGGCTCATTAGCAGGGAGCCAGATCGGAAGTGGCACAGTCGAGACTTGAACCTGTGCCCATGTGGGATACCACCTTTACCCACTATGCCACAAGTCTAGTCCCCAGCTGCACAAACTTTGTTTGCTCCCAACACCCCTGCTCCTCCCAAAAGCAAAACCCAAAGCATGCTGGGAACACTTGCTCCACCGGACACTGGGTGCTTCCCCCTGGTTCCCAGCCTGCCCTACCCGCTTGCCCATCTCCTCTGCACGTCCCTTCCGGGCGCTCGCTCCTCCAGGCCTCTTTCCTCGCCACTTACAGTCACCGCCTAGCATCAAGTCACACTGGCGGCCACACTTCCAGGAAGACGGAGAGAGCCTCGTCCCCAGCCGCCCAGAATTACATTTGGCCGGGGCGCCGAGAGCACCCAGCCAGGGAGAAGAGAAGCGGCGTGTCTGAGTGCTGAAGCCATTTGTGGTAAAAGGATCCGGATGTGCAAATGGCTCAGTTCCTTTGTGATTGGATTTTCCCCCACTTAGATGAAAAACAGAGTAGTTTTTTTTTTTTTTTCTTTTCCAACTGGCTGCTACTCCAGTCAAGCAATATCAGGAAGAAGGTGTAACGGCCCGTGGCTCACATGGGAAGATTTTCAAGGAGAAAGGGAGGCCTAGCAGGACCAGGAAACCCTTGCAGAAGGTCGGCTGCGAGGCCGGGAGGAGGGCACCCCGCAGATTCGTGCCTGGACGGGGGCCTGGCTGATAGGCAAGGGTGACCGTCCACATCAGCCACAGGGAGACCGGGGATGGGGCCAGAGCCAAAGACACCCCCTTCACAGTCACCCGGACATGGACTCGGGTGCCGGAGGCAGGGACCAGCAAGGCAACCTACATGCACAAGAAGCAAGCATGTATTAGGCTCCGACTGTGTGCTGCCAATGTGCCAGGACGCTTCTCGGGAGTGTCCTGTGCTCCCAGGGCCTTCACGGTGGGGGTGGGGGTAGGGGTAGAGCCCTCCCCCCCCCCCCGCACAGGTGGCATTCCTCGTAGGAAGCCAGGCCTTTCCAGCTGCCGCACTGGGGCAGAGAGGTTTAAATGCCCGAGCCGGAGTCCCGCCGAGCAGGGTCTGGGTGTCTGGCTTTTTTAGCCACAGAGAAAGAGCAGGTCTTGCAGGTGCAGGGACTGAGAAATTCTCAGGCCGCTCTGAGAGCGGAGATCTCCATGGCCCCGTGGCAAATCACCCGGTTAAATAGCAGCCCCGCCAATGCAGCCCTGCCGGGCGTTCTGCCTACAGGGGGGCCGCTCAGGTTACCCTTCCTGGCCCTAAACCCAGGGTGTAGGGGGGGCTACGGTCACCCCCAGACAAGCAGATGGCCTTGGAGACTCCCCTGATGGCCACAACGGCCAGGGCTGGGCCAGACCAAAGCCAGGAGCTTCTTCCGGGTCTCCCACATGGGTGCAGGGGCCCAAGCACCGGGGCCATCATCCGCTGCTCTCCCAGGCCACAACAGAGAGCTGGATCGGAAGTGGAGCAGCCAGGACTTGAACCTGCGCCCATATGGGATGCCGGCCAGCACTGCAGATGGCAGCTTAACCTGCTACGCCGCAGCACCAGCCCCTCATTTTATTTTTTCAATTATTATTGTTGTTTTAAGTGGCATATAATAAGTGCACATATTTCTCAGCTGCAGTGCGATAATTTGACACACGCAGAGAGTGATCAGATCAGGACAATGGGCGTATCCCACCCCTACAAACACTTCCTCCCTCTCCGTGTCCGGAACCCTCGACATCCTTTCTATGTTGAAACATACAACCCCCTGTTGCTCACGCGGTCACCCGACTGTGCAACCGGACCCCACAACACACTCCTCTTCCCCGACTGCATTTTTACATCCAAAAAGCCAACTGCTCTTTCCCTCCTCTGCCCCTCCTCCTTCCAGAACCAGAGGACATTATGTTAATGAAATAAGCCAGGCACCGAAAGAGATGGCACGTTCTCATTCTCAAGTGGAAGCGCAAGAATGCTCATCTCACAGAAACAGGTCGGCTGGAACACGTTCCTCCGTGCCTTTTGGAAGGCACAGGAAGCCGGTGATGGGGCAGGCATCGGCTGGCAGCTAGGCCGCCCGCACCCCACATCAGAGTGCCCGGGTTCGATTCCTGGCTCAGGCTGCAGACGCCGGCTTCCCGGATGGCTCGAGGAATCGTGTGCCCGCCAGCCCCGTGGAAGACCTACACTGGGTTTCTGCTCCTGGCTTCAGCGTGGTCCAGTCCCAGCCGAGGCAGGCATTTTGGGAGTGAGCCAGCCAACAAGAGCTCTCTTTCTGGCTGTGTGTGTGTGTGTTTGCCTTTCCAATAAACAACCTTTTTTTTAAAGTGGGCAGTTGGTCTTTCCTGGCTGTAAGAAAGGGTTCCCACTGGCGGCCCTCGGCCTCGGCCTGGGAGTGGACACAGCACGGAATTCGATTTCCGAGGATTGTTCCACGCTGGGTGTTGGGAGTGGAGTGGGGACACCAGGGGCACACAGCCATGCAGCTCTGGCGCCAGCCTCCTGGGGTGAGCAGGAACTTGAACCATCTCTCCAATATGGGATGCCGGTGTCTCAGGTGGCGGTTTAACCCATTGCACCACGACGCCAGCCCCAGAACAGCTACAAATCTGACACAGAGTGGGGCAGGGTGCCGGAGGAGCTGGGAGAGCAGGTGCACAGGCACACAGATGGAGCGGTGCAGCCCAGGCGCCAGGAAGAGGGGACTTGTCTGTTGCAGTACACACAGAGGCCAGGGGGCGGTGCTGTAGGGCCAAGGACACAAGGAAGGTACCTCCAGATCCAGAGGTCATCGGCCACCGGGCTGAGGCTTCCGCCCTGACCCCACGTGCCCCCGAGGAGCTCCCTGTGTTGGAAGAGGATGGCCCGACGTGCTGAGTATGGCACTGAGAGAACCCTGACCTCAGGTACAGCACCCAGCCGCAGCCCTGTGCAGCCAGCGTGGGCATCTGGTCCTGCTGGGGGAGCCCAGGCCTGCCAGGGGGAGCCTTTGTGGCTGGCCCGTCCCCAGTGATGAGTTTCGTTGTGGGCGAGGCTGGCCCTAACACAAGGCCCCTGTCGCCAGGGATGGTGGCTCCCCCAACTCAGCAGGAGCCCCCCCCCCAACACCCCAGCCTTGTCTCAGCCCTCATGCATGGTTCCTGGATAAGATCAGGCACAGAAAGACTGCCGCAGGGAGGGAGGTAGCAGGTAACCAGGTAAGTGGGTAGCTTGGGAAGGAGGGAGGTGACTAGGAATGAAGATGACTCGGCAGGGCGCTGCTGTGGCCTGGTAGGTAAGCCACCTGTTCACATCCCGGCTGCTCCACTTCCAATCCAGCTCCTTGCTGGTGGCCTGGGAAAAGCAGCAGAAGATGGCCCAGGTGCTTGGGTCCCTGCACATACATGGAGACCTTGAAGTTCCTGGCTCCAGGCTCCTAGCTTTGGCCTAGCCCAATCCTGGCTGTTCCAGCCATCTGGGGGAGTGAACCTGCAAATGGAAGATCTCTGTAACTCTGCCTTTCAAATTAATTAATTAATTTAAAAAATAACTCAATAGGTAGGTAACTCACTAGGTAAGAACCCAACTCGGTAGGTAGATAAGTGAGGAAGCAGGCAAGGAGAGAACTCGGGTAACCAGGTAACTCGCTAGGTAGGCAGCTGAGTAGGTAGGTAGTGGGTGCAGAGGTAAGGAGAGAACTCAGTAGGGAGGCAGCAGGTAGCCTAAATGCCAGGGACAACGCATCAGAGAGGAAGAGAGACACTCGTCCTTGACATTCATGGGGTCGTCCTTGACATTCATGGGGACGTCTGAAGCTTCCCCCGGGAAGCTGAAGCCGTCTGCCCCACGGCTGTTCAGCACGGCCGGGTCCTGTAGCCGCCAGGTAATCCCGCTGTCCCACGTACCCAGAACACGCCCCTCCCCCCAGGAGCCCACAGGGACCCACATGGGCCTCCCAATCCCAGTGCATCCACGCTCTGCGCAAAGACCCCAGGAGCTGTCGGAGCCGACGCAGAGATTTCCCCGTTTTATGCGATCAAGAAAAACCTCGGTCCCCAGGCTTGCATCCAACACCGCTACTCTGGGTCTGGAGCTATTAAAACTTTATAGAATTCTTTCACGGCTTCCCCAGGGACCTGCACGGGCTCGGGCAGGCAGGGGCTGTGCCTAAGATTTATGCTCTTCCCGCTCCCACATGGAAGACTTCATGTCTTCCTTCGGTGCATCTCACTCGGGCCGGAGCAGAACAAATTACCTTGGCAAAATAAGTCCTCGCCGGCTGCTAACACCGCAGGAAAGAAACAAAACCCTCACGCGAAAGGACTCTGAGCGGAATAATTTCGAGATCAGCCAGGAATCACGCAGCACCGCTGGCCGCCCCGTCACACGGACATGGACATGGACATGGACCCATCTGTGTGCTGGCGCTTCCTCCTTTGGCTGCAAACCATCCCAGGGTAAGGACCCACCCCATAAAGTCCCCAGAAACCGCCCTGGGACAGTGAGGATGTGCAGGGGGAAGGTGGCGGAAGGGGAGAGCCAGAGTGGGGTGGGCGTGGTTCAACCAAGACCGGGGATTAGGGAAAAATAAATTTGAAGTCGTTCAAATGACTGGGCTTTCACTCCAAATTTTCCTTCCCCAAAAATAAGCCCAGAAAGAGGCACCCAGCTCAAAGTCCAAGTAGCTTTGGTGGGCGGCCAGCAGTGTGGCATAGGGGGTTAATCCACCGCCTAGAACACCACCATCCCATAGGGGCACTGGCTCAGCCCCAGCTGCTCCACCTCCAACCCAGCTCCCTGCTAAGGCACCTGGGAAAGCACTGAAAGATGGCCCACATGCTCGAGCCCCTGCACCCACATGGGAGACCCGGATGGAGCTGCTAGCTCCTGGCTTTAGCCTGGTCCAGCCCCGCTCATTTCAGCCATATAGGGAGTGAATCTTTAGGTAGAAGATTCTCTCTCTGTGTGTATGTGTGCGTATCTCCCCCTCTCTCTGTCACTCTGCCTTTCAAATAAATAAATATTCAAAGTAGCCTTTGTCAAGAGACCCAGAAATCATCCCATATGAGTGCTGGTTCGAATCCAGTTTCCATCCAGCTCCCTGCTGATGCACCTGGGAAAGCAAAGGATGATGGCCCAGCACCCTGCACCCACGTGGGAGACCCAGACAGAGTTCCAGGCTCCTGGTTTCCACCTGGCCCAGTCCTGGCTATTGCAGCCATTTGGGGAGCAAACCAACATATAGACCTCTTTTCTGTGTCTCTCCTTCTAACTCTGCCTTTCAAACAAAGGAAGGAAGAAACTTCTGAGAATCTTCTGGAAGCTCTCAAGTCTCTGCCCACCCCAGACTCTCACCTTTGGAAACCGCAGAAGGGCTACAGGTAGTAGTCCCCAAGGACAGCGTCCATGAAGACCCAAACCTCGCCTCTGTTCCACATCCTCCATCCTCTTTGCCTCCAGGGTGGAGGTCTTTGAATGGCGTTCCTCCTTCCCCCGGTCTAAAAGGTTCCTGTGGCTTTAAATCCCTTCCCACCTGTCTGGGATGGGAGTCTCCCTCCAGCACTTCCCACCAGTCAGCTGGTCCTCACCTCTCCCTCTGTAGTCCACACCTGCACTCACCACTCCCTCTGTAGTCCACGCCTGCACACGCACCACAAAAATAGTGAGGAAGCCCACTGGATCTCAGGGGCTCGTGAATCCACAGCACGGGGTGGGAGGTGGCTCCTTGGGGCAGCAGCCCAGCCCCACACCAGCCCCCCACCCCTCCCTAGGCTACCGTGAGACAGATCTCAGCTGCTTGGAGCAAAGCCCTCTCAGCAGAGACAAGCAGTTTCCAGCCCCCACCAACTTTCCCAAACCTCTCCCTCCAAATGCACATCTTCAACCCCACGGGGAGTCCTTCCATAAAAAGAGCCGTAAGCCTCGCTTAGGACTAAAACAAAAGCCACGGCAGCTTCTTCGTTTTTCCTTTCGCTGAGTGTAACAGCTCTATCACGAATCACACTCACTCTACCCTAAAATTACACCTGACCCCTCTAAGGAGCCGGAGCCGAGCCAACCGCACACCCCAGGAGCGTGAGTCAACCCTTCCCCACGCTTAAAGAGGCCCTCCCCGCTCCAGCAGCCAAGAACAAACGGGAGTATTTATATCCTCCAAGCTGGAAGCGCTCAGGGTGTGCACGGGCTGTTGATTTATTACGGGACAGAACCCCGCGCGAAGGATCAGAGTCACTGCTGAACTGCTCCCAGGGCCGGACGCCGACTGTCCACAGAGCCTCCCACAGCCCAGGGGGACTTGCAGGGTGGGAGAAGTCCAAGGCCAGACACCCATCCCCCACCACCGATAACCTCAAATTAACCCGCTTGTCCCTTGAGTGTGGACAACGGACGCTGACGTCCACTGAACAACAGTACTCCGGCTGGTGCCATGCGACCTCCAAAAACCCACGCGTTGGGTTCTTAGGTCCCCAGGTGGCAGTGTCAGGAGGAGGGGTGCTGTGGAAAGCAACAGGACAGAAATGGATCCATGCGCTTCTCCCAGGAGAGGGTTGTGATCCTGTTTCCCCGGATCTCTCGCTCCTCCTCCCTGTCCACACCTCCTGCCCTCAGCCACATCAGCCTCTTGGGTTTCCCTGCCTCCTGCGAGGAGACAAGCCAGCTTCTATTCTTTTTGTTTCATCGTTTATAGATTTATTTGCTTATTGGAAAGGCAGAGAGAAGGGAAATCAATGTTGCACCTGCTGGATCACTCCCCAGATGGCCCCAACAGCCCAGGGTTCGGCCAGGCCAAAGCCGGGAGCCTGGAATTCCACCCAGGTCACCCACATCCAGGCGACAGGGGCCCAAGGACGTGGGCCATCTTCTGTGGCCTTTCCAGGCGTGAATTAGCAGGGAGCTAGCACAGAAGCAGAGGAGCCAGGACTCAAACCCGTGATCCGATGCGGGATGCTGGCCCGGCAGGCGGTGGCTTTCCCTGGCCCCAGCTTCTATTCCTTCTAAGTTTCCTGGCCTCGGGCATTTTGTTACAGCAGCAGCAGATGGGCTAGGACCACTGGCTAAGGGGCCCGCACTGTGCTGAACCTGCCCTTGAAGGAGGCATTTGATTTTTACCTCCGGCTTAGAGCTGGGAACAGTCCCGGAGCTCAGAGAAGCACAGGACAGGGTCCCAGCCTGGGTGTCCGTGGAGCCCAGACCCCTGGGCTACCCCCAAACCCACATAGGCCGGGTCTGTGTTCAGAGGAGGAGCTCACTCACAGCAGGGCGGGGTCCTGCCCGGGGGCCCAGGCCAGAGGTGCCCAGAGCTGCCAGCTTAAACAGACCCGCCCTCCACTGCTGTCGCTGCTGCCTCTCACCCAGAGGTTGCAGTGAGCAACAGAGTTGCACAGCGATGTCTACTCTGACTCCTGCAGTCAGGGTTCCAGCTAAGAATTGCCTTCCTCAGGGGCCGCCATCTGCCACGCCAGCATCCCATCTGGGCACTGGTTCTAGTCCCAGCTGCCCCACTTCTGATCCAGCTCCCTGCTAACAGACCTGGGAAAGCAGCAGAAGATGGCCCAAGTCCTTAGGCCCCTGCACCCACATGGGAGACCCGGAAGAAGCTCCTGGCTCCTAGATTTAGTCTGGCCCATTTGGCAGTTGCAACCATTTGGGGGAATGAACCAGTGGATGGAAGACCTCTCTCTCTCTTTCTGTGTGTGTGTGTCTGTCTCTGCCTCTAACTCTGCCTTTCAAATACAATATTTTTTAAAAAGAAATAATTGCCTTTTTCTCCCCATAGGCATTTGGTATCTTCCTTTCTCAAGTGAAAAATGGACTTGTCACAGTCGCTGTATTTTTTTTTAATAAAAATACATTTGAGACATGTAACTGACTCTTTTTTTTTTTTTTTAAGATTTATTTTAAAGGCAGAGTTAGAGAGGCAGAGGGAAAGTCTTCCATCCGCTGGTTCATTCCCTAATTGGCTGCAACGGCCGGCGCTGGGCCGATCCACAGCCAGGAGCTTCTTCTGGGTCTCCCATGTGGGTGCAGGGACCCAAGTATTTGGGCCATCCTCTACTGTTTTCCCAGGCCATAGCAGAGAGCTGGATTGGAAGAGAAGCAGCCAGGATTCAAACCAGTGCCCATATGGGATGCTGGCACTGCAGGGGGTAGTGTTACCCACTAAGCCACAGCACTGCCACCCTCCCAACTTTGTTTGCAACAACACAGAAATGGATGTCAGCAGCCAGAGCTCCTGCCCCCAGTGGCTGCCGAGCTACCCACGGGTGTCGCTCTACACTTAAAAATGCCACGGAGCCCCCATGGCTCCATCACCTGTCAAGGGCCCCATTCCCTTAACCCTGTTACAGTGGCCACTAAGATTCAACCTGAGTTTGCAGGGGGCAAAACCCAGGCCCTGCTGACACCTGGGTCTCTGGTCCCCTGTTGTTGTGAGCCATAGGGTGTGTGCGCTGTGGGTGTAGCAACCCCAGTGCTCCGTCCATCAGCTCAGAACACCGCCCTAGCCTGGTGTCAGGCAGTGCTCCCGGCTTGGTCTCACCCACTCTTCGGAGCCTGCTACCTTAAGGCACCTTGTGGAGACACAAGGAGTGCTCCCTGTTGGACAGGAATATTGGCACCTGCTCCCGGCAGGGCCTTCCCCAGAGCCCTAAGTGGTGACCAGAAAGCAAGAAGGGCCGCAGGCACAGTGACCAGGGCAGTCGGCTTCACCAGGACAAGAAGCTGGGGATGGCAGGCACCGGTGCAGCGTCTCTGGCCGCCATGGACTCTCTCCCTGTCGAGTCCGTGACCACAACTCCAGCCCACGGCACCAGGACACGCAGCCCGTGGAGACCAGGGCCCACAGCAGGGCCGAGAGCTATAACGCACCAACCGCCCACCCAGGTGAGGCCAGCCTGGAGGAGTGGGCATGCCCCAGCTGCCCCGGCCCTGCAGATGCTGAGCCTCAGAAAAGCAGGGGCCCGGCCAGCCGGGCTGGGGTCCCTGCCTTCCCCGGAACCGCTGCCGGTCAAGAAGCAGCCCCCACAGGCCCCCCCATCTGCTGCTCACCCCGCCCCAGCACCATGGGGAAAGGGGGCAGGGAGGGGGGAAGGATTCCCCAAAGGAGCCCTAAGCATGGTCAGGGAGGGACACCAGGGCCCGAAACCAGTACCATACCTCTCTGGAAATTGCCTGCTGCCCTCTGCCTGTCTGCGGGAGCCCAGAGTCAAGGCAGGGGGCCAGCAGGGGGCAGCCTCGCCATGGGGGTGGGGCTCCAGGCTGGAGAAGCAGGGGAGACACCCACCTCTGATGACAGCGCCCAGAGCCCCTCACAGCTGCCTGTTCTCTCACAGAGCAAGAAGCCAGACAGCTCAATTTCAGGGTGATCTAGTAAAGGCACAGGTAAAATCTAAACAAACAGGAGGCACTTAGATGCTGGCGAGGCGATCAGATGGGCTTTATTTACCAAACACCTGTTACCGGGCAGCAGGTGCCTCTCGGCAGGAAAGCAAAGGAGCACCAGGCGCTGGGTGGGGGTGGGGCCCTGGGGCCTGGATGCACTTTCACTGAGCAGGGGCATGGGTGGGGTGCAGCCTGCCTGCCTCCTGGGCCATGGGGGGGGGGGGGCCCTTACTAGCCGCAGCCCAACCAGGTGGCTCAGGGGTGTTCTTAACGGGCCGCTACCACCCAGGAAGGCAGTGCAAGTTAGAGCGATGTTTGTAGGCTCCCAACATTGGGGGGGGGGGGAAGGGGGCCAAGGGATTCTGGGTCCTGCCTTGGGGAAGAGGAATTCCAGTTACTGTGGCTGGAGAAGGTGGGAGGAGAGGGTGAGAGAGAAACTTGGCTTCTCTTTGAAGGAGGCAAGGACATTTCTGCCGTGGCTGGGTAGAATGGAGAGTGGACTTCCACCCGGGTCTTTGACTCCAGCGCTCCTGGACTTTCTACAGCTGGACGCTGGGCAGACTTGCCCACCAGGGCCCCACACCGAGTGAGCCAGCCTCAGCCAGGAGCCACGGCCACCAGAATCCTGCCCGTGACCAGCAAACCTTCTAGAGGGTTCTCCTTCCAGATGGAGAGGCAGGTGTGGGTCCCAGTCCATCTCAGGTGTGCAGGGGACAGAAAGTGGTCCTGACCAGGAGACAACCAGAGTTTTGGAGGGAAGTGGGTGACCGGGAGAGAACAAATGCAGACCTGACCCAGCCTCGCCAAGGCCCAAGAGGTTGTCCCTCTCAGGATGCCTGGACTACTGGTGCGGACTCGGCGACCAGCGCACCTGCAGCGACTCTCTCAGTGGCCTGTGTCTCCCTCTCTAACTCTGTCCTTCCTGGGAGAGGGCTCTGCTTTTGCTGGGATCTCTAGGATTATGGGAACAGGAAGCCCCTCAGGAAAAAAAAAAAAAAAAACACCCAAAGGCACCTGCCACCTGTCAACATTTTGCTGAATTTTTTAGGGTAAAATACCGATGCTCATACAAATATCAAACAGACAGATGTCAGAGACCTTCCTTGATGCAGTAGTGAGTGGTGGAAGCCTTGAACGTCGGCCAAGGTAGGCTTGGTCCCTGCCTGTCCTGCAGATGAGTGCCCCCGGCCCCGCCCTTCCCCCCAGCGTTTGGCCCTCACCCAGGGACCAGCCCTCCCTTTTTCAAGTTCTTTACTTATCTGGAAGGCAGAGACGAAGGAAGAGCTCCCACCTGCTGGTTCTTTCCCCAATGCCTGCAACAGCGGGGGCTGGGCCAGGCTGAAGCCAGGAGCCTGGAGCTCCACCCAGGCCACAGGAATCCAGCACTTGAGCCCTCCCCTGCTGCCTCCCGGAGTGGGCGTGAGCAGGGAGCTGGTGTCAGCAGTGGAACTGGGACTCGGACCCAGGCATCTCTCAACGGCTGCACCAAACGCTCATCCCGTCACCCCTCTCTGCTGGTGACTCCATCATTCCCAGCAGAGAAACAAGCATGTAAAAACAAGGTGGGAAATGCCCTTCAAGAGAAATAACAATCCCTTGGCACCCTTCCTCCGACAGTCACGGGCTCTTCTCTGTATAAAGCTCCCGCAGGGCTACCCACACCGCCCGCCGTCCCTCCCTCCCTCCCTCCCCGCTCCGCCTCCAGCCTGTCCATCAGCGTGCCCACCGCCCTCCGCAGGGGCCTGTCCGTCACAGGGCACCAGACTGGGGGCCTCAACCACACACGTTCACGTTCCACCGCCTCTGGGGGCTGCAGGTCCCAGAGGAAGGCGTGGGCAAGGTTGGCCCCTGGCCGACGGCGTCCTCTCCCAGTGTCCTCCACGGTCCCCCCTCTGTGTGTGTCTGCATCCTGCTCCCCTCCAATAAGGACCCCAGGCATGCGGGGCTGCCAGTCACGGCCTGAGGTGCTGGGAGTTAGGGCCTGGCGCTCCCACGCTCCCTGCCGGGACCTCCTCCTCCTAGCTCTCCACCTGGCTACTTCTCTCGGGCCCTTCAAGTCCTGGTCCCAGTGTCGCCTTGTCCCTGGACGTGCAGCCCCTCCCCCACACCCCCAGGCCGTCCTCCCACCCTCTACCCAGGCACCCTCTGATGGCTGCACAATCTCCCCAGATATGATGGCTGCTGTTGGCGGTCTCCCTCAGGAGGAGGGGATGCTGAGGTCTTTGTGCACTGTGTCCCAAGCACCCAGAAGAGCACCAAGTACCTAGAACAGCACTACACGCTTAGAACAGCACCTAGCACCCAGAACAGTACCAAGTACTTAGACCAGCACCAAGCACCCAGGACAGTACCAAGTACTTAGACCAGCACCAAATGCTTAGAACAGTACCTAGTACCCAGAACAGCACCACTTAGAATAGTACCTAGCACCAGAACAGTACCAAGTACTTAGACCAGCACCAAGCACCCAAGCACCCAGAACAGCACCAAGTACCTAGAACAGCACTACATGCTTAGAACAGTACCTAGCACCCAGAACAGTACCAAGTACTTAGACCAGCACCAAGCACCCAGGACAGTACCAAGTACTTAGACCAGCACCAAACGCTTAGAACAGTACCTAGTATCCAGAACAGCACCAAACACTTAAAACAGTACCTAGCACCAGAACAGCACCAAGTACGTAGCCAGCACCAAACACCCAACACAGTATTTAGATCAGCACCAAGTACCTAGAACAGCACCAAACACTTAGAATAGTACCTAGCACCAGCACCAAGTACTTAGACCAGCACCGAGCACCCAGAACAGTACCAAGTACCCAGAACAGCACCAAGTACCAAGAACAGCACCAAATGCTTAGAACAGTACCTAGTACCTAGAACAGCACCAAATGCTTAGAACAGTACCTAGCATCCAGAACAGTACCAAGTACTTAGACCAGCACCAAGTACCCAGAACAGTACCGACTATTTAGATCAGCACCAAGCACCCAGGACAGTACCAAGTACCTAGACCAGTACCAAGCACTCAGAACAGTACCAAGTACCCAGAACAGCACCAAATACTTAGTTCCCTCCTAGTTCCCACAGTTTTCTTCCTGACACAAGAAAAAATTTCTATCAGGGTGTCCCCTGGTGTGCCATGGAAACCAAAGCCTGAATACCAGATCCAGGAAACTCCTGCTGAGGGGGCGGAAGAAGGTGTGCAGGGCACGGTCAGGTGCGGGGCAGGACCGACCCCCCCCCCGGGCACCTCGTTCTCACCCCAGCCCAGGCAGGAGGAGAAGGAAGAGTCCGGCTGTGTGCCCACCTGCCGCCTATAGCCATGCCCTCTCAGCTCGGGGATGACTGGACGCCGTGTGCTGCCCTGGGAGCAGAGAGAACTCGGGCAGCTGGAGCCAGGAGCATTTGGCTTTGCCTCTGCTGGTTCCGTCTGCACCCCCGCTCCATGCTGGGACCCCGTCTCATAGGAGGGGGCCTGGGGCTCTGGCAGGTGAAGCAAGATGCCCAAGGAGACCCTACCGGAAGCCAGAATTCCCAGCCCGGCCTCTCCCCTCTCAGCCTGGAGTCTTTTCCCTCGGGGAGGCGGGCAGGCCCAGGAGGTGGCTTCAGCATTGTGTCCTTGCTCTTGTCCCCAGCAGAGCTCTGAGATCCCATTGGATCGGGGCGGGGCGGCAGGGACAGCGGCTTTGCCAGAAGCTCGCGTTTTATCAGGAAAGACGGGGCCCCATCTCCGCTGAAGAACTCAATGTCGGAGCCAAGTGTCCTTGTCTAAGACAAAGAACCTCCGGGCGCTTGCAACCCAATAGGCTCCGGGGGCACGAGCCTCACAGCGCGCAGGCCTGGGGGACAGGCAGGCGGCGCCGGTGGGATCCCAGCCAGAAACAGGCCAGCAAGCAGCAGCCCGGCACAGCCTTGAATGAGGCGGTCTGCTCCTCTCCGGTGCTGTGTCTGATGGTGGCAGCCAAGAGCACTTCCAGGGCCACTTGGAAGCAGGGGAGGGGGATCTGGTTAAAATCCAACCCCCCAGGCAGAGCCAGGAGCTGCCTGGGTGGAAGGGGGGCCCCCCAGGAGGCCCTGCAGGGCCTTCATCTCTATCAAGTCAGCTGTGGTGTGCACCTCCTCGCCTAGGTGAAGGGCAAAGGTGTGTGCGCAAAGAATCTGATAGGCTCATCTCTAGCTGTTGGGCTGGGCGGTGAGGCCCCAGCTGTGGGGGGCCCGAGGGAAGAGAACAGGATGGGGTGAACCTGACCCTGACCCTGACCCTGACCTCTCCCAGCCCAAAAGGGGCCTCTGCTCCCACCCTTCTTGGGCCTGGCTCATGCCTGGGAGTAGGTGGTGCTGCCCCCTGCAGGTGACTGGAGGTAAATGCTCACAATGGCTCAATCGCCCAATGGCTCCCAAGTCAGGAGACTGGACCAAGGAGACAGAAAAGCTAGGGGGAGTGGCCCAGGACCTGCAGCCAGACGCATTTCAACGGCTGGTTTTCTGACCCCACGGTGACTGTGCTCAGCCCTGAAGTAGACAAATGTTCGCAGAGATTTCTGGTACCACTCAAGTCTCCCCGGGGCTTCCCCAAGAACAGGATCCTCCACCCCGCCCCCCAAGTGACCAGATGGGCAGAACTCTGTCCCTAGAGACCGTCTCACAGAAGGAGGAGTGTGTGGGAGGGTCTGACCCAATGGGCAGCTCCTGCTCACTCTGCATCTCAGAAACGAGTTGATAGCCCTCAATCACTCCACGTTGAGCAATCGTCTTAAACCTGAGAGTAGTTGCGCACGGACGGAACCGTCTGGAACATCCATAAAGGGAACACAGAGACACCCAGGCTGCCCATTAGCGGATGGTCGTGCCCAGGCTTCCTTTGCAGAATGTCTGCCCAGGGCGGCTCCGGCCTCTCTCTCTCTGGCACCCGGAGACTGTTAAACAGACTGACGTCATTTTCCCACAGAAGGGGTCGACCAAGGCGAGGCAGAAATAAAGACGGAAGACACCCAGGGGGGAAGGCTATCGGTGAGTAAGGAACCTCAGCACGAAGACGCAGACGTGGAGCAGGGGACGGGGTGGGAGCCACGAGCCGGCATTCAGTGGAAGGCAGAGAGTCTGCTGGGAGGACCCTGCGGCTCCAGTAGGCGGAGGGGGACTGAGAGGGGGCCGCCGGGACACACCTGTCATTGTGTCTGGCCAGCCCTTCCCTGCGCTCCCCCCATGCTGACAGCGCGGGCAGACCCAGGACCTGCAGGAGAGAAGGACTCACCGCCCCAGCATTGCCTTCTTCCATTGGGAACGTGGAGCACCCAAGCCCAACCCCACACCCACCGTCAAAGGAAGACCCCACTCAGGGAGGCCACACAAAGAGGATGAGAGGGGCTGCAAGCGAGGTGTGCAGGTCTGTTTACTCCTCATGGACCACACTGGCATCTGAAGCTACCCTCAGCTGTGAGGAGGCAGCAGGTTGAGCCACTGCCTGCGACATTGGCATCCCATACGGGCGCCTGTTCAAGTCCCGGCTGTTCCACTTCTGATCCAGCTCCCTGCTAATGTGCCTGGGAAAGCAGTGGAGGATGACCCAAGTGCTTGGGCCCCTGCACCCACAAAGGAGACCTGGGCCCCCAGATGCTGCCTGGCCCAGCCCTGGCCATTGTAGCCATTTGTGTCTTGAAGGCACAGCCGCCGTGGCCCCTAAGAGTCCACAACGGTGTTTCGTCCAAAGACGGCATCTCTGTGGCTGCAGACAGGTGGTGCTGAGAGCTGTTCTAGAACTTTCTTTACCTCTAATGAGCCAGAGAATGGATCAGGACTACGGAGAAATGCAAGAATAATGGCACATTTGCAAGTCAAAATTCAGCTCTCTGATTCTAGAGGGGAAAAACATGATTTTTTAAACCTTTTACCTGAAGTGAGAACTTGGGTCTTGAATACATGCGTGAGTGAGATGTCTGTGTGTGTGTGGCCGTCTCTCCTGTGGGCGGGGCGACTTACTTAGCTCCATAATGATTACCTAAGTGAGAACAGAAGTGTCAGAAACATCGGTGCTAATTGCCTTTGCTGCAGAGACCTGCGGCCGGCTGCCTGACTTTTAACAGCAGTCACACCTGACTCAGGAATGTGAGCCCAGAACAGTGTGACCATCCCGTGTTTTTTTGTGTTTTTTTTTTTTTTTTTGGACTTATTTTATTTATTGAAAGGCAGAGTGAGAGAGAGGGAGAAACAGAAGGAGAGGGAGAGGGAGAAACAGAAGGAGAGGGAGAAACAGAAGGAGAGGGAGAGGGAGAGGGAGAAACAGAGGGGGGAGGGGGAGAGGGGGAGAGGGAGAGAGGGAGAGGGAGAGGGAGATGCTCCAATACTGGATGCAGGCCAGGGGGAGGGGGAGGGGGAGGGGGAGGGGGAGGGAGAGGGAGAGGGAGAGGGAGAGGGAGAGGGAGAGGGAGAGGGAGAGGGAGAGGGAGAGGGGGAGGGGGAGGGGGAGGGGGAGAGGGAGAGGGAGAGGGAGAGAGGGAGAGGGAGAGGGAGATGCTCCAATACTGGATGCAGGCCCCGGCCACCACTTTGCCGAACCTGCTTCGCCTGCGTTGTGAGATCAGGGTTCCCTGGAGAGGGCCCCCAGGAAAAGGGGGAGTGAGGGAAGACTTGGTGGTACAGAGGCTGGGTTTCTGGATGCCCTGGGATGAGACAATGTAAGAAAAACAACGCCCTAAGCACCTGTTGCTTTGCTTTGCAGATGGCTTGTGTGTGATGAGAAGCTTGGTCCCCAGCTGGGTGATGTTGTAGCCGTGTGACTTTAAGGGGGGGGGGGGCCTAGTGGAAGGCGGTTAGGTCATCACAGGTTTCATCCACGGAAGAGGTGAGTGCATTTTCAATCCAGGTCTCCCTATGGGTGGCAGGGATCCAGCTACTTGAGTGATCACCGATGCCTCCTCCCACATTAGCAGGAAGCTGGGAATGAGAGCCAAGGGCGACCGGAACCCAGGAACTCCACATCAACACGGGATGCCGGCATCCTAGCCACAGCTTACCTGCTGTGCCAAACGCTCACCCCAGTGTAAGTATGTTTAAACACAAAGAGGGGCCAGCACCGCGGCTCACTAGGCTAATCCTCCGCCTTGCGGCGCCAGCACACCAGGTTCCAGTCCCGGTCGGGGCGCAGGATTCTGTCCCGGTTGCCCCTCTTCCAGGCCAGCTCTCTGCTGTGGCCCGGGAAGGCAGTGGAGGATGGCCCAGGTGCTTGGGCCCTGCACCCCATGGGAGACCAGGAAAAGCACCTGGCTCCTGCCATCGGATCAGTGCGGTGCGCCGGCCGCAGCGCACCGGCCATGGTGGCCATTGGAGGGTGAACCAACGGCCAAGGAAGACCTTTCTCTCTGTCTCTCTCACTGTCCACTCTGCCTGTCAAAAAAATAAAAATAAATTAAAAAAAATAAACACAAAGAGGAATCCTATGGTGTGCTTGCTCCTTTTGGGGAGATTTGCACGTTTAATTTCCCCTTTTGATTTATTTCATAAACATTTACATGCGACTTGTTATGCACCAGGCACCGATCCAAGAGCTTTTCAAGTGTAACTCATTTATTGGTGCAGAAACATCCTGGAGCAAGCGTCTTGAGAGACCTGGAGAGTGTATTCTTAGGATGATGCCACAGCAGTGGGACTGCTGATTTCCATAATTGCTCCCCCGTTGTCTTCCAGAAAAAGCACATGGATTTACGCTCCCACCTCTGGCGTCTACACCGCATCCCTGCCCAGGGGGTGTCACGGTTTTCCATTTTGCTAACCTGACACGTGAACAAGAAATCTCACTGTCGCTTGTTCTGTGTTTCATTCAGAAAGAGGCTGGGCCTCTTGCCTGTGTTTTTTGGCCATTTGTATTTATTTTGCCATAAATCGCCCGTTCACGTCCTTTGCACACTTCTACTTTTTAAATATTTTTTTTATTCATTTGAAAGACAGAGTTATAGAGAGAGGTAGAGACAGAGAGAGAGGTCTTCCATCCACTGGCTCACTCCTCAATTGGCTGCAACAGCTAGAGCTGCGCCAATCCAGAGCCAGGAGCTTCTCCCAGGTCTCCCACACGGGTGCAGGGGCTCAAGGACTTGGGCCATCTTCTGCTGCTTTCCCAGGCCATAGCAGAGAGGTGGATCGGGAGAGGAGCAGCCGGGACTCGAACCAGCGCCCATATGGGATGCCGGCACTGCAGGCAGTGGCTTTACCTGCTATGCCACAGTGCCGGCCCCTGAGTTGTTTTTTCTTACTGATTTATGGGAATGCTTTGTCAAGCAGGGAGTTTGGCTCATCGCATTTGTCTGCCCCAGATGTTGCAAATACATTTTCCCAGCCTTTCATCTTTCCGATGGTTGACCATCAAATGGAAATTTTACATTTTTTGTGTAGTGAAATTTAATCAACTTTTTTTTCCTTTCTGAGTTCTGGGCTTTGTGTTTTACTTCACTTATGCTCTCTCCTCTAGGTTTTGTCCCTTCTTTGTCTTAAACAATAGTAGGTTCACAAGAAGTTGAAGTTCCACCCCCTCGTGTAGGTCCCCATGGTTACAGCTTACATAGCCATAGTACAATAGGAAAACCAGGCAACTGACATTGGTGCAGTGGGTGTGTGCGTGTGGTTTCATGGCAGCTTATCACGGTCCCCCTGCGCCGCAACTTGGAATGCGAGGTGGAGTCCAGGGTACTCTCTGCACTCCAGTTCCTGCTGATGTGCCCCCGGGAGGCCCAGTAGATGGCTCAGTGGCTGGGTTCCCACGGGGGAAAGCTGGATCTAATTCCTGGCTCCCAGCATTTGGGATGCGAACAAGGAGATAGGATCTCTCTCTCCTTCTCTGACTCTCTCTCCCTCTCAGATAAATATGTTAAATGCATGTAAGTTTATAAACTTCGATGCAAAAAAATTTTTGAAATCCAGGCACCATTTTTTCAATGATACACATTTTCCATGAACTTTTTTTTTTAAAGGTCTTCCTTCCATTGGTTCACCCCCACCACCACCCCCCCACAAATGGCCACTACAGACAGTGCACTGTGCTGATCCAAAGCCAGGAGCCAGGTGCTTCTCCTGGTCTCTCATGTGGGTGCAGGGCCCAAGCACTTGGGCCATCCTCCACTGTACTCCCTGGCCACAGCAGAGAGCTGGCCTGGAAGAGTGGCAACCAGGACAGAACCTGGTGGCCCAACCGGGACTAGAACCCGCAGGCGGAGGATTAGCCTAGTGAGCCGCAGTGCCAGCCTCCATGAACTTTTTGAAAGCCCCCCCACACACACACACACACTTGATCTTTGGAGATCGGCTTGTTTTTGGTTTGTTTTATTGTTGTTGTTGTTGTTTTGACTCAACGTGGTGTCCTTGAGATCCACGTTGCCACCTGCCTGGGTCCATATTTGTTCTTTTCACTGCTGAGCAGACTTCCGTGATGGGGACGTCCCACTCTCCACTTGTCTGCTCACCTGTTGTAGGGCATTTGGTTTGTTGCCAGTTTCTGCCATTACAAATAAAACGTGTGTGAACAATCCAAGCTTTTCACTGGCATAGGTTTTCCTCTCCAGGATAAGTATCCAAGAGTCCAGCTGCTGGGCTGTGTAGAAAGTGTGTGTTGAATTTTTTTAAAGAATTCCCAAGCATTTCCTAGAGTAGCTCTCTTGTCTTTCATTACGCAAGTCTCTGTCATTTAAGTTGCATAGTTAGGCCGTTTATATCTAATGCAATTATTGACAGGTTGAGGCTTAAGACTTTTTTTTTTGTTTTCTGTTCATTTTTCTATGTTTTTTTTATTCTGATTTTCTGTGAGTCATTTGGACTTTTTTTAGAATTTCATTTTGATGGATAAATAGTTTTTTCTGTGTGTCTCTTTGTGGCTACTTTGGATATTTTACTGAGGATGCATAACAGATTAGTCTATAGGGGTCGGCATTTAACTGGGTTGTAAGAAACCTCACTTCCCCAATCCGCTCCCATTCCTAGTCTAGATGCATCCCTGGGGGCCTCCGCAGGGAGTGGGGGGCCAGGCTCCTCTCTCAGGCTCCACTGGGAGCAGGAGGAGCATGGCGGTGCTGGGGACTGAAAGAGCCCCCCTCAAATCCCTCAGTGAGACCTACCCTCCCATGTGATGGCGTGGGTGGGGCCTGTGGGGTGATCAGTCATGGGACTGGAGCCCTTGTGAACGAGGTTAATGCCCCCTCAGGAGGGGTTAGAGGCTCCGGGACGCCCCCTCCCAGCACATGGAGGAGACACAGGTGGAAGGCATCGCCTGAGAACCAGGAAGCGCCACGCCGGCCGCGGCCGCTGTGCCATCCTGATCTCTGCCCAGCATCCAGAGGGTGAGGATAAACGCGGACAGCTGAGGAGCCTCCCAGGCTGCGGCTGTCTGTGGCAGCAGCAAACGCGCCCAAGCGAGCGGCCGTGGTCCAGCCTGTTCTGTCCTGCTCCCTTCTCTCCTCCTTTGGCTAAAGAGAGCAGACTTGTCTGATGACTTTGTGGGTTTTTTCTTTTCTTTTTTATTATTTATTTATTTATTTATTTGAAAGTCAGAGTTACACAGAGAGAGAAGGAGAGGCAGAGAGAGAGAGAGAGGTCTTCTATCTGCTGGTTCACTCCCCAATTGGCTGCAACGGCCGGAGCTGCGCCGATCCGAAGCCAGGAGCCAGGAGCTTCTTCTGGATCTCCCACATGGGTGCAGGGTCCCAAGCACTTGGGCCATCTTCTACTGCTTTCCCAGGCCACAGCAGGGAGCTGGATCAGAAGTGGAGCAGCTGGGACATAGAGGATGCTGGCACTGAAGGCGGATGCTTAGCCCACTACGTCACAGTGCCAGCCTTTCTTCGAAGTTGTTTTTTTTTTTTTTTTTTGACAGGCAGAGTGGACAGTGAGAGAGACAGAGAGAAAGGTCTTCCTTTGCTGTTGGTTCACCCTCCAATGGCCACCATGGCCGGTGTGCTGTGGCCGGCACACCACGCTGATCCGAAGCCAGGAGCCAGGTGCTTCTCCTGGTCTCCCATGGGGTGCAGGGCCCAAGCACTTGGGCCATCCTCCACTGCCTTCCCGGGCCACAGCAGAGAGCTGGCCTGGAAGAGGGGCAACCGGGACAGAATCCGGCGCCCCAGCTGGGACTAGAACCCGGTGTGCTGGTGCCGCAAGGCGGAGGATGAGCCTAGTGAGTCACAGCGCCAGCCTCTTCGTAGGTTTTTAATAAGACACTTGAATCACTGATTCATCTAGAATTCATTTTTCCTCCGTGGAGCCGGGCAGGAGCCACAGTTTCATTACTCGAGGCTGTCCGAGCACACGCTGCACCAGTCTGATCCCCTGCTGATCCACGATGCCGCACGCGTCTGCCGTCGCAGGTGAGGCTGTGTCCCAGTGCCCTATCGACCCGTGCGCTTCCTCGGCAGCTGTGGGCTTATTTATCGAACAGCCCATGTGTGCTCTGTCTGCGGGAGTGCCTCCTGTCTTTGCTGTTCTGTCTGCAGGGCCGCAAGAGCCCCCTGCTCTGCAGACCCCTCCCCACACCCTCTAAAGGGCCCGGTCTCAGTTTCCCGTGACTTTTGCAGCCAAGAGCCACACACTCAGTGACCGAGAGCAACAGAGGCGCATTGGCTCCCATTTCTGGAGACCAGAAGTCCAAAGGCAAGGTGTTCCCAGCCTCTCCCCAGTGCCTGGGGGCCTCAGGCAATCCCAGCACTCCTGCACCTGCAGCTGGGTCCCTCCCATCCCTGCCCCTGTCCCCGCTCCGTCCTCTGCACATCTCTGTGCGCTGCTTCTCTTATGCTGAGGATAGGAGTCATGCTGGATTGACAGCCCCCACCCTAGGATGACCTCAGCCCCCACCCTAGGATGACCTGACTTTCTCTTAACCCACTGCATCAGCCACGACCCTAAGTCCAAGAGCGTTCACGTTCGGGGGGTCCACGAGGGATGTGAATTTTGCGGGAGCACCATTCAACTGCACTTGCCAAGACAGCCCCTCCCCAGACCCCCGGCCCTCCAAGGGGCCCCCTTCAGACCCTCCAGCCCTGAGGCTGACCCAGGGTCTCTCGGGCTCAGAGAGGGCGAAGGAAACCTTCCCAGGTCACACAGGGACTTGAACCAGCTCCGTCCAGATCCTCCATCACCCCCCTGACCCCACCCTCCCACACCGTCTCCATGCACCTGCGACCCCCGAGGGCTGAGCCTAGCTGTGCTGCTGGGTCTGCCCTATCTTGCGTACTGCCTGCTGGGCCACCTGATTTGAACTTAGCAGAGGAGTTACTGGCCATGACCTCCACTGTGAACCAAGGAGGACTCAAAACTCTTCCTTGCAATTTGTCCCATTGGCCTGGGGGGGGCGGGGGGAGAGGCTCTCGCCACACCAGTCCTTTGATGGAGATGTTATGTTCTCCCTGCTGAACGAAGCACGTTCTCATCTGAGCTCATTCAAGCTCTATTAAGCACAGAGGGAGGCCCTGCTGGGACATTGCCAACCGCCAGCAGCAGATGAGAGCGAACCCTGTCATCACCTTCAGTCTTGGACTGGGAGCGAGGCGCCCCCGCCCCGACTCGGGCCACCTCAACCTGTGACCAGCCCTCCGGGGGTCTCACACTCGGTCTGTGCAGCGAGGGCCCAGAGGGAGGCTCGGACGTCAGCCTCCAGGTTCAAATCCACCCTCTGCTACCTGCCAGCTTGGCTAGACAACTTGCTTAGCTGCCCGTGCTTCAGTTTCACTATCAGTGAGAGGGTATTGGGGTGGCCTGGACAGAGCAACCTGCCGGACAAGGCGCAGACCGCACCGCCCGGCCCGGACACTCAGTCCTGCTGTCATGCTCATGTCCAGGCGGCCCACAACCCCTTACTGCTCTAAGACACAGGAACCTCCGACTCCCAGAACCACCAGGGGCCAGAAATGCTTGTCCTCACTTAGGCCGGTGTTGCCATGGGGACGTGGGTCTTTGGTTTTCAGCCTGTAGGTGGGCTGCCCGCCTTGACACCTGCACCATGCCACGCCCACCTGTGCCTGCTGGCTCCTGGGAGGGGGCTGGGGAGACACACATGGCTCGCTGAGGCCCGGGTACATGTCCACATGTCACGTTCTGCAGGGACCACTGCCCTCGGGTGCTGCCCTACCACGCGTGGAGACCAAGTGGGCTGGGGGACCCTGTCCACCTCCTGACTTCTCCTATCACGTGAAGGGGAGCTACACTCGGCCACCTGGGAATTTTGCAGGCAGCACTTGTCCTACTGTGCTTGCCAGCGAGGCTGGCAGACAAGACCTTCTATCTCAATCAGATATCCCGGCTAATGGAGCATTCGTCTCTGCCTTCCACCGGTCCCCTGTGCCCGGAGAACTCTCAAACAGCAAAATGCACTTGACACGAACACCTCGGTGGCCGTAATTGAATCTGCCTCTGGTAAACACGGGCTCACCAGGATCTCTCTGTTGCCGGAGGGTCCTCATTACAGAGATCAGTCACTGTTTGTCTCCTTGATCCAGATTCCTGGTGGGTAAAACGCTGCAGCGGGCCTCTGACAGGCTCGGACGCTCCTCGCCCGGCTGGAGAAGCTACGCGGAGATGGAGCTGGTTTGTCTGCTGTTTCGGAGACACCTGCCTGCATGGGAAGGTGCATTCTCAGCGTGTGGCAAGCCAGGCCCTTGGCACCTAGCTCCAGCGAGATCATCATCCGACGCTCGAAAACCCTGGAGGGGTTCCGGGACCATCTTTTCTCGCCCGTCAACGAGCAGCGCGATTCTCCCTCAGCTCTCATAGCCAGACTGATATTCCGGATGATAAGCCCAGATTAATTGCACAGAACCAGGGGCACGATGCCACCCAAGCTGACGTTCGCGACAGGAAGACGTGGCAAATCTTACTTGGATTGTTCCTGGTGGACGCCTGTTCCCGTTCCTGCCACCGTGGCACAGGATAAGAAAGCGAGATTGAAAGCACCTGTTTTCCGAGCTGGAGACTTCGTAAGTGGTGCTGAGGTTACAGCCATTACCCTCACGGATTTTACAGCCACGTTTTCTAACCAGCCAAAAGCACTTTCATTGAATATTAATAAAACAGATGCTGGAAGGCGGCTGGAGCCCCATGATGTTTCTACATCCCGCCCCCACACGTCCGTTCCCCCCCAAAGAAGCCGAGGCAGGGCGGCAACCTCCGAATCCTGCATCTCTGGGCACAGCCCTAAAGGAAGCCGCACTGGGGAAGGAGAAACCGCATTGCGCTTAGCCAGGACCCCTGGGGGAGGAGGCGGCATCCCGCCTCAAACCGACTTCACTCTCGAAATGAGATGCAGAAACAGCTGGGGGACACGTGACTTCTGCTCCGAAGTCCATCATGGTACAAATCTGAACAGTAGTGGGGCAGGGCAGAGCCCGGCCACCAGCCACGGCCAAGAACTCGTGCAAGGGGACCTCGGAAACTTCACGGACAGGATAGAGTTAAAAGATGACTTTATCCTCTGTGGATGTTCTGAGAGCCCCTCTCTATGTAGATTTCCATTTTTTTCCCTGCAAAAATAAACTTATCTTTTTTTAAAAAAAATCACTTTTTTTGAGAGAGAGTTCAGGGAGATGTCCACAACCTTTGGGGTGGGGTCAAGGCCAGAGCCAGGAGCCAGAAACGCAGTCCAGGTCCCCCAACTGGGTGGCACCAACTCAGTTACTTGTGCCATCACCACTACCTCCCGTGAGCAGGCAGCTGGAGCCAGGTGTCCAGCCCGGTGCCCCGCCAAGAGATGCCGGCGATCTGAGGACATCTCAACCTCAAGGCTAAACACCTGACCCTAAAACGACCTCTGAAGCCCACTTCCCACGAAGTCTTTCAAGTTTCCACTTAGGTTCCTCTTCATACCAACTCTGCCAGCATTCCAGCACTTTCCCTCCTAGCCCAATAAAAAGCAGCCGGCTGAGCGAGTCTCCCCTCGGCAGCCTCTGGCTCAGGCAGCTGTAACATTGTTTTCTGAATGTGTGCCGATGCCTGCCATGGAACACTCTGGAAGGTCCGCGCTCAGCTTGTCCCAGACACACGCTAGAAATAACAATGAGAACCCACACTGGTAACACAAAGCCAGGGCTGGCTTCCTTGCCTTCCGGCAGACAAATGTTTTATTAAGAATGCCTCCCGGTCCAGGCCAGGAAGGGAACGGGAGAGCGGCGCTGTGGAGGTTATGGCATTGATCGGCTGCAGGGCAGCACCCGGGAGCGTCGCTGAGGACAGAGGGCTGGGTGCTGTCAGCACGGATCACAGTGGGGGCCCAGGGCACCTGCCTTTTCCCCTTGGCGGAGGAGGTGAAGACTTGGCAGCTGCCTCCAGATGTGGTCCTGGGGCGGGGGACGGCGGGGGCTGGGGGGCGGTGTGGAATTGATGGATGGTTCCCCGTGCTCGCGAGAGGCCGCGATGAAAGCTTATTTTAGCCAAGGGCTGAGTTCGTCAGTCTGCACAAGGACCTCGCGTCCACAGGGACCCGTAGGCCTGCAGTCAATCACGCACACGACCGGCCTCGGCGGACAAATTGCTGGGCCATCGGTCCTTTTATTTGACGCTAACAGGATGCCTGGTGCCCTGGAGGTGCCCGGCGAGGCTCTTGATGGCTGGTGGAATGAGTGAATTAACTGGTACAAGGGCACTCCATGCAACACGCCCATGTGTCAGACGGCCCTGGACAAACCCTCAGATGAGCCGGAGGGAAGCACGCCGCGGGAGTGGCAGGCCCCATCTCGGGCTTCATGCTGGTTCTCCATCTGCAGCCGGGGTGCCCCCACCTCTTCCCTGGCTCTCTCCCTGCCGGAAGGCTCCCGCCCGGTCCCCCAGGGCACCCTCCACTCCCTGGTGCCTCCATGTCCACAGGCAGCTGCCCCCATGTCTGTCTCCCTCCAGCCACGTCCTGGGCCTGTCCTGTCGGCTTCCCCAGCCCTGGCCTGGCCACTCCCTCCTCCTCATCGCTCAGGCCAGCAGCCGGGCGCCTGCCCCGAGCCCTCCGGTGCAGCAGCACGGATGCACGGCCCGGCCACACCTCACCTCTCTCTCAGATGCTGCGGTAGCCTCCCAAGAGCCCCACCCCGACCCCCGACTTCTGCCTCTGCCCCAGGGAAGTCCGTTTGCAACAGGAGCCGGTGCAACCCTGGGAAAACACGAGGCAGCTCAAGCCAGCCCCCCGCCTGGAGAAGACTCCAAAGCCATGGTGAGGCCCCACAAGCCCCCGGCCCACTCCAGCTTCCAGTGCCTTCTCTGGCCTTTTGTCTCTCGCCCGCCTCCATGCCCCTACTCACCAGCATCTGGGCCTCCTCTCATTCTCTGACGACGCCCAGCACTCCCGCCCCAGGGCCTTTGCACGGGCCAGCCTGTCTTTCCAGCAAAACCCAAGCAGCCCCTCACCTTCCCTCCTCCAGGTCTTTGCCCCAAGGTCGTCACCTGCATGAGGACCCCCTGACCATCCTGGGGAAGCTACCAACGCTCCCCCGGCCTCCCTGTGGGTCTCCCCCACCCCAGCCTCTCTCCTCCAGCCCAACACACATGCCCCACCCCCCAGCAGGGAGCACACTCTGTGGGTCTCAGAGCCTGGAACAGTGCTCATCACATCAGGGGAAGAAACGCCATAGGAACAAACTGGTTTAATTGTGACACATGTCATGTAGCCGAAGATGTGTCAAACCTCTCCAATGACACCCACACCCAAGACCTCGCCACTCAGTGCAAAGCAGGGACAGGGCCTGTTCCCTGCAGCCTGTGCGTGCCCCTCCCAGCCCCCCACCCAATTAATCGCCACCCTTAATTTGCAATAAGCATCCTCTGTTCTGCTCCACGTATGTCTATATCCCCACTATGTATATTATGCATATACATAATACAGATGCTTATTCATGCATAATACATATAATAAATGTTCCTTCATTCATAGTTTCTAAAAATACACATTATATATATAGAAGTGCTAACAGTCATCGCCAAGTTCCGAGCGACTTAATTTCCTCCCAGGTTCCGAGGCTTGGCTAACGAGCACGTGTTAACTTTTGCCGTAGAAGATGTTGAGATGCCCGCCCTGGCACAGACGCACGGCCTCATTCTGGGACCGGAGGCCGGCTTGTCTGTGAGGCAAATATGTTTCGTCTCTGCCCTTCCCTCCCTCTGCGGCTCAGCCTTGAAGGAAGGCTCCCATTTGGGTAACGTGGCAGAGGAGACGCAAAAATGACCTAAATGCATCTTGGAAACGATGCGCCTGGCGTGGCTGCGGGCGGGCGGCCGTGCCTTATTGATCTCTTCTGTTATTGAGGAGGCTGACGGGCCCCACTCCCCACTCCCCACTCAGAGGGGGCTGGGCGGTCACACGCTGGCCCCAGAGGCTGCAAGCCCCGGCTTCCTCTTCTCTTCAGGACGCGATCGAGTCTGGGAGAGGCTCTGTGTTTCTGGATGCCCACCTTGCTCTTGGCTGCTGCTTTCTTTTTAACAATTTATTTATTTGAGATGTAAACTATGTTAAAAGAGAGACAGAGAGAAGTCTTTCATCCGCTGGTTCACTCCCCAGGTAGCCACAGCAGCTAGAGCTAGGCCAATCTGAAGCCACGAGCCTGGAGCTTCCTCCGGGTCTCCCACATGGGTGCAGGGTCCCAAGCACTTGGGCCACCTTCCACTGCTTTCCTGGGTACATCAGCAGGGAACGGGACAGGAAGTGGAGCACCCGGGACTCGAACCTGCCCCTATATGGGATGCTGGTGCCGCAGGTGGAAGCTGAGCCCACTACGCCACAGCACCAGCCCCTGCTGCTCTCTTTTGTCAGTGAGCTTGCAGTCAAACCTCCTGGAGCCCTGTCCAGGCTCCGGGGATCAGGGTGGTCACCCACAGCCGGGCACCTGACCTCTCAGGACCTCCACCTTCCCCTCTGTGAAATGGAGCCCAAAAAGAAACCTGGACAGAAGAACACAGGGAGGATTCTGGGCTCCCAGCTCCCGCGAGCGTCGGCTGGTCCTCTGTACTCCCTGTACCCCCAGGCTCTCGTGCAAAAAGCCTTGCTTCCAGGGACTTTGCTGTAAATTCTATCTCCAAGCCAACCACATGACTCCAGCCAACTGGTAAACCTCCGGAAAGTTTGACAAATGGTTTGTCTGGGTTCTACCCATCTCCACGCCCAGGTTCTTTACTGGCAGAAGAGCCTGGAACTTGAGAATGAGCCAAGGAGCAGGGGGGACTCTGAGACCCAACAGGGAGGCCACAGCAAGGGAGCAGCTGAGCCAGGCTCTGGCCCTAGGCACCTGCCTTCCAGGAGCCCTCCTGTCCCCAGCCCTACTGTGGCTAAATGTGGGTGTGGGTGCCTGGAGCAGAGGTCCTCCAGAGGAGAACGAGTGTGGGGCTGTCCTGGAGCAGAGGGAGCCCCCAGGTCCCTGGTGCTAGGAGACTTCTCCAGGACGAGCGTATGTGGAGGACCCAGCTTCAGGAGAAGCCAGCACTGCCATGCTTAGCCCGGAAGGCAGGAGAGCTGCAGAGGGGTGGCTGAGATTCTGTGTCCATTCATCCCAGCAGCCAGAGCCCTCTGCATCCCCCCCTGTGGCCCCATTTTTGCAGGCAGGTGAGAATCCGGGGAGGAAGTACCTGCTGGGGCCCTGCCCCTCCCTCCCCCAGCTCACAGTCCGAAAGCCCTGTGCTGTCCTGAGGAACGGCAGTGCCAGGCGCATCTCCCGTTCCCATATTTCATCTTCTAATGACTACTGACTTATTTATTTGAAAGGCAGAGTGATGGAGAGAGAGGGAGAGACAAAGAGAGATCTTAATGTGCTGGTCCATGCCCCAAATGCCAACAGCAGCCGTGGCTGGATGGGCCGGGCTGAAGCCAGGAGCCCTGAACTCCATCCGGGTCTCCCAAGTGGGTGCAGGGGCCCAAGTACTCGGGCCATCTTCCGTTGCTTTCCCAGGTGCATTAGCAGGGAACTGGATCGGAAGTGGAGCAGCCGGGGCTTGAACTGATGCTCCAATATGCGCTGCTGGTGTTTCAAGCCGCGGCTTAACCCTCTGTGCTGGCCCTGATACTGCGTCTTTGACGCCAACTCTTGACCTGGCGCTCCTACTTCCTGGCATCAGCTGGGCCCTGGGAGTATCTTTTGATCTCAGGAAGAGGAGAGCCACTGGGGGAGGGAGTTAGCAATCACTCCCAGGTGATGAAGAAGCCCCTACAGAAACGCGCTGACCCACAGGGCTCAGGGAGCTCTTGGAGACAGAGGCTCCTGCCGCTGGGACCCTCGCTCACGCACCTCTGCATCTGCGGTCCCTGACATCCGGGTAATAAACCGCCAGTGTAGCTGGAGCATCTCCTTCTTCCACGTGCCCATGGGGTGCCCCACCCCTCATGGCAACCGTAGCCCAGCTTGGATTTCAATGGTGCTGACTGCTCGGAGCCACCGAGCATGGGCCAGGAACCCAGGGAAAGGCGGGGCCACAGAAGCCAGGAAAGACAGGAGGCCGAGAGAGGAGGCGACCAGAGACGCAGGCTTGGATCCCGGTGGCGACTTGGAGGACAGACAGCCCAGCCCCAGGGCCGAGTGGGGAGGGTTGCCCAGGGAGGGGCGGGGCTACCGTGCCCTCCTCTGGTATCTTCTCACACACACTGTGCCTATCCGCAGGCCTGAGCCCGGTTTACCTCTGACCCAGATCTTTTCCCAGGGTTGCCCAGAGTGGACGGTCAGTCAGCAGCCCTGTCCCTAACCTGGAGGCTGGCTCTGCACTTCCTGACCTCCTTTGCCAGGGGCCGCCTCTCCCTGTCCTTGCAATGGCCCAGGTCACACGCTGCACTGGGGGAGGTGGCCGAGGGCGGGGCCACGGTCTGGCTGAGCAGCTACTCACACTTGGGGCTGGCAGGGTCGGAAAGGAGGGGGGTCCCTTGCAGCATTAGATCCTCTAACAGAAACGCGGGCTCCGTCTTGACAAGAGCCATATTCCAGAAGGTTCCCCGTCAAAAGATCCAAGCACATCTGAGACACTCTCTCCCCGGGCACTCCAAGGCCATAAATTTTATCACCTCCTCTCCTGCTCTGTGAGTTACAGCAGCGTCCTGGTCACTTGTTATTCGTCATTATTACGGTGACACATGCAGCCTTCTCCCTCGTGGTCTCCCCGAGCTGACTCCATCTTGTCCCTTAAAAGCTCACCCGGTGGGAGCTGCTGCCGTCAAACTCCCGGCCCCATGCCGCCATTCCCCTCCCCCAAACCTCGCTGGAGATCTCTCCGGAAGCAATAGGGGTCTCCCCGTGTCACTGATCACTCAGCTCACAGCGAGGAACACACGGGCACCAAGGGTGCCACCCCTGCGGTCTCCCTGGAACCCAGGGAGGCTTGCAAGTGACCGCCCTGGGCGCCGTGTCCACCGGCTGACCAGACAAGGCTTTCCCACTGACAGCTGTCAGTCAGTGGGGAGGGGCCCCCTTCCTCCTGCTGCCCCCAATGTCAGCGCTCCCAGCTCCCACCCATGTGATCCTCCTACTCAATGCCCAGACGAACCTGTGCCTGGACCCTGACTTTCTCCCTGTTAAAACTGCACCGTGGCACAGTAGGTTAATCCTCCACTTTCGGTGCCGGCATCCCATATGGGCACTGGTTCTAGTCCCGGCTGCCCCTCTTCCAATCCAGCTCTCTGCTGTGGCCCCGGGGATTTGGGCCCCTGCACCCGCATGGGAGACCCGGAAGAAGCTCCTGGCTCCTGGCTACAGATCAGCGCAGCTCCAGCCATTGCAGCCATCTGGGGAGGGAACCAGCAGAAGGAGGACCTTTCTCTCTGTCTCTCCCTCTCACTGTCTGTGACTCCACCTCTCAAATAAATAAGTAAAATCTAAAAAAAAAAAAGAAAAAACAGCCTGCCTGCCCCAGAGCCAGCACCGTGGCACAGAGGGTCAAGCCACCACTTCCGACGCTGGCTTCCCATCCCGGAGCCCCAGCTGCACTGCTTCCAGTCCAGCTCCCTGCTAATGTGCCTGGGAGAAGGCAGGTGGCGGTCCTAGTGCTTGAGTCTCTTTTACCCACATGGAAGACCTGGGTGGCGTTCCAGGCTCCTGGTCCAGCCCTGGCCATTGCAGGAATTTGAGGGGAGTGAACCAGTGGGTGAGATCTCTGTGTGTCTGTCTCCCATGTACTCTGTCATTCAGCCTTTCAAATAAATAAATACATTAAAAAAAAAAAAAAAAACTCCCCCGCAGACAGGATGGCCAGCCCTCAGCCGGAGGCCTTGCTTTCTCCCTCTCTCCCTCTCTCTCTCTCCTCCCTCTCACCTCAAGCCCGAGAAGCAGTGCTGCAGACCAGATGTAGGGGAGACACGAGGGGAACCTTCCAGAGCTCTAGAGGACTGTCCCTCTCAGCAGATCCTTAGACACAGCACAGGTTTCGGTCTGGGGTCAGCAGGAGACAGTTCTACCCAGAGCAAGGGGTTGACCAGGTGGCGCTGAGTGACCCTGGAGACAGCGACTTCTCCTATCCAAACAAAACGCTGTCCTCCAGGTAAAACTCACTCAGTAGATTATCTAAGGCAAAGAAACATAGCATGCAGCCAGAGTCAGAGACTCTCACCAGGCTGATTCTCCCAGGATTCACCTCGTCTTCGGTAAACCTGGGTACCCTGTTCTCTCGGCAGGAAGGATCTGAGGCTCCCTCCTGCCGTTGTCTTCATTCTCTTCCCCAAGCTGGTGCCAGCCCCAAGGCCTGGGGTAAGAAGCCTCCCCAGCACAGGGAGCCGTTTGGGCCAGTGGCGCCTCCTCCTGTCACTGTCGGAATGCTCTCCGTCCCTGGGTCCGAGGCTCCCCTCCCTGGAGGAGGTTGCTTGGGGCTTCCCTCCTGATCAAATGCTCCATCCCATGGCTGGGGCTGGGGCTCAGCAGGTAAAGCTGCCGCCTACAACACAGGCATCCCAAATGCCTGCCAGTTGGAGTCCCAGCAGCTCACTTCCGATTCAGCTCCCTGTGCCTGGGAAAGCCATGGAGGATGACCCAAGCAAGTGCTTGGGCCCCTACCACCCACGTGGGAGACCTGGATGAAGCTCCTGGCTTCGCCCTGGCTCAGCCCTGGCTGTTGCAGCCATCTGGGGAGTGAACCAGTGAATGGGAGATTTCTGTGTGTGTGTGTGTGTATAACTCTGACTTTCAAATACATATACACCTTTAAAAAAAAAAAAAAAAAGCTGCATCCCCAAAATGGAATAAAAAACTCCATCACCTTCAGCCTCTCCCCAGCCTGCCAGAGAGGGGACGTCACAGTCTCTCTCCCCTGGCCAGAAGCAGCCAGGTCACTGCCTCGCGAGTCCACAAACACCTCACTGCACCCTTTCAATTCCTCCCTTGTTCGGTCGCTTTTTACCCACTGCTACTTTTATTCCTCAAAGACCAGGCTAGCATCACATTTTCCCCATCTCGCTAACCGGATACAAGCCCGAGAAATACACGCGTTCATTTGTAGCGGGGTCGCCTGGTCATCCACCCTGCGTGCAGACGTGGGAGTGTAACTTTGTTATTCCTCCATAAATAACGGCTGTACATACATAACCTCGTCTTCCTCCCAGGCACCCCCCACACACACACACACAACTTCTGTAGCTGGAGGAAGTGGAGCAGGGAGAAGGGGACAAATTCAGCCCAATCCAGTAAACACGGCCTCTGCACAGGCGGTTTTATGGCCTCATGGCACTGAGGGCTGCTGGCCTCCATCTGATCCTGGAGGAACGCATAGCTGGTGACCCCTGGGCAAGAGCAGCTGCGTAACTTGCAGGGCTCAGTGCAAAAGGAGAATTCAGGACCCTCGTTCCAAAGTCACAGAGAACTTTGGGGGACAAGAGCAGAGCATGAAACCCGTTGGGGGTCCTTCTGCGGGGGTGGGGGGTGCATGGCCCAGGTCGCAAGCTCCCCGAGCCCACCCTGCTCCATGGCTCTCCATGCACACCTGCCCTGGTTAGCACCCATCCCGCTGGTGAAGCCTGCTGGGCTCTGTTCCTCCGGGGCTTGGTCAGAGCTATCACCGATCTGTGAGCCATCTTCTACTGCTTTCCAGGCCATCAGCAGGGAGCTGGATTGGAAGTGGAGCAGCCAGGATGCACACAGTGCCCATACGGGATGCCGGCTGTGCAGCCGGGGCTTTAACCTACTGTGCCACCGCGCCGGCTCCAAGAATTACTTTCTTAAATAAACACCCAGTGTTCTCACTCCTAGGTGTTCACCCAAGAGAAATGCCTCCTCCGCGTGTCCAAGGCAACTTTATCTGCAAGAGCCATAAATCCAAGAGCACTGCAAAGGCCCATGGGTAGGTGACCGGGTGAAGTTGTGACCCATCTGCACAATGGAATATGACTCAGCAATAAAAAGGAGCAAACTGCTGACACGCAACAATACGGGTGAATCCAGAAATCTCCATCCAGAGAGAGAGGAGAGGAGAGACGGGAACAGATGGAACACACCCTGGGCGACTGCATGTATATAAAAATGCAGGAGACGCAAAGCGATCGGGAAGTAGACGGCTGCACAGAGGTGTGCCTCCGCACAGCGTTCGGCTCAGCCTATCGCTCGGGGTCGGTGTAGACCCACAGCCTCGGAAGCGGTGGGCTGGACTCGCTGGGTGTTCCAGGCACACCGCGATGGACCCGCCCAGTGACGCGTTTCTCAGCCCTGCGGTTCACGGACGCGTGACTGCCTGTTAAAACCCATCAAAGGGCACACTTCAGAACGGGCAGCTCACATGCACAGTAACACTGGGCGAGAAGCCTCAGCTCCAGGAGCTGGGATAAAACTGTGGAGCGAGCGCCGGCGGCCCTGCCTTCCCGTCCCTTTAACCTCACTTCTAATTTTAGATGGAAAAGGGGAGAAAAACCGCCAACGTGAGACATTGCTTGGAAAGGTGTTGAAGCTGCATTAAACACTGAGATGTTACCATAATAAATTAAATGAATAATTCCAGACCTGTCTCGACAATATAAAGAAATTAAAATTAGCAAGGACAGAACTACTGAGGAGCTAATCATTTTAATGATGATATCTTATTACATTCTAATGAGTGGCTTTATAAAACACTCTTTTTGAAAGGTGGAAAGATAGAGACATAGAGATGGGGGGAGGGAGAGAGAGAGAGAGAGAGAGGCATGCGCTGTGGCGTAGCGGGTAAAGCCGCCTCCTGCAGTGCCGGCATCCCTTACAGGAGCTGGTTCAAGTCCCGGCTGCTCCACTTCCGATCCAGCTCTCTGCTGTGGCCTGGGAAAGCAGTAGAAGATGGCCGAAGTCCTTGGGCCCCTGCACTCATGTGGGAGACCCAGAAGCAGCTGCTGGCTCCTGGCTTCAGACTGACCCAGCTCCGGCCACTGCGGTCATTTGGGAAGTGAACCAGCGGATGGAAGATATCTGTCTGTCTCTGTGTCTCTGTCTGTCTCTCTCTGTGTGTATGTGTGTGTGTACTCTGCCTTCCAAATAAATGAATAAATCAGGGGGGGGGGCGGGCTGCTGCAGACACAAGCACCACTAGCAGCCAAGGGCTGAGCTTGGCTGCAACCAGGCACCAGGACCTCCATCCTGCTCTGCCCGGAGGGTGGCAGGGACCCACGTACTTGAAGCCATCACCTGCTGCTGTCTCCCAGGATGCACAAGCAGAAGCCGGATCAGAAGCGGAGCCACCGTCAGGACAGGAACCAGCTCTCTGACAGGGGACGCCGGCACCTGGAGAGGCAGCTTGACCTGACTTGCCGCGGATCAGCTTTTAAACGGTGACACCGTGAAGTCCCCGCGGGGCACAGACTCGGAAGCTGGCTGCTCCGGGGGCTGACGGCCAGCTCTGTTTCTCTCTGTTGTGGATGCTGTCCGGAAGTCACGGTGTGCCTCCCAGCTAGCCCCACGCCCAGCACGTCCTACAGACGCAGCAGGAGCTGGCGATCATTCGATGTGATAGTCCATTAGCCCTAAAACTGCTACCTCCCACAAGGCTGCATGAAGGGAGAGAAAACCCACATGCCCGCCTCCTTCCTTCGTGTCTGAGTGCTGTTTACACAAGGAACCGGCTGACTCCGGACGTGCCATAAAGTGTTCTGGAACTAACCCCCCTTCCAGCGCCTCACCTGCCCGGGCCCCTCGGAAGCCGGATGAAATATGAAGTGAGTCTTCCTTTACTGCCGGGCATTTATCTTCTGCCTCCTTGGCACACGAGTGCCTCCGAGTTATTTTATTATTTCCCCGAAACTGTAACTGAGCCTTTTTATATACCTTCTGTTGCCGTAGGAGCGAGCGCACATAAAGCATGTCAGGCGAGCGTGAGAGAGGCATCGTTCACCGCTTCACGGCTGGGCTCCCAGGGCCGGCTCGGCTGACAGCCGTGGCGGGGTGAGTGTGGGTGGCAGCGCCTCCCTGGACACTCCAGCCGGGAGGCTGGGGTCCACAGAGCTCCTCCTGGGAGACGGGGGGGTCGGTGGGCGGCCGCAGGTGCTGAGAGAGGGGCAGATGTCTGACCACCGAGACAGGTGCCAGGGCCTCCTCCCCCTCCCGCTCTGTCCCCACTCCTCCAAGACTCAGCCACCTTTGCTTTCTCTTCCCCTTGTTCGAATGAGGCTGACCTGGTTGGTGCCAGCTGACGTCCCTGGGCCTCAGTTCCTCTGTCTTTAAAATGGGTACAGGAAAATGCCAGGGCGGAGTTGCTTCTGTCTTAATAAGAATCAGATCACAAGGGAACAGTGCAGTGCTTTGTCACAAGCTGGGCCCTGGTGAACAGGCTCGGCGGATGACACCCCTCCCCCCAAGCCAGGGCACCGCCTGTATCCTAAAGGGACGTCTGCGAATCCCCCAAACCTTCTCAAAAAAATTTTCATCTTACTCATTCTGGAAACAACCAAGTGCTAAGGGAGAAGGAAGATGACGACCCGAATTAATGGGAAAGATGGGGGAGGGGAAGGGCCTGGGGGAGGGACTCCGGCAGTTCTGCTTTGGAATACGTAACAAGGAAGCCCTTGTATTCCAGAAGCCCCCCCCCCCCCATTATCAGGCTACAGAGCTCAGGGTTTCAGGTGCACACGCCCTGAACGTGGGCTCTCATCCGGGTAACACCTGTGCTCCCCAGCTGCAGCCCAGGACAGCATCTCCCAGCCAGCCCAGCCCGCAGGAGGCAAGGTCTACGGCTGAGTCCTACCAGTGGAACAAGAAGACCTGGCCCATGCAAGCCACCCCTTATTCGCCCTCTCTCTGCCCCGGGGTGGGCTGGTGTAATGTCTGCCCATACCTGCGGCGACCTTGGAGCCCCCTGGTGAAGCTGGCATGCACTCGGCAGCCTAAACCACCCCAGCTTCTGCAGGGTCTGGCCACAGAGGCCGAGAGGCGCAGGTGTGGGAGCAGCCCTCGATGTCCTTGGCCCCGGACTGGGCTCTCGTCCTGGGCTCAGGAGGCTCCTGATCCAGAGTGAGCAGCCTGGGTCACTGGATGACCATGCAGGGCAGAGCCGGTCCCTTCCAGAATGATGCAGAAAAGGCCCAGGGAAGAACATGCCACGTGTGTGTATGTGGGCATGGCAAGTGCCATGGGTTATACTGTGTCCCCCAAACCGCATGTTGAAATCCTGCCCCCAGTGCCTCAGAACGTGACCTTATTTGGAAATAGGGACATTGCAGATGTAATTAGTTAAAACGAGATCATTGGGGTGGGGGCTAATCCAGTATTACAGGTATCCCTTTAAACGGGGAGGACATAGGGACGGTGCCGTGGTACAGCAGACTAAGCTGTGCCCTACAAGGCCAGAATCCCCTGTTAGGGCACCAACTTGAATCCTGGCTCCTCCACTTCTGGTCCGGCTCCCTGGGAGGGAACAGGGGGTGGTCCAAGTATCCGGGACCCAGCCGCCCACAAGGGAGACCAGGATGGAGTTCCTAGCTCCTGGCTTCGGCCTCACCCAGCCCTGTTTGTTGCGCCCATTTGGGGAGTGAACCAGCAGGTAGAAGACCTCTCTCTCTCTCTCTTTCTCTGCCTTTCAAATACATAAATACACCTGAAAAAAAAAATAGAAACGTAGACAGAGATGCACACATAGAGCACTATAAAGAGACACAGGTTGGAGTGTCCAGTGGCTAAAGCCCTGGTTAAGATGCAGGAACTCCGTATTGGAATGCCTGGGTTCAGGGCCTGGCGCTGGCTCCTGACTCCAGCTTCCTGCTATTGCAGACCCTGGAAGACAGCAGTGACTCCTGTAGTAACTGGGTCCCTGCCACCCCCGTGGAAGATGTGAACTGGGTTCCCAGCTTCTGGCTGCACCCTGGCCCAGCCCTTGCAGGCATTTGGGAAGCGAAGCAGCAGATGGGAGCTGTCTGTGTTTCTGTATCTCTCTGCTGCTCAGATTGGGGGGGTGGGGGTGGGGAATGGAGAGAGGGAGAGACAAGGTGGTCATCTTCAAGCCAGGGAGAGGGGCCTGGAACAGGTTCTCGCAGCCCCCAGAAGCAGCCCAACCAGCACCTTGAACTTGAACCCTTGCTCTCCCGGACCGTGGGAGAGTAGACTTCTGCAAATCACCCATTGAGTGCTCCTTTGTCACAGAAGCCCTAGCAAGGTCACACACCGGGTCCCTGGGGTCTGAGGCTGCAGGAGCGGGGTGGAGGGGGTGGCCCTGAAGAGGACCAGAGGGGCAGGGTGGCTGACAAGGCAGAGGAGGAGGGGACTGGGGTGCCATGGTCAGGACTTTGAGGTTGGCCTTTGGTCAGCAGGGAGGCCTCAAACCTTGAATGAAGGTGGCCGGTCCAGGGCTTAAGAGCGGAGGAGGCTGGTCTGTCTGGACAGCGGGGTGAGCTGTGGAGGTCAGGGGTGAGGGGGAGCCAGTGCTTGGCCATCGCCTCGGTGGTCAGCAGGGGGCGAAAGGCATGGCCACTCACGCCTCCGCCGCAGTTTGCACAGGAAGCCAGTGCGCCCTGGGACACATCGGGGAGAGCCCAGGCCAGGCCAGCTGCTCCCCAGCCGGGCCCGCGCGAGAAAACCATTTCCTTGGAAATGTGCTACTGTCTGGCTCCGGCCCTCCCCAGCCTGCTCAGAAATCTAATTTTCATTCACTCGGGCGCTATTTATCGAGTGCTGGCTCCGCACCAGATGTTGATTTTTCTGGGCACGGTGAAATGGCTCCAGCTCTCTTGGAAGTGACCTGGCATGAACCAAGTTCAAAGAAGCCGATGAATACACGTCTCAGTGCCAGTTTAGCGACTCGCCCTGAGAGCGGGGGCCATCGGGCCTGTGGAGTGACCGGCCGTGGCTCGGGCAGGCTCCTGGGAGAGCCAGGGGACCCCCGGCCAGCACAGACCCTCTCATACATTGATTATATGTTCTTGTCCACACGCACGCAGGCCGGCCTCCTGGAGAATGACATGGCCACATTGGCCCATTTAGCCTACAGTCAGAAGAAGGAGAGCAAGGTGAACGGGGCCGGAGGCGCTGGCCCTTTGCCCACAGCCAGGATGAGCCCATGCCAGAAAACTTCAACACCTTAGCCACGTTGCCTTGTGCTGGGGCCCCGCTGGATGGCTCTGCCCTGGGCTGTCTCCAGGCCCCTGGCTCAGCCACCTGCTCCTCTCTCAATTGGCCCAGCTTCCATCGGCTAAAATTACAAACCCCAGCCAAGCTGCTTGCCGGTTCCTGGCCCTACTCCCTGGAGCACGGCCCCTCACTCACACACCCTGCAGCCCCTCCTGGGAAGGCAGATCCCAGCCACGGCCAAGAGCCGGCTTTTCTAGACAGCCTCGTTTCCAGAGGCAGGTTTTTGGGAAAGCTACAACAATGCCAGAGTACGTCAGGGTGCCTGGGAGGCACGGAACATTCTAGAAAGGGTGAGAAGCCAAGCTGGAATCGGCACGCGTGTCCAGTAAACTCCAGGAGGCAGGCCCCTGAAGGGCCAGGGCATCGCAGTTTTTCTTTTTTATTTTTTAATCTTTCCTCCTCCCAAATCAACATTCACTCTCCTACCTGCTGTGGATTGAATGCAGGGCCCATTGCAGTTGGAGGCATGATCCTCAGGGTGGCGCTATTGAGAGAGACTGGGAGCTCTAAGGCCAGACCTGTGGGGAGGCTTAGGTCACTGGAGGGGGGTGCTCTGACCCCTTGGACGGCTCTGCTCACAAGGGTAGGGAACCTTTTTCTGCCAAGGGCCACTTGGATTTTTTATCATTTACAGGCCATACAAAATTATCAACTTAAAAATCAGCCAGCCTAGGGCTGGCATCGCCACTTAATAGGTTAAGCTTCCACCTGCATGGCTGGCATCCCTTATGGGTGCCAGTTTGTGTCCCGGCTGCTCCACTTCTGATCCAGCTCTCTGCTGTGGCCTGGGAAAGCAGTAGAAGATGGCCCAAGTCCTTGGGCCCCTGCACCCATGTGGGAGACCTGGAAGAAGCCTGGCTCCTGGCTTTGGATTGGCCCAGCTCCGGCTGTTGAGGCCAACTGGGGAGTGAACCAGCGGATGGAAGACCTCTCTCTTCTCTCTGTGTAACTCTACCTTTCAAATAAATAATGCATAAATCTTTTTAAAAAACAGAATAGCCTGCTGTAGCTGTATTGAATTTCAAGTCCTGCCTACAGTTGCACTCGCATGGGGGGACCCAGCGGTTTCGTGTTTGAGGCCAGACGTTCCCCGAACACCCTGCCGTAAGGACTGCTTTGGCCCCCACTCCGCTCCTACCCTCCTGGTTCAAGATACAAATACCGGCCTCGACGCATGCTGCAGCCATTGCCAGTGCCATCACCATCTGCCGCGGGGCCCTCGCCAGAACCAGACGATGCAGCCATCCTGCCCTTAAAACTCCCAAACCACGAGCTAAACAGACCCCTCTTCTCCCAGTAACGCAAGTTCACCAATTCTGAGCGGGTGTTCAGCCTCACGGCTTTGCCGCCTCCCTCCCATATCAGAGGGAGTTTAGATCCCCAGCGCTGGCTCCCGACTCCAGCTTCCTGCTAATGCACACTCCGGGAGGCAGCAGCAATGGCTGCGCGACCTGGGCTCCTGCCACTCATGTGGGAGACCTGGACGGAGTCCCCAGCTCCTGCTTCAGGCTCTTGAAGGCGTCTGGGGAAAGAACCCAGCAAACAGAAGCGCTCTCCTCCCCTCCCACCCCATGCACACAAAGCAGACTCGTACAAAACCCAAGTTTATGATGTATTTGTGTCTTTTTTTCCCAAAGGGAATCCTGTAAACTTCTGCTGCAAGCCTCACACATTCTCCTGCCGGTTTCCCCTGAGTCTTCATTTTAGGAGGTGCTGAGCCATGGCGCTGGGGGAGGAGGCCCCTTCCAAAGACAGGGAGCCCCAAACCTCTGGGACGCAGCCCAACATGGTGGGCTGGAGAAAGCCTGGAGCGTTCAAAAAGTGCGTCATCAGCGTCATGTTTCTCCTTCATTTCATTGAAGGGAGACACTCTCCTCTTTTAAGAACACATGTCTGCCTGTTCCTTTCCAGGGACATTTTGGAGCTTAAGAAAAAAAAAAAAAACTTTGAAAATGGCTTTCAGAGCTGAATCACGAATCTTTGTACCTCCCCCTCGACATCGAAACACTTTTTTTTTTTTTTGCAAACTACGGAAACATCAGATGTCTTCCCTCGGACATCTGTCTGACTGACACGTTTTAGGGACAGACAGTGGCAGTGTTTGATTTATGCCCCGGTTTAACAAGCTTTGCACGGTCATTCGGACACGAGGGCTGCCCCAGAGCCACGGATGCTGCCCTCCACAGTCTGAGTGTCCGTTCGCAGTCTCAGCACCTGCGGAGGCGCCGTTCCTCTCCTCGCTGCCCACACTTTGTTTTCTATCTGCCGATTCCCTTCCCACGCCACCCTGGCGTTAGCTGGGCTCCATATGGGACCGCTCCACGAGCCTGGTGCTCCCTTCAGCCTGAAGTCTGTCGGGGCTGCACCTGCACAGGAAGTGCGGTAGCCTGGACACCGTTGCCACGTGAACAGGTGGCAGGGCCCTGGACGCCGCAAGCTTCAACAGCACAAGCCAACCTCTCTCTCCGCCTTCCAGGGTCTGCGTCCCCTGCCTCCCCACCCCCAGTCAGAGTCCCCCCCCCCACTCCCCCACCCCCGGCCCCTCACCTCCCACTGCAGACTGGGAGACAATGCCAACTCCTCCCTTTGCAAAAGCCACCGCCACTTCTGCAAGCGGCAGTCTCATGCATGATTCATAGGACGCTCTTGACCTGAGAGAGTGGGTGCCGGGGGACAGGATCGGGAGGCCCACAGAAGCACTTTGGTGCAGGGAACATTCTTTCATTGATGCACAGCTGTGCTGCCTGGAAGTGCATTAGAAAGAATCAGATGTGCTGCCACTTCTAAAATAGCTTTTCAATGTGCCAAGTGCCCGGGGAGGGCAGGCGATGGCACGGGGCCGAGGCGGCCCTGGGCTGTGTGGGCTTCAGCCCAGACTTTGTCCTTGAAGCACAAAGCGACACGAGCCCTGTGGCGGTCCTCCTGGGTGCCCCAGGGAGGCGATGGGCAAATCCCAGCGAGGGCAGAGCCACCGAGACCTCCACCATGTCACCAAGCAGGGAAAAGATGCTTTTCCCCTGTGTGGCCATTTCAAAACAGGCAGAGCCCTCTGTCTTGCTAGCTTAGCAAAGAACTCACCTCCAGCCCTGGCTGGAGTGGGGTCCAGGGGTGGGCAAAGCAGCTGAGTGGCCACACCCCCTGGCTCAGTCTCAGCTCCGCCCACCATCTTTCAAGCAGCTTTCGGCCAAGTCACTGAGCCTGGGAACTGGGGCAGGTGCGATTCTGATCTTGCTGGTCTCTGTGCAAACCAAGTCCTGTGTGGTCTTCAAAGGGACCAGTTATCTGCTGCCATCCAAGGACCACAGAACAAGGAAGGCTTGCGATGGCCAGGGCTTGGGCCAAGGTAAGTCTATTTGTCATGACTGCAGTCGGCAAGGGACAGAAATCTCAACACAACTTGGTTTTGCCTCCAGGAGGGATGCATTAGCGCTCCTGGGCGGGGCGGCTGCAGGCACAGCTGTGAACAATGTTGCCAAGACTCTATTCTGCAGCCCATGGTTCTCAAGCAGGCCAGTGCTACAACGGCGCCTTCTCAGCCCATCCTGGCCACCCTCCCCCCAGGGAAGGTGGTCCCTCTTGTCTACCCATGCTGGCAAGATTCTCAGAGCCACTTGCTCACCCCCAAACTGTCACTATGACCAGAAAAATGAGATCAGTGATGAGCCTGGGGTTGAATAGTGTCACACTCCTTGAACCACATGAAATGCAGTGGGAGCATTCCCGTCACCACCACCACCACCACCACCACCACCACCACCACGGACAGAAGTCGAGAACCCCGTCGTTGTTCTGCACGGTTTAGACGGAGGCAATGGCTTCAGACTCCAGGCTTGTTTGTTCCCTCTGGGAGGCAGGGCAGAAGAATTGGCACCCAAGCCGAGAGGATGTGGAGAGATTGGAACCCTTGCACGCTGTGGGCGGGAATGCAAAATGGTGCAACCATGATGGCAAACGGTATGGAGATTCCTCAAAAGTTAAAAATAGAGAAGCCATATGATCCAGCAACTCTGCTTCAAGGAGAGCGTCAAAGAAACACTTGCACACAGCCTCACTCCCAGAAGCCAAGAAGTGAATGGCTGGGTGCAGAGACAAAATGTATCCGTTCCTACACGGGAACACTGCTCAGCCTCACCAGGCATGGAGGACCCTTAACGACACGACGCTGAGTGGAATAGCCCAGGCACAAAAGAACAAGCGCCGTGCCACCACACTTACCTGAGGCACGGGAGTCCACTGCAGCCACAAATGCAGGAGTCGTGGGTGTCGGGGGCTGGGAGTTGGCCGACACGGGGAGCTCGTGTCTGAGGGGACAGCACTTCAGCTCTGCAAGACGGACAGGCACCGGGGGTGGGCGGTGGCGACGGCTGTGCAGGGTGTGCACATACCACTCAGCTGTCTCCTTTAAAGTGGGCCAGACAGCAGCTCGCACGTGGCGTGTGTTTTGCCATCATTGATCAAAGAACCAAAGGGAGAAGCCAGTCACCTGCCCCCTCTCCTCCCTCTGGGTGGAGTCCTCAACGACCACACCCCAGATGTCTGCCCCCTCCCTCCACGGTCCCAGCTCCTAGGGGATCAAGCTAGGCAGTGCCCCATCTCCCACCAAATGGCCCCCATCTTCCCTCGGTCTTGCCGGTCCAGTCCTGGGCTGCTTCATTTGTGCCCTTGGGGCTTCTCCCCTCTCTGCTCACCTGAGTCACCAACAGGCTCTGTTGCAAACACCCAGAGTGGAGGAGTCCCTTCCTAACCAGGCCTCCTCTGTCACACGCCTCCATGAGCATCTCTCCTGCAGGAGCCCACCTGGGCCCCCTGGCAGGTGTGAACAAAGGGCCCCCTCCCCCGCCCTGCAGCCGCCCTCCCCCACTCCCATCCCAGCTTTTGCAGCCCAAGCTGGGAGCGCACAGCGCATCTGGTTTTGCTGCCGGACGTCCGAAGCCTCATCCCACACACTTATCCCACACACTGCAAAAGCCAGGAACCAAGCTGCTGTCCTCAGCCAGCCCCAAACAGCCGCCCTGCCTCCCAGCCACCCCGGCAGGTGGGAAGGCACGTGGTGGACCCTCCACAGGTGCCGAGGAGAAATCAAAGAGAATGGGAGAGCACCCTGCGAATGGTGTGATTCTATAAGTAGCTGCAGCCTTTCATTATTGATACCAGCCTGCGGGCGGTGCTCCCTGAGCAGGGCCAGGCGCCCTCCCAGCCCACTCGTGCCCTGGGCTGACCTTGGGGGTGCCCAGGGAGGGGGTGCGAGATCCCTGACTTTCTGTCACTTTTCCTGGGTTGGTGCCCAGTTGAAGATCTGTAGTGCTGAGTCCACCCACAGCCCCACCACCACCACCACCAAGGGCAGCCCTTCTACAAAGCCGAGAGAAAGAGAGAGAGAGAGAGAGAAACCAGGCGGTACTGGCCCAGGCTGAGTCCTGCCGCTTCTGTCTGCAGCCTCTAGGCAGTTAGCACAGACAGCCCACGGCTCCTGCGCCCAAACCCAGAAATGCAGAGGCCAAGGTGAGAAGGGGCCCCACTGATGGTCAAGCCAGCCCCCCTGCACGTGACAGAAATGAGGCCACAGCCCAGGGGCACACAGCCAGCGGGGGCGGGGTGAGTCAGCAGGGCTGCTGGGTGTGCTGGGGCTGCGGCCAGGTCCGCTCTCACCGGGTGGCCCCCACACCCTGACTCAGGCCAGGCTGACTTTGCTCCACACCCTCTCCCGAGAGCCACCCCCTGGGTTACAGGCAGCAGAAGTGGACTCTGCTCACTGTGGTAGCAGCTAGCTGTCTCTGACTGGCCAGGCTTGGGCTGCACGCTCAGGCTGCAAGGCATGCTGGGAAAGGAAGGCCTGGGTGGGAGGTGGCCCCACCGCCCTCCACGACTCTCCCAGAGCTGCTGGATGAGTGTGTGGGACAGGGCTTCAGACAGCTGGCAGCAAAACCAGATGCCCTGTGCGTTCCAGCTTGGACTGCAAAAGCCGGGCTGCCCGCCGTCCACATTGAGCCCCACTCCCCACCCCTCCTGCACCCTGACCCTGCCACCCACAGCTCAGAGGCTCAGCACTGGGGCCTTCTGGGAGAGGCGTGGCCATGGCTGATCTCCTCCACGTGCCCAGTCAGACCCCCACAGCTCAGCGCTGCCCCGACCCTCAGCCGTCTGCACAGGTCTGTACTGGCGGCCCCCAGGAGGCCTCTGGTCTCCCCTGGGGTGCAGTGGGGGCAGCACTTGCTGTGTGAGGGCGGAGCCTATCTGGTGTCGAATGTCACTTTGGTATCCTGACAGCCCCACACCCAGCAGGGACTCTGACCCTTGCCAGCCCCCAGGGGAAGCCCACCCATGCCACCCCCACCCCGAGGAGGAAGCTTAGCTCCTTTGTGCCCACCATGTTCCGTAGAGTAACAACTCCTGCCTCTCCTGGGGACACTGGGTGGGGCACGCAGTCCCTCCCTCCTGCCCATCCCTACTGTGGCCAGTGAGTGACCCCTGCTTGCCAGTTAGGGGGCGACGGACAAGGATTGTTGCTGCCAGGAGACCAGAGCCCTCACCAGCCAGGGTCCAGGTGAACAGGTGACACCGGACCAGCCAGATCTCCGCTCAGCCCCCGAAACTAGAAACCCTACTAGAAGCTCAGGACCCAGACCACGGGGCCCCGGGGGCTGGTCCCTTCTGTGGCCCATCCTCGGCAGACGCCCGTGCCCACACAGAGCCGCTCCTCCCAGCGTGCCTGTGTCCCCATCCTCTCTTCCTGAAAGGGGACAGGAAACCCAGAAACACTGACAGGGTGGCTGGGGAGAGCCAAAGCCCATTCTGAGCCGTGGAGAGTGGCTGGCTGGGGCCAGCTGGCGGGCACGCAGACGTCAGGTCAGAACAGAAAGCTGCCAGACGAAAGCATGTTCGGGGCCTGAACAACAGAGCGAGCCGTTCACTGCCGGCCTGCGTTGGGGGGCCTGCAAAACACGTGAGCACCCGCATTGGTGCCCTGATTGATTTCCCGCCACCAGGACCTGCTAGGTCTCCACAGAAGGCTGCACTTCTCACACTCCCTCTCCCTCTCCTTGCTCTACAAGCCCTAGCTCCCTGCCCCTAGGTTTCCAGAACCCCTCTGGGGTTTCTAACAACCTGAGTCTCTCGGTTTGCAAATCTACTCTGGCTAAGCAGCAGTTAACCGGCTGCCTGCGATGCCGGCTTCCCGTATGAGTGCAGGTTTGAGTCCCAGATGCTCCATCTCCAAGTTCCTGAGAAATGGGGCACCTCATGGGGCTGGCCTTGTGCACAGTGGGTTAACCCGCCTGCACCCCAGCATCCCGTACAGGCACCAGTTGGAGCCCCAGCTGCTCCACTTCCAATCCAGCTCCCTGCTAACGGCCTGGGAAAGCAGTGGAGGATGGCCCAAGTGCTTGGGCCTCCGCACCCACGTGGGAAACCAGGGTTTCCAGGCTCCTGCCTTCAGCCTGGCCCAGCCCTGGCTGTTGCAGCCATCTGGGAAGTGAACCAATGGATGGAAGAGCTCTCTGTCTCTTCCTCTCTCTCTCTGGCACTCTGCCTTTCAAATATATAAAGTTTTTTTTTTAAAAAAAATGGGGCACCTCTTAAGGTAATGCTAAAAATGACTTCTTCACGAGGCGTCTCAACTTCCTTGGTTTAATGAATCTGTGAAAATCTGGTCCTCCAAATCTGTGCATCCTCCCCAAAATAGTCACTCCGATCTCGGGGTGCTGTTCTCGACGTCCTCCTGTGAGCCCAGCGGCTTTCTGGGCTTCGTGATTCCTGGAACACCGGGACCTTTGATGGTGAGGCAGCATGGTGGCGTCCCCCACCAGGGCTCCCTCGAGAGAGATCTCTGGGCTCAACAATGGAATGAGGAGTGGTTTTCTTCTGGCTGCACGACCACTGCCGTGCAATCCTGGCGCCGACTACCCAGAGGTAGATTTGAGGGCTCAGTCTCCAGCAAGACCACCCCTGCTTCAGACGCCAGCCCCAACTTCAAGGCTGCCACCCTCGCTCAACCCCCTGCCACCCTACTGTGGTGGCAGCGTGAGAGAGAGCCCAGTCACTCCATGCCCAGTGACCCAGTTCCCCCGGGAGCAGTGAGAACTAGGGGCTGTGTGTCCTCTCCCCACCCCTGGCTCCTCACCCTGGACCAAGGATTCCGGGCGGAAGCTGGACCCATGGCTACCCAGCTAGGACCCACACATAAGAAGCTAGCTTGCCTAACTGTATCTGTTCTCCCCCAAGAAATGTCACACCTTGATGTGCAAATGAGAGCATTGTGAATAAGAAGACTTTAATGTTAATAAATGCTTCCGGTGCCGATGCTGTGGCTCAGCGAGTTAATGCCCTGGCCTGAAGCGCCGGCATCCCATATGGGCGCTGGTTCGAGACCAGGCTGCTCCACTTTCAATCCAGCTCTCTGCTGTGGCCTGGGAAAGCAGTAGAAGATGACCCAAGTCCTTGGGTCCCTGTACCCACATGGGAAACCTGGAGGAAGCTCCTGACTCCTGGCTTCAGATCGGCGCAGATCCAGGCGTTGCGGCCATCTGGGGAGTGAACCATCAGATGGAAGACCTCTCTCTCTCTCTGCCTCTCTTCTTTCTGTATAAGCTCTGACTTTCAAATAAATAAATAAATCTAAAAAAATAAAATAAATGCTTCCAACCTTGGCAGGGTAAGACAGTGGTAATTGGAGGAAATCCCGCCCCCAAAGCCCTCCCAACCCCCCCACAAAGGCACATGTCAGCCACACCTTGCACCTGCCACAGTGTCATTGGGCGGCAGCTCCACAAGAAAGGGGCCTGCAGCTGTCATTCAGCTCACATCACCTGGGGCCAGGTAAGTGTCAGGTGGCCAAGCAGATGAAGCAGGTGAGCCCTCCCAGGTCCCGTCCCAAAGCCACAACCCCCCCAGGTCTCCCCCTCCCCTCCGGATGGCCGCACGGTAATCCGTGCTCATCTGCATCTACTAAAATACAGGAGCAGTTTTCCAGGGACATGTTGCGCTTTAACGATTCATTTCACCGCTTCCTCCAGGGGCAGGCTGCACATTCCTCTCCAGATGTGCAGGGAATTCCTCGAAGAAAGCTGCAGCCGTCAGCCACACCCCTTCGCCAGCTGTCTGGGCGAGTGAGCTGGAGCCCATGGCAGATGCAAGAGCTGAAGAAGGGGGAGCAGAGCCACTGCCCAAGTGGCCTGTCCCCCTTTCACATCCGGATTTTCTGGGTCACCATCTTTGTTAAAAGTTTTCATTTTGAGATGACTGTCGATAACTTGCAGCTGTGAGAAGTGACACAGAGACCTCCGTGTGCCCTTTACTGGGGTGCCTCCCATGCTGACGTCTGGCAAACGACAGCACTATATCAGACCACTGACAGAGAGAGAGAGTGAGAGCGAGAGTGAGAGGGGGGGGGGGAGAGAGGGAGAGGGAGAGAGCACTTCCGTTCACTGGTTCGCTCTCCAGATAGTCCCAATAGCCAGGACTGAGTCAGGTTGAAGCCAGGAGCCTAGAACTCCATTCAGTCCATTCAGGCCTCCCACGTGGGTGCTGGGGCCCAGGCACTTGGGCCATCTTCCACTGCTTTCCCAAATGTGCTAGCAGGGAGCTGGACCAGAAGCAGAGCAGCTGAGACTTCTGAATTGGTGGCAATGCCAGTTTCCTAAGCAGCGGCTTAACCCACTGTGCCACAACCCCAGCCCCGGGCCACTGATTTTTTTTAAAAAAGATTTATTTATATATTTGAAAAGCAGAATTACAGAGAGGCAGAGGCAGAGAGAGAGAGAGGGAGAGGTCTTCCATCCACTGGTTCACTCCCCAAATGGCTGCAATGGCCAGAGCTAGGCCAATCTGAAGCCCAGAGCCAGGAGCTTGGAGCTTCTTCCAGGTCTCCCACACAGGTGCAGGGGCCCAAGCACTTGAGCCATCTTCCACTGCTTTCTCAGGCCACAGCAGAGAGCTGGAACAGAAGTGGAGCACCTGGGTCTTAAACCAGCGCCCATACAGATGTTGGCACTGCAGGTGGCGGCTTTACGCCACAGCGCCGGCTCCGCCACCAATATTTAAAATGCTAGCATCCAATCCCTCTTTCATAGTGTTGACGGGAGGCCTGTTTTCACCATGCTGGAATCCTTGACTCCCACCCAGCCGTTCATAAATCTGCTTTGTTTGTCCACCCAGTGTTGCCTGTCTTGATAAAGTGCCCAGACCCCCCCCCCGCCCCGTTTTGAACTCCCAAATCCCTCTCCTGCTTGCTCCCACCCACATCCAAAACACCCATGGGTCCTGCAGAGCCCGGCCGGAGAACCCTGATGCACCTGCTCCTCCCTCCCCCTTCCACAGCGACCCTGGCACGAGCCCCGGTCAGCGCCCTCCAGCAGAGGGAGCTGTGAGGTCTGGGGGCCCAGAGGAAAGTGCGAAGGAGTTCAACATGGCCGCAGCAGAGCGTGGAACCGAGCGTCCGCCTGTCTGCATTGCGGGGTGGGAGGAGGGGATCCCCGGGGCTGCAGGGCCCCACACCTGCAAAGCCAAGACCGAGGGGGAGCTGCCTCGGGGTTGTACAAAGCTGGGTTTATTGACTGGATGCAGCAAGGGTGAACTCGGACTGTGGGGAGCCCTGGGGCATCTCTGCAAGGACTTGGGGTTCAGGCTGTGTTGTGTGCCTTGGGGAGACTGAAGGCAGCAAGACGCGGCTCCAGACCGGGTGCTGTCAGGGATCGAGCGATTCTACAACTGGACCCGGAAATAATTCCCATCTAGGAGGTGAGAAGTATGCAACAAGGCAAGATCTGGGATTTCTTTTTTTTTTTTTTTTTTTTTTTTTTAAGAAGGGAAATTCAGGGGCTGGCATCGTGGCACAAAAGGTTAAGCCACTGCCTGCAATGCCGGCATCCTCTCTGGGCGCTGGGTTGAGCCCAGGCTGCTCCACTTCTGATCCAGCTCCCTCGTAGTGCACCTGGGAGGGCAGTGGAGGGTGCTCGGGCCCTGCAGCCCATGTGGGAGACCTGGATGGAGCTCCAGACTCCTGGCAGCTTTGGCCTGGCTCAGTCTCAACCATTATAGCCATTTGGGCAATGGACCAGCAGGTGGAAGATCTCTCTCTCTCTCTCTCTCTCTCTCTTTCTCTCTGCAACTGTCTTTCAAATAAATAAGTGAATCTTTAAGAAAGAAAAGGAATTCAAAGGAGCAGGCACTTGGGTCAGCTAGGACGCCGTGGTTTGGACAAGGGCCATGGTTGTCTGTGTCCCCATGGGATTTCGGGGGCTCTTGCTGCTGTCTTGACCCATCACAGTCAGGTCGGTGACCTGGGAAGGGGTGTTCGACAGGAAGACGCCCAGGCCATGACGGCCCAGCTTCCTGCCACGGCCCTGACTCACCTCGCCACTTCCCACTGGTCTCCAGCCACAGCCCGCAGGACCCAGTAAATGCTAAACCGGATCGTACCAGTCCTCTGCTCAACCCGCCAGTGTCCCCCACAGTGGGTTCAATTGTGCCCCCAGAATAGACGCCCACGTGCTAACCGCCAGGCAATTGCAGGCATTGTGGAGCCAAGGATCTCGACACGAGACCATGCTGGACTTCCAGGCCAGGTGCCTGACCATGTGACTGCAAGAAGAGGCTAGGAGCGAGGCACAGAGAGGAAGCCTTGTGCGCACGGAGGCAGGGATCCGAGCGACGCGGCCACAGCCAAGGGTTGTATAGAACCCCAGAAGCTGGGGGCAGCCAGGGCCACCTTCTCCCCCAGAGCCTTCCAAGGGACCGTGGCCCTGCCCGTTCCGTGACATCCCACTTCTGACCTCTGACACAGGGACCCGGGGTTGGCGCTGTGGCGCGGCGAGGGGAGCCACTGCTTGCAATGCCCACAGCCCATGTCAGAGCGCTGGTTCAAGTCCCGGCTGCTCCACCTCCCATCCAGCTCCCTGCTGATGTGCCTGGGAAGGCAGCGGAAGACGGCCCAAGTGTCTGGGCCCCTGCACCCACGTGGGAGACCGGGACAGAGCTCCTGGCTTCAGCCTAGCCTATACCTGGATGTTGCAGGCACTTGGGAAGTGAACCAGTAGAAGGAAAATCTCTCTCTTTCTCTTCCCTTCCACCTCTCTGTGGGTGTCACTGTGCCATACAAATAAAGAAATGAAAAAAAAAAAAAAAACACCAAGGAACACATGCATTTCTATTGTGGGAGCCACCACATCATTTGTCGCTGAGCCGAAAAATGATCCCAATCTTCCTGGCCCCACCGGCCCCAAGCCCTGGGCTGCTTCTCTCCAGCTCTCTACCCTGCTCCTCTGCGACTTCTCCCATCACCCCGCCCCACCCTGTGCTCCAGCCACACCCACCTTCCCTGTGCTCCACACCCTGCCCTTCCCTAATGCTGTTCCACAGGCGGTTCCTGCTGCTGCCGGACTCTCCGTCACGAAGGTCCCTGTGCCGACGCCTCCCCCTCGGCGAGCCCCTCCCTGGTGCCTGTCTTTTCTTTGTTGACCTGTCTAATGTGCGTCTCCCACATAGAAGGCTCTGGAGGGAGGGAGGCGGGGTCAGCTGCCCTGTTTTCCACACTCTTAGAACAGCTTTGTAAAACTCTACTTATTTTAGAGGCAAAGAGACAGAGAAGTTCCCATCTGCTGCTGGGTCGCTCTGCAGATGCCTGCAACAGCTGGGGCTGAGCCGGGTCCAAGCCAGGAACTCAGTCCAGGTCTCCCCCGTGGGTGGCAGAGACCTAGTCACCTGAGCCATGGCTGCTGCCTCCCAGGATCCACGTTAGCGGGAAGCTGGAGGAAGCAGCCGGAGCCGGGACTTGAACCCAGGGACTCCAGAGTGCGATGCTGGTGTCTTAACCAGCTGCCTGGAGTCACCTAGCTCATAAGTGGTACAGCCTGGCCGCTAACCCAGGCAGTGGCCCCCGGGGTCGGTGGGCAGTGGCCCCCAGGGGTCTGTGGACAGTGGGCCCCAGTGTCGGTGGGCAGTGGCCCCCGGGGCCTATGGGTAGCAGGTTGGGACACTCCGCTCAACCCACAGAAGTGTGACAACACATGTCGGCCGAGTGCGTGGGTTTTCCTGGAAGCGCGGGCTCCATCCTGTCCCAGGGGGTATCCATCAGGCCGGAGGGAAAAAGGACCCCAACAAGTCTCTCCCACATCCATGCCCCTCCCAACTGGGCCACCCCACCACTTCCTGGCAAGGCCTGGCTGGGGACGAATGAGGGAGAACAGAGCATCCAAGGAGCCACAGAAGCACCATGGAACGTTCTGGAAGAACTCTGAGTGCCTCGGAATAGGCCACCTCTCCCTCTGTTCCCACGCCCCCCCCCCCCCAATCACGTCCCACCCTTCAACTGTGTTTGCTCATCCCCACCCTACCTGGGCCTGAGCTCCCGGAAGAGAGAATTCAGTGTGCAGCAGTGGCTCCGCCCTCTGACCCCTGTTACTTCCCACGGCCTGAGCTGCCCCCAGCACTGGAGCACCCACCCACAAGGCCTGCAGGGACCAGGCCCCTGAGCCTTCAGAAGCTCACCCCCACCCTGGGCTGCTTGGCCCGGGGCAGGGGTGGGGGCGGGGCTCTTCCTTTGTTTTCTAGCACTTTCTGGCCTGTTGTGTGGAACATTAGCATCTTGCTGCATTGGCAAACAGCCCCGGGGGGACAGAAATGAAGTGGCTGATCAAGAAATACAGTTGCTAAAGAAGAAAGGGAATGAGGATGGTGCACCATAATCAGAAGCCAGAACAAGAGTGGCACCCCTGGGGGCAAACGAGAAGGGGGCGGGGTGGAAAATGAGTAAGAAAAGGAAATCAGACAAGAAAATAAAACCTCAAAACAAGCAAGCAGGAGCTCTGGCTGGAAGGCACCGGAGGACGGAGGATGGAGGACCACAGGACCACGAGGGCCTGGAGCCCAGGAGTTGGCCACGCCCCCTCCCCCCCACCCAACCTTCCAGGTCCTCGTGTTCAGCAACGGCTTTTCTGATTCCTACATCCGTGGTGATTTTTTTATCTTCAGGTTAAAGAAAAAGAAGAACCCTGGTTTCTTTGGCAACCTCGCTTTTCTGCACACTTCTCGAAGCCCCTGTCCGCAGAGTTGAGCGCCCAAGGAGGGTTTCTTTGTGAGGCCTTGGGACACGGCGCTTCCTGGAGGTTGCTAGGTAGCCTGGAAGGTGAGCGCTCCTGTCTCCCGGGGCACCCAATGCAGCGGATGCGATGCTAATGGGAGAAGCTTCTGGACAAACGATTCAGTCTGCTGGGTCCCTAGAAACGCACCCTGGGAGACTCTCTCCGCTCGTTCTCCTTGTGAAAGGAGGTTTTGTCCACACTTCCTAATTAGCACCCCGCCCAAGAGTCAGCAGCGCAGGACACAGAGCCCTGATTGGAGATGGGATCTGGATTTTCCTTGCATCTCCTTCAAAGTTATGGGGCAGATGTCCCGGGCAGCCACTGGGATGTCACTTGGGAGGCACAGTGTCCCACAGGTGTGGCAGGGACTCTAGCACCCGAGTCATCATTAGATCCCTCACAGGTACGAGTCAGCAGGAAGCAGGATCCGGCACACAGGAGCGAGGACTCAAACGCGGGCAGCCCGGGCAGCGTCTCCACCCCTGCACCAAGTGCCCGCCCCTAGATCTCACCCTTGGATGGGAGATTGACAAGAGCAGGTGCGACCAGAGACCTTGCTGACACAACCAGCCCATGGATCCACAGAGACACAGACAGAGGGGGCTTCTGGGAAGTGGAGACTGCCAGTGAGCAGGAATTGTACTGGACCCTGAACTGTCCCTCCCGTCCATCTCTGCAACCATCTCTGCAAATCAGCTCACCCCCTAGACGCCCAGGTGCTGCCATGGCTCCTGTGAGAAATGGGGCCTTGTGGGAGGGCAGGAGAGGAAGCAGAGGGAGGTCTCCCATGTGGGTGCAGGGGCCCATCTTCTGCTGCTTTCCCAGGAGCTGGGTCGGAAGTGGAGCAGCTGGGATTCGAACCTGAATTAATATGGGATGCCGGCATTGCAGGCAGTGGCTTTACCCGCTACACCACAATGCCTTTGGAGCCTTTTTTTACTTTATTCTTTGTCGTCGTTGAAACCTCAGAGCGGTCCCAACACAGCTCAGTTTCCCAGCATGCACTTGTCTCCAAGGGAACCAGGAGTCCCCAGAGAGAAAGTATGTGTGAGCGGCACCCACGGGGGACCTTGGCATGGGGAGCACCGGGCCCAGAGTCCTGGGTTGGGATGCCGGGGCCTCAGCTTCCTGCTTCTGCTGTTTGGGCCCATGGCCCACGACAGTGCTGTCCAGGCAAGGCCGCCTCCTGTCTGCCTGCCTAATCCCAGTTGTTCCCTACTTCCCCATGCAGTCAATCTAAGGGGTTCGCTGTGGACACTTGTATTTAAGCATGTGCTTTGACATCTGTGCTGTGGTTGTGGGTTCATGCCCATGCCCATGACCCAGGCCCCTGGGGAGGGACACGGGGGCACCTGCCCAGCACATGAACAAGGCCCTGGATGGGGAAGTGCCTGGGAAACGGGTTGCCCTGGATGAGTTGCCTTGGAGTCTCCTCCCAGGACATAGGCAACACCCTTCCTCCCCTGTCTGGAGGGCGGGGAGTGCTCGGACCAGGGTGGGAGGGTGGGCGGGGGCGTGGCGGGGAAAACTTCAAGATGCAGTTACACGCAAGAGACGGGGAATTCCAGGACATCACACAAGCAGCCCACCACGGCCCAGCAACCAGGGGGTCCCCTGTGAGGCTGTGCACCATGCACTCCCTGCTGCACGGCAGACGTGGGTCCCAGACTACAGAGCACCGGGCACCGAGAGGCCGGGAAGGGGTGGGTGTGGCTCCCTGACATGTCAGGGCGACATCATGGGCAGTGAGGCTGGCGAAAGCCCCCAGGGCCTGGAGAGGGGAGGACTAGCGGGCAGCAGAAGGGACAGCAGATCACAGGCTAGGCTTCGGGAGACGTCTTAGGAGCAGCTGTGAAAGGCTTGAGGGGTACCAGACCCCACCCCTAATTCTGGGGTGGGAGGGAGACCAGAGGAGAAAGCCCCCCCACAAGAGGCTGCAGAGGTGTGGTCGTTTGGGGTGACTGAATCAACAGGGCAGGAGAGACATTCGGGGGGTCACTCAGACACATTTCAGGCTGTGGGGTTGAATCCTGGGGAGCCTCAGGCAACTATGGGGCAACTGCACCCCCTGGTGGCCGTGGAGTGGCTGCAGCAAGTGGACATTCCCCAGATGTGGTCCCCAAGGGGCGTGTTGGAGGCGGCACAGGTGCACCTGCAGCTGGGCAAAGCTAGGACCACGACCCAGTCCTTGCCATTGCTGTGACCTGGGTGCAGAGTCCACGGTTGGGGCCAACAACCTTCTCTGCACCCCTTCTCCCAGGAACGCGCCTGTGTGTAACCCTCGACGAAGAAATATATCTCCCTCCAAAGTCAGATTTTTCAAGTTTATTTATTTGTTTATTTTTATTTGAAAGGCAGAAAGAGAGAGAGAGAGTTCTTCCATTCTGGGTTCACACACTGCCCCCAAAATGCCAACAACAGTCAAGGCTGGGCCAGACCAGGACCAGGAACCTGGAACTCACGGCGGGTGGCAGAGACCCAAGTATTGAAGCCATCAGCTGCTGCCTCCCAGGGTGCGCATTAGCAGGAAGTGGGATCCCAAGCAGAGGAGCTGCGACCTGAGCCCAGGCACTCTCAAAACAGGTGCAGGCGATTCCAGGGGCGGCTCAACCTGCCGCACCTCAACGCCCCAAAGGCAGACTGGAGTTTAAGAAACAGCCCATTACTAGAAGACAGAGTCCCTGCTTCATGGGGAGTTCACAGAATCTTGCAACAAATCACCCATAAACCACCACTTCGGTGCTACCTACCTTCAGTGGTCGACTATATCCGCCTCGTCAGCCACTCACCTGTCGATCCAACCACTGCCCCCCAAACCATCCTATTTTTGATGTCTTTCAAAACAGCGGTGACCTCAGCACGTGGGACCAGAGCGCTCTGTCCTGCCCCACCCCCATCAGTCCACCGCCCACCCCCTCAGCAACCACCCCTCTGACTGTCCCCATCACAGATGAACACTGTGGCTGTTCTAGGGGTCCACACAAGTGGAATCACCACGGAGCGAGTCTTGGGTGTAGCCACATCGGAATCCAGAAAGCTGTCCAGGTGATTCGGCGCCTCCCCCAGGGCTGGCCAGCAAGCCCGGGGACGCTTGGGCCTTTGCCAGAGGTCACAGAAAGCAAATCCGTGACCAGGACTCAGGTCCCCTTCCTGCTCACCCTCTGTACTGGACAGCAGCAGGGATTCTTCTAGAACGGTGGTCCTCAAGCCTCAGCAGCCGTGGGAATCAGGTCCCGGGGGTCCGAGCTGTGTGGCCCGGGGCCCGCAGCTGAGCGTTCCTGGCCTAGAAGCCCCCTGCCAGATGACTGGCGGTCACTCTCCCTGCAGCTTCCTGCACAGGACCTCCTGCAAGTGAGCTCCACGACCGTGGGGGCCACAGGAGGGCGGGCGCCTTCATCCCGCGCGGCCTCTCTTCTTCCCGGGGTCACTGCACGGGATTTCCTTGGTGTTTCAGCAAAGGAACCCCACCTCGTGGTGGCAAGGGGAGAAGGGGTCTCCCCCCCACTGCCGACTCTCTGATGTGCATCTCTCGAGGCTGCCTGGGCCCAGGTGACCCACTGCCAAGGGCTGAGAGCGTTGGCTCTGCTGTCACATCCAGGACAGAGACCACCTCCCCATGCTGGATGCTCCGCTTGGGGGTGAAAGAGGTCATTTTAAGGGTACACACCATGCTGCTTGCATTTTTTACATATATATGCATTTTTATTTATTTATTAAGGCACAGAGAGATCTCCCATCTGCTGGTTTGCTCCTCAAGTGACTGCAATGGCTGAGGCTGGGCTGAGCCCAAGGGGCCCTGGGGACTCCATCCAGGTCTCCCACGTGGGTGGCAGGGACCCCATCATTCGAGCCATCAGCACCGTCCCCCAGGATCTGAGGGCTGAGCGGGGAATTCAGCAGTCCAGCCTGGGATGCGAGGATCCTACCTGGCGCCTCCACGCTCAGCTGCGGGCCCCACCACTCTTAATCATATTATCTCTATGTACAGTAGGGAAGTGGAAAACCCACGAATTCACACTCTCTATGATGTACACTGTCTCCTCCTTAAATAAATGCAGAAGAGGGACTGATCTGAAGAACCAATGCTGACAGATGAATACGACAGGGGCTGATGGGGATGTGGCGATGTGCGGGGGGCTGGGGAGGGTGGCGAGGCTACAAGGGGCTGAGAGGCCTCCCACCCATGACTTCCGGGAAAGGGCGCCAGGTCCCATTAGGAAAATTCACTTTTTTTCCCCAGAAGCTTTAAATCGAGGCATCGAGGCCAAAAAATTTGTTAGCCGGCGCCGCGGCTCACTAGGCTAATCCCCCGCCTAGCGGCGCCAGCACACCGGGTTCTAGTCCCGGTCGGGGCGCCGGATTCTGTCCCGGTTGCCCCTCTTCCAGGCCAGCTCTCTGCTGTGGCCAGGGAGTGCAGTGGAGGATGGCCCAGGTGCTTGGGCCCTGCACCCCATGGGAGACCAGGAGAAGCACCTGGCTCCTGGCTCCTGCCATCGGATCAGCGCGGTGCGCCGACCGCAGCGCGCCGGCCGCGGTGGCCATTGGAGGGTGAACCAATGGCAAAAGGAAGACCTTTCTCTCTGTCTCTCTCTCTCACTGTCCACTCTGCCTGTCAAAAAAAAAAATTGCTATTATTTTGCATTTGTATTTTGTGACTTATTTTGCATATTACTTTCAGTATAAGAGCACACTTATTTCCCTTAAAATATGGGAATTTGCGAATATGCTGCAATTTTAAAGTGTGATTTTTGTAATGTTTCTGGACTAGGCTTCTTTTTCCTTGAGGGACTCATTTTCAATTTTATAATAAAAGTCAGCTGGAATAGAAGATTGTGTATAAAAAAGTTACTTTAGAGACAAATTTCCAATATCTCTTTACTTATAAATGAGTTGTGTTGTTATTAAAAAGCAACCTTATTCAATTATGTTTATTTGTTTATTTTACACTCTGCTCTGTTCCATAGAGAACCAAGACAACTTATAGAGAGAAGACATATGACAAAATAAAACACTGAAACTGGGAGTTGAGGGAAAGCAGAAGGACATATGTAGGCTCTGCGGAGCCAAGTGGTTAACACATTAAAGTTTGCAATTTGGGGGCTGGCGCTGTGGCATAGTAGGTTAAGACTCTGCCTGAAGCACCAGCATCCCATATGGGCGCTGGTTCTAGTCCCGGCTGCTCCTCTTCCAATCCAGCTCTCTGCTGTGGCCTGGGAAGGCAGTAGAAGATGGCCCAGGTCCTTGGGCCCCTGCACCTGCATGGGAGACCTGGAAGAAGCTCCTGGCTTGGGATCAACACAGCTTCTCCCGTTGCGGCCATTTGGGGAGTGAACCAGCAGACGGAAGACCTTTCCCTCTGTCTGCCTGTAACTCCGCCTCTCACATGAACAAATAAATCTTAAAATAAGTAAAGTTTCCAATTCGGCCCCCAGCTCCCTAGCAGCTGAAGAGAAAAGAGCCACACGCACGATCTTCTCTTAATTTTCACCTTCAGGAAAGGGGAAGCAGGTCAGCTTCTCCAACAATGCAGAGCTTTACCTAGGACTTAAAAAAAAAATCCTGGGTCAGGACAGACGGAGGACTGCACGGTGTGATGGGCAATGCCCTTGTTATTCCAAAAGCAAACAGCACAGCTTCCCTCGCACCATCAGCCGGCATCGCCCGGAGCTGGCGCAGTGGGTTAAGCCGCCACCAGAGACACCAGCATCCCACACGAGAGTCGGGTCAAGCCCCGGCTGCTCCTCTTCCAACCCAGCTCCATGCTAATGCGCCTGGGAAAGCAGTGGAGGGTGGCCCAGGTGCCTGGGTCCCTGCACCCATGTGAGAGAACTGGATAGAGTCCCAGGCTCCCAGATTCGGCCACCTGGGGAATGAACCAGCGCTTGAAAGATATCTCTCTCTCTCTTTCTCTGTAACTGCTTTCAAATCAATCCATCTTTAAAAAGTAACAAGGAGTCATGCGCCGTGGCGCAGAGGGTTAACGCCCTGTCCTGAAGCGGTGGCACCCCATATGGGCGCTGCTGGTTCTAGTCCTGGCTGCTCCACTTCCGATCCAGCTCTCTGCTGTGGCCTGGGAAAGCAGTGGAAGATGGCCCAAGTCCTTGGGCCCCTGCACCCATGTGGGAGACCCGGAAGAAGCTTCTGGCTCCTGGCTTCGGATTGGCACAGCTCCGGCCATTGCGGACAATTGGGGAGTGAACCAGCGGGTGGAAGACTTTTCTCTCTCTCTCTGCCTCTCCTCTCTCTGTGTAACTCTGACTTTGAAATTAAAAAAAAAAAAAAAAGTAATAACAAATATCAATAGGCTAAGGGCAGCACTTTCCATAGCACTCATCCGTAGTCCCTACAGACTGCCCTGTGCACAAGGATGCATTTCAGTTTATCTTCATAGCCAACAGTGTTTGAAGACATGAAGCCGCCTATCACACTCTCCAACCAGCAACTCCCAAATCTCCCAGCTTCGGACCCAAACATGCATCGGCTCCTCACGACCACCACCTCCACCTCCACCACCGCCTCCTCCACCTCCACCTCCACCTCCTCTACCTCCTCCTCCACCTCCACCTCCTCCACCTCCACCTCCTCCTCCTCCACTTCCTCCTCCACCTCCTCCACCTCCTCCTCCACCTCCACCTCCTCCACCTCCTCCATCTCCTCCACCTCCTCCTCCTCTCCACCTCCTCCTCCACCTCCTCCACCTCCTCCATCTCCTCCACCTCCTCCATCTCCTCCACCTCCTCCACCACCACCT